>NW_012267239.1:10407156-10434322 GCF_000151885.1 Dipodomys ordii | reverse complement strand
CCTGGGGGTTGAACTCAGGGCCTGGGTGTCCCTGAATCTTATTGTTGCTCAAGTCTAGTGCTCTACCACTTGAGCCACAGCTCTACCTCCAGCTTTTTTTCATTGGAGATACGCATCTTCAAGAGTCTTCCCCACCCAGGCTGGCTCCAAACTGGGATTCTCAGATCTCAGCCTCCCGAGTAGCTAGGACCACAGGCCTGAGCCACGTAGCCCGGCTCAGTGTGTGCTTTAAAGTCACCTGGGCGTCAGTCTCCCGTCCTCCACGATCGACTGGACTCAGGATGGAAGCCCCGGGTAGCTTGTCTTGCGGGCTCAGGGGCCAGCTAACTTCTGCTTGCGTTGTTCGGGCTTGCAGACATTGTGAACCCATACCAGAAATGTCGCCCGGCTTACGAGGAGCCATTGTGCCCCCACCCTGCGGAGCAGCCCGGGGCACGTGTCCCCACACACAGGCTGGGGGTGAGCTTGGTGCCTAGCACCAACCACCAACCAGAGCTCTGCGTCAGACCCCGGGAGCTCACGCGGTCTCCCATCCCTGCCTGGCCAGACACAAGCGTTCCGTTCCAGCTCTGTCCCGAGCTCAAGGCCTCTTTCTACCCAGGACCGGGAAGAGGACAAGGAAGGAAAATTATTGACTTGGAAGAAAACACACACTTTGCAGTCTCTTGAGGAAATGGGCCATTTATCCCCCGGCCCCCAGCTCCTTGAAAAGGTGACTGTCCATCAGTCCTGCCTCAGAGCCGATCTTTGATGAGCTCTTCTACCGGTGAACTAATTTAGCTGATTACAGAGGAGCGGCTGGAGCCTGGGCCTGGGCCAGCAGTGCATTAACTCCCCCCGTGTCTCCAGCCTCTTCTTGCTGTGCTATGGGCTTTGGCTAAACTCAGCCTTGCTTATCAGGTGTGAAGAGGATCGGGGAGTCTACCTCTCCGTGACCTTCGGGGGAGGATGACCTCAGGGACCAGTGTCAGGCTATTCTAGACTGCTGAACAGCTGCACTGTTCCCCCCCCCCCCGCCCCCCCCAGAAAAAACACAGACCTCCCCTGGCCAATCGCAACTTCCCACCACACACAAAGCTAAGAAAACACCCCACCGGCCTCCATGAGGGCTGAACACATACGTAAGAGAGGCGCGTGACGGCCACGCTCTGTTCTCTTCTCCCCCGACGCCTCTAACGGCCCCCGTCACTGCCATTGCGATTGGAAATCAAGCCCTTCTCTACTAAAGACACCCACCTTACACCCTTGCCTTGTTGGCCATTTGCACTTTAGCGTGAACGAGGCTTCCCGCCGTATTTAATAGGAACAAGACACATTCTGAAGACAGATGTCATCCAGAGGAGACACAGAGGGAGAGCACGGGAGCGTCTGGTTGTCAGCACGGACAGGGCCCAGCGGGTTTTCAGGAAGGGCACACACAGGAAGTGTTGCATCCACAGTGTATCAGTCAGCTCCCGGTCGGTCACTGTAACAAAGCACCTGGGAGCAGCCACAGGAAGAGAGGAAAGGTTTGCTTGGTTTGCTGGCTCAGAGGTCTTATTCTACGGCCTGCTGGGCCTGTGGCTAGATAAGAAAGCAGGGAGGGAGGGAGGGGGGAAGAGAGAGAGAGAGAGGGAGAGAGAGAGAGAGAGAGAGAGAGAGAGAGAGAGGGAGAGCAGAGAGGGAGAGCAGAGAGGAGCCAGGGACTCTATTTCCCCTGCAGGGTATGCCCCCAATCCCCTAACTGCCTACCGCTAGGGCCCCTTGGGAGAGTCCTAACCCCCTCCACAGCACCCCAAAGCAGGTCAGGCATCCAGACACAAACGACAGTACTCAGTTCACCAAGGACTCCAAGTGGGAAAGCTTCCAGGAGCCCCTGTGTGTGCACACGCACACGCATGCACGCACACACAGACACTCACACACTTAAACAAATACAAGCCGGGCGCTGGTGGCTCACGCCTGTCATCCTAGCTACTCAGGAGGCTGAGATCAGAGGATGGAGGTTCAAAGCCAGCCCGGGCAGGAAAGTCTGTGAGACTCTTATCTCCAATAAACCACCAAAACCTGGAAGTGGTGCTGTGGCTCAAGTGGTAGAGCGCTTGCCTTGAGCTGAAGAGCTGAGGGACAGCGCTCAGGCCCAGAGTTCAAGCCCCACGACCGACAAAAACTAAACACACACAAGAAAATGCCTCCATTGGTGTATCTGTCACTTCTACTAAGGAAGTGCTGAAACTAGCCTTGGCCCTTCTGGTAACTTTTCCTCACCAAACTTGGCCACGACATGCTTAAACTTAGAACTCATGTGTCCCGAGACGTCTCCTGAGCGACAGGAATCTGACCTGAAGCCACCAAACCAAAGAGAACACTAAGCAAGCCTGCGTCCAGGGGTCTCGTTCGCGGTGGGTCTCCTTGCAGGCAGCGGTCAATCTAGGAGCTCCCAGATGTGGAGGCTGCCTCTTTCTGAGTCCCCGCTCCCCCATCTCCATGTCGGCCGTCCTCAGATTGGTGCCCCCTGTAGAGTTCTCAAGGACGCCACCAGGAGCCCCAAACTCCCACTCTCCCAGAAAAAAAAAGGAAAAGGGAAAGAAAACGGATCTAGATGGCTCTACCAAGGTCTCAGGACAGGTTCTCCGTGGACCCCTTTGTGTGTCACGACGGATGCTCATTGGACCCTTTCTGTCTCAGAGCGGATTCTCATTGGACCCTTTGTTATCTCTCATCCATCCTCCAATCAATTGCTGGGGGGGGCGGAATATGCAGATTAGCCAGACCAGTCTCAGGCCGGCCTTGACCTGGGGGGGGCGGTGGAACTCTTCCAGAGTAAGATCTTGCGTGTTCTGAACATGAAGCCAGCCAGCACCCCCCCCCACGTGAGGCAGTGTTCTGAGTCCCCCATGGAAAGTTCCAGACTCTAACAGGAATGAATGTGGAGACAGAAGGAATTGACAGGCAGGTTAATCTCCTCCGGAGTTGTAGCCACTTCCCCATAGCTGGAGACCAGCTGACCCTTTTTTGAGTTGCCTGGCTAGCTTAACCAAGCAAAGACAAACTGCCAGAGAGGAAAGTCCCTGCCAGGGGGTGTCTTTCATGCTTGAAGAGGTACCCCTCAGTAAACTGCATGCTTGCTTCCCTGGGGACCCTTTCCCTCCCCCCCCCTCCCCACCCCCAGAACAACAAAGAGTAGCAGGCTGAAGTTCTTGGCAGTGAGTCACATGCTTTGTGACCTGGGGCTAGACACTTAACCTCTCTGACCTCACTTTCTTCATTCAAAAACCAAGGTTAAAGAATCTCTTGTCGAGGTAAGCATTCTGGGAATTAGATCAATCAGACACTTAACCGTAAGCATCTGTTCCAGGCCAGGCCAGGGAGAGATACGAAAGGAAACAAACCCAGCAAAGATTTCTTCCTTAGAGGGCAGGGACCAAAGACAATTGAAGGAAATCGGGAAATGACTGAGTGCCCAAAGCTGAGGCTGTGGATGGGGAGGAGGGCAAAAGGAATGAGCGAAGAGTGAGAGGGGGAGAAGGATTTTAATGAAGATGGTCAGGGCCAGTCCCACTGAGGGAAGAAGTGAAGAGATGGGGAGGAGACAGCTGGTGCAAAGGTCCTGAGGTAGAAATGTGGCTTAAGGTGGTAAGAAAACCCCTGCAATGGAGAAAACTGAGTAAAGAAGGCAGAAGAGCAGGAAGCAGGGACTCTGTGGCTGCTATAAGGACCCAGCCTTCAGAGGACCAGAGCACCCAGCACCCAGCACTCCAGGGGAGGGGCGGGAGGGAGGCCCTGCATGCCTTCCAGAGCTCCTCAGGGCAGGATCCTCTTCACACAAGCAATTTGCACTTTGAACCCATGCTGAGAAAATTGCTGTGTAAACACAGCACTTCCTGCCGCCTCCCCCTTTATCACGTGCCCGACACCATTACCACCAGAAGGTCACCAGGGGGCCCCATTAGCGAGGCTCACACTTGTCCTGGCTTCCTCCTGATAGCAGGCCGCAGCCCGGCCCTGGAATCCTGCCCTCCAAAGCCAGAGCCACTCTGGGGTGGAGGCTAGGCCTCGGGGCGGGGGCGGGGGGGGGGGGTCCTTGAACCCGTGCCCAGAGCCTGGCCCGGGGCGGAAGACCAGCCACCCGTGGGGCCCGCTGTCCAGCCCAGGACGTATGGAGATGGGGGGAAGGGAACACACCTCCCCCTCACGCCGGTCCGAAGCCGGGGTGGTGCCCTGGGGTGGCTATGGGGCCGAGACTACAGCAAGGTGCTCCAGGGCACATTCCTGTTGAGAACTCTCAATGGCTCAATCCCCATGGTCACCTCCACCCCTGCTCAGCTTCCCCGGGGGACCCCCCACCGTACCACGTGGGGTACCAGCATGCTCCTCCAATCCTCGCAATCCTGGGCAAGGATGGAAGTTGTGGGGAGGGGGGGGGCTCTCCAATCATTTCCCCCTTCCCAGAGATACCCACGGACGCAGGTGGACCCCCAGAGAGCCGGGCCTCCTCCCCACGCTCCCCGGGGGCCCGGCCCCCCCTCCAGCATCGGGTGACCCCAAGTCCGCTCCATCGCCGACCTTCCCCCATCGTGGCTGCCGAAAAGCCCGCTCTCAGGCCGGCGGTGTGGGGCTCATGTTTATCGCAGCATCCATAGACGCAGGCCGGGCTTTTCAGTGAATACTTGAGACCAGAACAATCGAGGTAAAGCGGTCTGCGTGATGCGGAGCATGAAATGGGAAAGGCTCATGGACAATTGATTCGGGGCGTCCTGGGGGGGGGGCTGGCGGTGTGGATGTCGTTTTCCAGACGGAGTGGAGGCCCCTTATAAATCACCGCCGCTCCTGGAGATTAATCAGGAACGCGGGCTTGATTACCAACGCGAGGCATCCGGTCCCGGCTCGCAGATTTATAGACGCAGAGGCGGCGCCGTGGGATTGCACGATGCCCACCTGCTCATTGTCACGGAGGGGGGGCAGCTCAAGGCCACGGCCCGCCAGGCTGGAGCAAGCGCGTGGATTCTCCCTGGGAACGGCCCAGGCCGCTTCCTGGATTCTGAGCGAGTCTGCAGATTGGACTTGGAAAGGACCCCAAGCCCCCCTCCAACCCCCCCACCCCACGGCACAGCCCAGTCCAGGGGGGGGGCAAAATCAAAACAAACCAGAAGTTGGGGGGCTCACGCCTGACCTTGATTCTAGCTACTCCGGAGGCTGAGATCTGAGGATCGTGGTTCGAAGCCCTAATCAGACAGAGCTGATTAGCTGTGGGGGGAGGGGAGTGAGGATCGCAGACCACAGTTTACGTGGCAGGGCCAACGCGTGGATCCTGTGCGATGTCACCATCTGAGTCGGGCACTGGGCCTGGCGGCGGGCGGCCGACACGGGGCAGTGTTGTTGCCCCTGGACCTGTGCACACTCGGCTTGTGGCGTTTTTACCCAGCTTTCCAACTAAGGTTTTTGGTTCAGTGGCCTGTGGCCGGCGGAACTCCTCTGCGCACCGCGCTGTCCCCGCTGACCGTGGCCGCCCGGCAGGGAGGAGGACCGGCCAGGAAGCCCGGGTGGGGGAGCGGAGGTCCCAGGCCTCGGCTCCAGGGGCCGCAGCCCCCGAGCTCACCCAGCCCGGACACACGGCCGCACCACCCTTCCCTGCACCGGGCAGGTGGCAGAGAGAGGGGTCAAGTATCTTTGGTTTTTGCTAGAAAATTCTAGTTTCCACTCATGTTTCGTCCTGGAAGGCAGACATAAAATGAGGTGGACCGCATGCAAAGAAGGTCTAAGTCTGGGGGCTGGGAAGGTG
Organism: Dipodomys ordii; assembly: GCF_000151885.1. Taxonomy (NCBI): domain Eukaryota; kingdom Metazoa; phylum Chordata; class Mammalia; order Rodentia; family Heteromyidae; genus Dipodomys; species Dipodomys ordii. Next base: position 10,428,561 of record NW_012267239.1, on the reverse strand, counting down.
GCTCAGTGGCAGAGCGCTTGCCTTGCATGCATGAGGCCCTGGGCTCCATTCCTCAGCACCACATAAGCAGAAAAAAAAAAAAGCTGGAAGTGGCGCTGTGGCTCAAGTGGTAGAGTGCTCGCCTTGAGCTGAAGAGCTGAGGGACAGTTCCCAGGCCCAGAGTTCAGGCCCCACGACTGGACCAAACAAAAAAAAAAAGAAGGTCAAGTCTGGCACTGCCTCCTCCTCCTCCCCCCCCCCCGTCCTCCTCCTCCATCCCTTCCTCCTCCTCCTCTTCCCCCATCCTCCTCCTCCCCTTCCTCCTCCTTCTCCTCCCCTTCCTCCTCCTCCTCCCCCATCCTTCTTCTCCTCCCCTTCCTCCTCCTCCTCACCCCCTCCCCGTCCTCCTCCTCCTCCCCTTCCTCCTCCTTCATCCTCCTCCTCCTCCCCTTCCTCCTCCTCCTCCCCTGTCCTCTTCCTCCTCCCCTTTCTCCTCCTCCTCCTCCCTTTTCTCCTCCTCCCCCCTTCCTCCTCCTCCTCCCCCCTTCCTCCTCCTTCTCACCCTCTTCTTCCTCTTCCTCCTCTTCCTTTTCCTCCTCCTCCTCCTCCCCCAGTTCTCCTTCTCCTCCTCTTCCTCCTCCTCATCCTCCCCCTTTCTCCTCTTCTTTCTCCTCTCCTAGTCCTCCTCCTCCTCCCCCTTTCTCCTCTTCCTCCTCCTCCTCCTTCCCCCCTTTCTCCTCTTCCTCTTCCCTTCTTCCTGCTCCTCCTCCTCCTCCCTCTTCCTCCTCCTCTTCCCTCCCCTCCCCCCTCCTCCTCCCAACTCCATTTCATGGTTCCAAAGCAGCACAGTGTCCCTATGGCTAGACAAGATTCAAAGGTCGGGCTGCTCAGCCAGGAAGCCCCCCGGGAGGGACGGACGCCAGGCCGGCTCTCCTGAGCTCAGCCCAGAAATCAAGAGTCAAACGGGGTCAGATTCTGCCCCCTCCTTCCCCCCCCCCCCGGGGGACTGGAGACCAGCAGCCTGCACTGAGTCATGACTTGTGCGCTTCCATGGGGAAGAGAAGAAATGTGCTTCGTCAGAAGTTCTTGGAATGTTCCAGAAAGATGAGCAATTACCAGCATGGGTCACAGACTGCCCCAGGCCTCCGAAGCGTGCAGGCCGGGTCTGTTTTCCCTGGGGACTCGGGCCTGGCTCCTGCCTGATCCCTAGGACCTTGGGGGGGGCACAACTCAGAGACTTGGGTAGCCTCAGTGGTACAGAGAGGGACATCCGTCCAGAAAATTAGGGGCGTCCTGCCTACAGAGCCCCCTGTGGAGAAAGGGCAGGACGGCTGGGGAGATTCCAGCACCTCCGAGTCTAGGCACACACAGGATGGGCTCCTTGGGGATCCCGGCCCTGCCCCAGCCAGCGGAGGCCGGGTCTGGGGAGCAGCGAGGGGGGGGGCTCTGAGCACCCCGGGACAGGGTCCGCGTCGGCTCTTCTGGAAAGCAGCGGCTTTGATTTTGCACAGGAAGGAAAACTCTTTCCCAGAATCAATGAAGGACGCTGTACAGAAACGCCCGTGCGCCCACCTGAGAGGCGGCCCGGGGAGCCGCAGCATCGATTCTCAGAGGATCGGAAGGTGCCGGCAGCGCCGTGCGGGGCTCCAGGGTGTCAGCCAGACCCTGTGTCCACACCTTCACCACCTTCCTCCCCACCAGCCTGGCCCTGCCCCGCCTACCTCCCACGGGAGAGGAAAACAGGCCACACACCCATCCAACGTTGGTGAACACCACAGCTCCCTTCGCCTTCTTGCTGCACTGGGGCGAGGGACACACACACACACAGGCCTAGGAAGCTAGAGCCCCTTACACATTCAACTGAGAGAATCTGGATGGGAGATTGGCAAACTTCTCCCATAAAGGCCCAGACGGTTAACACTTTCCACGTCGCCACTACGGTCCGGTGATAGGCAAAGGAAACGGACGTGGACAGTTCCAATAAAACTTTATCGACAGGAGCAAGTCGTGGGCCAGAACGTAGCGGCCCCGATACAGAACGATTTTGTTCCATTTTCTTATTTGACAGATAGGGAAAACCAAGGCAGAAGTGGGACATGACTTCACCACAGTCACACACACATTGACCACGTCAGAGCCGTGTTTGAAAGGCAAAAGTGTACCTCTGTCTTCTCAAGCTCTCTCCCCTGCCCCATGCTGCCCCCACCCCCCATTCCCCACCCCCCGCCCTTTTCCTTCTGGCCTTCCTTCCCCTTTTTAACCTGCTTGACACCGGGAATACCTCACACAAATGAACACAGACCCTGCATTCATGCCCTTCCCAGCCTGGTCCGGGGCGAGGAAAACCACTTTTTAATGCCACTTACTTAAAGAACCCACATTAGATGGGCGCTCGTTTGTAAATATTAACCGTCTGCCACAGAACTCCCCGGTGAGAGGGAATGCCCTTGACAATGTGTTTCCTCTTTTTATAGGTGTGGAAATTATCTGTGGATTCATTGCGTAACTGGCCACGCTCATTGAAAAGAGTGGGAACGATGCGAGAATGTGAAGGAGAGGTGGAGAGAGGAACGGCCTGCGGTTCCAGTCTTCAAACGTGACTGTATTAGCAACCTGGAACAGCTTTAAATAAACATGGATGCAGCTAAGTGTGTGAGTGTGTGTGTGTGTGTGTGTGTGCTGTGTGTGTGTGTATGTGTGTGTGTGTGTGTGTGTGCTGTGTGTGTTGGGATAATAAATACAGGAGCTCTAGCCTTCTGATCACCGGTTGTAAGGCAAAATGAACATTCAGGTCCACCAAGCAACTTCTAATCTATTCTGGAACATTCTGGAGCAGAGCCTGCTCGCTAGCTGGAGTTCATGTGAGTTTCTCATGGGCCACAAGTCCAAGCCGGCGAGCTGAGGACCTGGGCTGGGAGAGAACCTGCCACGTGCTGTGCCCTGGCTCTAGGCCTGCGTCACCCAGCCCCGGTCTCCACCCCACAGCCACGGGCCACCACACACACGCACGTACACACACACGCACACACACACACACACGCCACCACAGCCTGTGGCTCTCTTGAGATTTTCTTGGAGATAGAAACCAAGTTGATTTGGCTCTGCTCAGAACCTTCTGGAACAATCACTGCATAGTTCCAAGCCCCAAGACCCTTGGACTTCTCGTCCGCTCTCTCTTGGCAGAAGGCAGCTTCCGGTATCCACAGAGTTAAGCATTCAAGCTCAGGAGAAAGGCTTTTTGGACAACAAACAGCCCTTTAAAAACAATATTTTGATGAGTTAAGTGTAAATGAATGAGAAACACATGGATTAAACCTTGCTTGATGTGCACATGGGTTTAATAATTATGGGGGGGGGAGGCTGGGGTAGGAGGAAGCCGGGCTGGAAAAGCCCTGTCTTGGGTTTTATCAAATCTAAAATGTTTGCGAAGTAATTTGAGACATTCCACACACACACACACACCCCAAACCCCCTCAAATGTAGCCAATCTTTTCTTTTTTTCCCCTTCCAGGTCCACCTTCAGCCACGTCCAACAAGCGACACTGGATGTTTCTAGTAAGATGGAGTGCTCCAAGGAGCCCAGGCCTCGTGGCTTCTGATTGGCTGAGCAGGAAGCCGTGATTTATGGGACCGAGTAAAGATTTATAGATTGCCATTATAACAAAATTCCTTCCAAAGCGAACAGTACCCAAGCGCCGCTTTATAAATATCTTTCCTGCTCGAAGCCTCTTTCCTCGTCACAAAACTCCCCTTCTTCTCCTTCTCCCCAGCCCCCCTTAAAGCCACAGAGACACCCCCCTTCCCACCCCCCCCACCGTCCCCAAACGAGGTCTCAGACCAATGCAGAGTGAGGGTATTAATTTTGCCGTGACTGAAACGTGTTTCACTTTGGATTGAGTTTTAAATGACTTGGGTTTATATAAACTGCGGGTCACGAGGAGGTTACGGCTAAAGGGCTCATAAGTTAGGTGAAGGGTAGAAGGAAGGGAATTTTATAAATGCTTATTGCCTTCATAAAAAGAAAAGCCAAGCCGTGTCCATGCCTAACACAGTCAAACACCCCATACATCAAGGCCTGCTATTTCCTACAGGAAGTGTCCCGTACTGATTTGGCAATCTGGCGGGCTTCTGTCTTCCCCTCCGCGGTCATGACATCATCTGTGGTTGGATGTCTGGTTAGGATAAGAAACCTCTTCCACATGTCCCCACCTCGGGGTGCCCCCCCTCCTGCCCCCAAATAGATTTTTGAGTCACTCAAAGCCCCGAAGGACCCTAAATCATTTGGCTTAACAGGCAGCAGAAAAGTGGGGTGAGAGGTGGTGGGGAGAAGGCCTTTCCGTTTTAATCGTTCATTCCCCCAGTGGCAAACCCATCTACCATGGTGTGCAGAACTATCTAGAACGGATTTTGCAGGGAGACGTGTGAGTGGAGCTTGTGGGCAGACACGTGCTTGCAAAACACTAATGGGCAAGTCGAGTATCTTAGCACACACACACGGCGTGGTAGTCCAGTGGCCCCCTAGGGGAGAGCCGTTGCTCAAACAAGCCCAGGCGGCTGTATCAGTCCACTCAGCCTCAGCAATGCTGCGTAACAACACGTTCCCCAAGTTCCTTATAAGGGCGAGCAATCACTGATTGGTCTCTGAGTGGTCGCTAATCAGCCAGGGTGGGGGGTGGATTTCAGGTCCCAGGTGGCGTCTGAGCCCCTGACCCTATGATGAGTTCAGACCCGCCTCAAGTCTTTTTCCTCTGCCCTGGGTCAGAGGTCACATGGATCCCGTGGCTGCCCGTCTGCTGTTCTCAAACACTGGAAGTGCTCAGTGTCTGTGTCACACGCTCGTGGGTGAGGACTGTCAGCGCAATGTCGTGGACGAAACCGTCCTCCCTCTGGCTGGGTCCCTTCCACCAACACAAGCCATGCGGCCGAGACCAGAGCCGCGGGGCCCGAGGTTCTGCTCCAGCGGTGGTGCCCCTCAGGTCCCCGAGTCGCAGCCCATGAACCACAGGATTGAACCAGCCACCCCTCCCAGGGTCACCGCGCTCCAGTGCTTTTGAGTCTGGCCGCAGAAAGCCATTGGCCAGTCTCAGAAGCCCCCCGTGGCTCCTCACCAGCACGACTGAGCTTGATGCCTCTACCCTCTGCTCCCGAATCTCCACCCAAGACAAGCCTGGCCTCCCCTCGAGAACCAGTCCAGAGCTGGGGGTGGCGGCGCACACCTGCAATCCCGGCTTCTGAGGAGGCAGCTTAAACTAAACAGCTCGCAGGCGCTCATCTCGTTAAGCAAGCTGGCATGGGTGACTCACGTCTGGAATCCCAGCTATGCGGGAAACAGAGGTAGGAGGCTCTCGGAGTATGAGACCCTCTGTGAAAAGTAGCAAGTAGAAAGAGCTGGGGAGGGGATCGCTGAGGGGGTCGAGTCCATGCCTAGCATGGAGGACGCCCTGGGTTCAAACCCCAGAACTGCACACAAAAAAGAAAAGAAAGGAAGACGTGATTCAAAGGCTGGACGTACTCCACGCCTTGCCACGAGCCAAGGGCGGCCTGCTCTGTTTCTCTTGTGATCCTCACTGCTCATTCTCCGGGGGGGGGGAGGGGAGGTATGACTCCTTACCCCCCCCCCAAAGAGTGGTGACAATTCCATCCACCAACCTGGCATCCTCAGCCGCCGCCCGCCCTGTGATTCCCGGGCTGCCTGGCCCTGGCGGGTGGGGCGGGCCGCTGCGGGTCAGGGGGTGAGCAAGCCATCTGCGCCGTCTCCCCCATAAAAACCAGAGCCAAGGAGGGGAGGCGCGCACGAGGTGTTGTTGGGCCATTCTGGAAGGAGCTTTCGCAACCACTTTGGAACAACAGCAAATCAATTATCCCGCGACCCACGAGTTAGTGGGGTACAAGGAAGTCGGGTTGGGGTGGCAGGCGGCTCTGGGCGACGGTGAGCTGGCGCAGCGATCTGGGGGTGACCCACATGCCTGGCCACCACGGTGACACAACCCATCGGGGTTCGCTCAGCGCCGCCATCTTCCCCCAGGGCACTTGGCTTTGTCCCGGAGGTCATCGGCCCACGCTCCACGTGTCCACCCCACACCCGACCCTCGCACGGGCTCTGCGGCACTGGCTGCTGATACCAGCTCTCTGAATGGGACACCGAGGTGTCCTTTGCCAGGGCCAGGTGAGAGCCCCGCCCTCCCAGACTGCGTTGCCCACCGAGCCCGCCCGTCCCCAGCTCCCGGGACTGCGCGCTTTCTGGGAATCAACCCTGTCTCTGCCCCCCCACCCCCGGCCCCAGAGGCCTCTGGGAAAGGCTGGTCTCCCCGGCGTCCATCCTAGCCACCCCAGCAGGGGTCAGGGGTCAGGTCAGCCAGGCCACAGAAGCTGGCTTTTCCCAGCCGTAAATCCTCTGTCCCCAACAGAGTCCCATCAGCCCCTGTCTCTAGAGCACGCGACCCCGGATAGTCTGGGGGTGGCAGGGCGCAGGGATGTCTGGGGCTGTGTCCTGACACCGACCGGTGGGTACCGCCGCCCGTGATGGCCTGACCCACGGGAATCCCTGCTCAGCCGGACGCCAGCGTCCTCTGTCCTCGGACGGCCGTCGGAGGATGTGAGGGAAGTCCTGGATTTGGGGGTTCGGTTGGCCGTCCATCCTTGGCATCATGAGGAGGTCGGGGGCGCAGGTGCTGGGATTTGCCACACATCACGTACTTAACCCACCAGAGGCTGCTGCAGAAAGACCAGCACTGAACGCGGCCTGCTGTCTGTTGGAAGCCACCACTCCATTCCTGACCCAGGTCCTTCTGGCCAAGAGCTGCAAGTGCCCTATTATTCCCTTGATTCTTTAAAAATAAATAAATAAACCCAAATGGGTCATAAGCAACGCACGGGTAGCTGCAGTGGTGCTGTCCTGACCCGGCCTCCCTCCTCCGGCCTCCCTCCTCCGGCCTCCACACACAGCAGCAGAGTTGGCCTGGCACGTAATGAGATTGGACTCGGGCTGCTCCCCCCAGATTCCCGACCCAGTTGCCCCAGACTGGGCCCCCGTGGCTCACCTCCCACCTCCCTTCCTGACACATGTGCGGGCCCCCACAGGGCCTCGCACGTGCTGCCTAGAACTCACAGCCCATCCCACGCGCTCCGAGCTGCAGAGACTCTGTTCAACCCTCACGGACGGCCTCCCTGGCTGGCTCCTGTGGGAGACACACTGGTGGTGCCAATCAAACATACCTGCCGAGCTCCGCACACGTGGCCTCTCCCTTGCCTGTGAACGGCGCCCCGCACCTTGTGAGCCGCGGCAGGGTCACCCAGACGGGACCGCGATGTGCAGAGATGCGGGTGAGGTCTGCGAGCCGCACGGGCCTTGCACACGCACAGACCCCGGTGCCCGCGTGGGCCCTGCGCGTGCCTGGCCAAAGCCCAGCCTCGCCCAGCTAGTGTCCTGACGCTCCCCAATGCAGAGCTCGGCCTCGACCCCGGACATGAACCCCCCCCCCCGACCCGGCCGCTGCCCTGGTGGCCTGCACCCTCCTTTGCGGCCTGTCTCTCTGTCTCTGGCAATTGTGTATATTTGGCTGTGTTTACGAGCCAGGCCGGGCCTCCTGGGCACCCCCAGCCGCCTTGATCACAGAAATCCAACGCCTGACGCCCAGGCTTTAGAGACGGGAGGGTCCAGATTAGGAGAATTAACCACCGTGACCCCAGCTCATAAAGCAGGCCCCACCGCCGTGCGGGCCCGGGGCCGGGGAGGGGCCAGAGGGCCAGCTTCGGCAGCCTGCAGCCAGAGCGCCGGGCGGGAAGGCTGCGTGTGTCGAGGTCCAGGCGTGCAAGCGCAAGCGTGCAGTACGTGTGTCTGTGGGTTTAAGCACCCGTGCGCTGCTCTCTCGTCAGCATGCAGAGGGCTTCGCGTGTTCTCTGCACACGGCACGGTTCTTTCTTTCTTCTCCCCCAACTTCCACACAGCCACATGGACCCCGCGTCTCCCCGAGCCGAGAGAAGCCAGCCTGCTCTACCCCACCTCCCTGCCCTCCACTGGCCTACTAAATACCAGCCGCTGCGCGAGACAGCGCCAAAGAAACAGGAACGTCAGAGGAAGGGGCTTCTTCTTCTCTTCTTGCGGGGGCTGGGGGGCGGGGAGGAGGCCTTTCTCTTCTAACTTTTACATTAACTGAGAAAGAGAAGAGCTAGGCCCGGCACCGGTCACTCCGGGGTCTAGGGAAGCCGGCAGAGGCGGAAGGATCGTGATCCAAGGCTGTCTGGGGGCAAAAGCAGGAGACCTTCTTTGAAAAGAAACTGAAAGCAAGAGATCAGGAGGCATGGCTCAAGAGGCAGAGCACCAGCAGGGCAAGCAACTCATGTGAGTGCGAGACCAGGGGTGGTTCACTTCCAGACACAGACAGACACACAGACACACAGACACACACACACACACACACACACAGACACACACACACACACACACACACACACAAGCTCTGCAGAGCATTCGTACAGCTCAGGGTAGAGAAAACAGGAAAATCCACGTCGTGGATGCACTCACCAGGGATGCTAAATGCAGGCTTTTATCTGCAACTGGACTCTGAGAAGATGCCCCAGACCCGCAGCCCAGGGGCAGGAAGGCCCTGGAGCCCATCAAAAACAGCAAACGAAGACACTTGCTTCTGATTCCCTCCCATGGCAGCCCCTGGAAAAGCCCCCAGTCCCCAGATGAAGTCGGAAGGAAAACATTGCCAAGGACAGCGTGAAGATGAAGCCGGTCCAGCCAAGATGAGGCCCATGACAGGGCAGGACCTTCCTTCCACTGGGGTCACCTGTGGTTCTACTTTTCTGAGGCTGCTACAGCCCTGGGTTTGCAAATGCCAGCCACAGAGGGGTCCCGGCACCCAGCCCCTCACAGAGCTCTGTCGTCCTGTCGCTGGCCAGCAAGCCCCTGCCCCACCCGTCCAAGGTACATGGGAACACTGTGCTTCACACCGTGGGGGAGCAGGACTTAGACTGGAGCAGGAAAGTGGGAAGAGAGAAAGGAAAGAGCTTTTAAGGGAGAAAGCGTGGGGAGAGACTGCGGGCTGCATGAGACGGAGGAACATGTTTTAAAGGCACGGCGGACAGACGGGGGGAAAACGGAAGGGGTAACACTGACCGAGAGGCATTGCGCTCATTCCCTGACTTGTGGAGTTGAAACCCCTTTGTACAAGCACCTAGAAAATAACTGCAGGATGGACATAGCCGCACCCAGGAGCTGTGTCAAGGATGGTCTAGAATGCGCTTTGCGGAACGAAACACTGTAGGTACACAAGTGGAAGGTGACAGCTGGGCATGGTTGTGCATGCCTGTAGTTCTACAACTCGAGAAGCTACAAACAGGAGGTTGTCAAGTTCCAGGCCAGTCTTGACTATATAGCCAGACTCTGTCTCAAAAAAAAAAAAAAGGAATAGCAATAATAAAACATGTACAAATGCAAGTACACCACCATCATTATTTATGCCCAAGTAATATTTCTTTTTAATTGTACTTCTTTGGCAGGACTGGGATCTGAACTCGGAGCCATGATTTGGCCCAAGCAGGATTTTCACTTGACCTACATCTACAACCTTTTTTGTTTTAGTGCTTTTTGTCCCCCCCCCCCCCGAGTCTTGGGTTTTACCCATGGCTGAACCTCTTGCCCAAGGCTTCTGCATACTTGGGATTATAGGCACGCTCCACCATGCCTGTCCCGGTCTATCGCATTTGACGCTTCTTTATTTTTTTCTGAGTAAAGTTACTTAGTCCGTACAGATACACGTAACTCAGAAAACAGAAACCGTTCCTAATTTTATCACATGGAAAAGCACCGCTAACGATCCTAAATTACCTTCATTATTTTTTTGTCTGTATGGAGACATACATAACGGGGAATGTTCACAGACATGTAAGACATGGCTAGCCGGGGTGGAGGTATAGCTCAGCCAAGAGCACAGGGCTAGCCTTGGCACAGCCTGGGTTCGATCCTCACAAAACAAACACCGTGCTGCAGAAAACACGCGTCTCTGCGTCGGCGTAAATGACGTTATCACATTTCATATGGGAAACGAGACAGTGTGAAATACCTTTCACTTCTCCAGGAGAGGCCGGCCCCTCACACAGGGATTCCCATCAGCCTTGGGGCAGGCTGGGAGAGTGCATTACACCTCTACCCCGTCCCAAGTCAACGCATTCCCGCTGACCTCCCCCAGGGGGCGCTGACCCCAGCGCCGTCCTCCTGCCAAACCCGGGCCTGCTACCACTGCCCGGCCTCTTACTGGTAAGTAAACGAGTCCACCGCAAGTCCTGCAATGATACCTTTTCTTTTCAACAGATTTGTGATCTTAATGATTTTGTTAGCCGTTTAAAAATAATGCCAGCGTACCGGAGCTCACCACGAACAGAACACAGACACACAACGCCCCCGGCCTCCTGTGAACTCCATATACACACACACACACAGGACACACGCACGCATGCACGCGCACACACTTGAACGGCAAGGTGATCCGCTCCGCTGGCCTTTCCCCAGGCTCTTCTCAGGCCCAGTTTCTACTGACAACATTTATTTGTATTCCTAGACATTTTATTTGATTTACTCTTAGCCCTCTTCATAAAAAGGGCGCCAAGTTGCAAGCACTTTTGGGGGGCACTTTTAACTGAGTATGGCGACGTTGGGGGTCACGCAGGCGGCCCCCCCTGCTGGCGTGGGATGGGGGCTCCCACACACACTACTTGAGAAATGACACCAAGAAACAAAGACAGGAGCCAAGACACCCTAGAGGCTACAGGGCTGCGTGGGACAGGCCTCGACGTGGACAGGCTCTCCTGCCGGAGTGGGGAACATGGTTTGGAACCAGCATGCGGAGCACGATACGGGCCACCCCCAAACACCTCCAGATCGTCCTCAGCAGGGGATTCTGTCTCTTTTTTCTTTTTTTAACAGGCGGGCATGGTTCAGTCACACCCACTGTGGACGGCACAGTCTGAAAAAGCCTGCACCCTTCAGAGCTGTCCCCCCCCTTCCCCGCCACCTCCCTCCCCCCCATGGGGGAGCCGGGTCTGGAGGCCTCCACAGCTGTTTTACAGATAGAATGCTGTGTTTGTGCTTAGGCTGGCTGAGACCTCGATCCTCCCATCTGCTGGGACTACAGGCAGGCACCACCATGCTCTACTTATACATACGTGTGTATGTGTGTGTGTGTGTGTGTGTGTGTGTGTGTGTGTGTGTGTGTGTATTTGTCAATTCACTATGTTGGCAAGCCCACGGGAAAACAAGTGCTCCCATTCTACACTGGTGGAGAGCGTAAACCAGTACAACGGCCACAACATGCCATTTGGCACAATTTCAACCTAAAGACCAGCAAGTCCTTCTTGGAGTCTTCGCCCAAGCCAAGCGCTACGACACGCACCGCAGCAGTGGCTGCAGCAAAATGCAACACGGAAACACAGCCACGCCGTGGCATGCCACAGAGCTTTATAAGGAGAGCAAACTGATCTAATAGGTCCTACAAGAAACAGCTCTCCCTCCGTGCCAGGAGCAAGCCAGACCTGTGCCGTAGCATTTGCATTAAAACGAACGCTGCACAGGTTGTTTGCATGTCTCATTTGCATAGAGGATCTCTGGAAGAGCAGGCAAGAGACAGCTAAGCAGTAGCTTCCTGGGAGCGGACCTGGCTGCAGGACCCAAGCCCCCCCCCCCAGCATCCATCAGAGATCAGCAAGCTGGACACAGAGAATCTCCGAAGTGCCCACAAGACGTAAGCAAAAGAACCCGATGGCATCATGCACGTGCGCCAGGCCCAGTGTGACCGCAGCCCCCGAGCCGAGGCCAGGGCTGCAGCCCGGGGGTGGGGATTCCCCCGGGATGCCCAGGGAGCGAACGTGGCCAGCTCTCTCTCCTGCTGCAACTCATCAGAAAACTCCTGGGGCTCTGCGAGGAGCCCTGGGGAATGTGGGAGGGCTCGCGGGGTTTGGTGGTGGCAGGCCACGGCACCCCTGTCCCGGGTCCTGCAGTGCGGCCTGGCAGGCCATGGAATTCAGGTGGCTTGCGAAGCCACCTGAAAGCACTGCGGGGGGGGGGGAGGGGAGGCGCATCGACCGCTGCCACCAGTGACCCCGAAGCGCGGGTCACACCCTGGGCCCTTCCACGCCACCCACCCGTGCCACTCACAGGAAAGGGCCTCCCTGGCCTGCGGCCTGCCGAGGGAGGACGCCCGGCTCCCGTGACCTCAGTCGGGGGACCGAGGGGGCTCCCCCCCCACCAAGACACCCCAGATGCCCCGCTCCTCCTAGACAGCTGGCCATGGCCAGCTCTATCCTGTCCTGCAGCAGGCCAGGCCTGGGCCCCCCACCATGGCCCCTCTAGCAGATTGGAGGGACTGACCCCCCCCTCCAGAGGAGCATGGGGAACTCACAGCCCACAGCAGGGAGAGCTGGGGGGACGCTGCCCCCCACGAAGGAGCCCCCTCAGCTCAGCCGCACTGGAGGGCACCGTGCACCCACATAAATAATCACCTAGTAAAGGCCTTACCTCCCAGCAGGACACCAGCTCCGGCAGGGTGAGGGATCCGTGGGATCTTGATTCCCAGCTTCCAGGTGGGACCAGTAAAAGCCGCCCCTGGGCCTCGGTCAACACCTCCCAGGTAAAGGAATAGCAAGGCAATGTTCTAGAACCTTCCACGGCTCCAAGGACTGTAAGGCATGAGACCATCTCTGAGCCCCACACTGGCTTTGCACACCTGGGCCGGCCCGGGCGGGGGGAATCTGGCTGTGGTGGGGACAGAGGGAGGCGGTTCCTTCAGACGGGGCCCAAGAGGACCTGGGGGCGCAGGCCCCCACCCTGCTTCTCAGTCTCCGGCTCCCTCCTCCAGGGGCCTGTGTGTGCATTCCACCCTTGGCCTAGAATGTTCCCTGGCTGCCATGCCACTCCGTCTCCCTCCGCCCTTGGCCCAGTGAGTTCTCTCTTCTCAGAGCTCAGCTCAGCCGGCTGCCTGCGTCCTGCGCGCCCTGCGTCCCGTGCCCGTCCCTCGCTCTGAGCTCAGCTGCAGCCCATCGGACACAGGTGTGGCTGCTGATCACCGCTCTCCCCCCGCCCCCCGCTGATCACCGCTTTCCCCCCCTCTGCCCCCCGCTGATCACCGCTTCCCCCCCCACCCCCCCATGCTCCTGCTCTGCAATCCTCACAGGTGACGCACGGGCTGGGTGAGCCATGTGGACCCTCAAATTACGGGGGTGCACAGACCTCCCATTGCTAGGCAGCTGTCCAGACTCTTGAATGCGTGCACGCGCAAGCCAGTGAGGAGATGGATGAAGGCACGTGTGTTTGAATGAAGAACGCATGCGTGTGCGTGCAGAGGGAGAAACGGAGAATGAATGAAGGGAGTGAATGAATGAATGAATGACACAGTGCCCAGGTTTTTCCCTGTCTCCCGTTCTCTGCCCGCGGTGAGGAATTTGGCGGGTCTGTGGCGCTATTCAAAGCCTAAGGTGAGGGAAGGTGGATGTTTCTAGAAAGGAGCCCTGGTGGGGAGGGGGTTTGCAGGCAGGAGCCGACCCCCGAGGGGCAGCTCTGCTTCTGCCCCCGTCCCCTACCCTTGTTCTTCGCTTTATGGGGCCAGCTGTCTCTGAGCATCAAAGCCCACGCAGGGCCCCGCTCCGTCCTGCAACAGCTCTATAAAAATGTAATTACCCGTCTGCAGCGCACACCATCTTCCTGTTTCTTCTCCCGGAAAAAGCATCTGACAGCCCTGTCCTGTCAGCTTGTAAAACCCAGCCGAGCAGCCCGGCCCCGGCATGGGACGCGCGCACCCCGCAGACGCTGGGGGCCGTCTCGGGCCCTCCGGGCAGCAGCTGCGAGGTGGCCGGAGGGTCTCAGAGGTGCCAAGGACGGCGGTGTGTCCTGGACACTGCAGACGCCACCCAGGCAGGCTGGGGCCTTGGGCCGCCAGGAGCCAGGCCTGGGCCGCAGCCTACGGCTCAGGGGGCCGGGCCTTCACTGCGTCATGAGTGGGGAGAGCCGCTGCACACATGGCTATGAAGCCAGACCCCAGACGCGGCTGGGACCCACACTTCCCTGGGGCAGGGGCACAGGGAAAGGCTAGCGAGCAGCACTGGCCAGGGGCAGCTTCCCATACATCACAGCCAAAGCCAGCGGGCAGAGGTGGCCAAGACTACAAACAAGCGTGGGCCGGGTGTGAACTCTGGACCAGACCCTACAGGGGCTCCATCGCCATGGCAACCACGGGGGGGGGGAGAGGTCACCCTGCCATCACAGGGTGGCGGGGAGGAGCAGGAGTGAATTCTGGCCTCCTGGACTTCACCTGGCCTTTTCTTGGAGTCTGAGGGTGGCCTGGGCAGTCTTTGAACCAGGCCTCTCCATCTCTGGGTCGGGAACTGAGGGTGAGGGAGGAGGCCACCAGCGAGGCCTCGCAGGGCCCAGCATCCACAGCGGCCTGTGACCGCTGTCCGCTCAGCAGGATGCCCGTCCTGGGCTGACAGACTGCTACCCATGGCACGGCCTGCCCAGGCCCATTGAGAGCTCGGCCTCAAGTAAGGTCAGGAGCTCAGTGGCCAACCATGTGGGCTTCGGGTCAGCCTGGGCTGGGTGGCCTCGGAACCATCCGCGGTCCCTGCTCAACTGCCCTTTGCCCACCCGTGAAATGGGATCAAGAAGTTACTCTGCTCCAGGGCTATCCTGCAGAGCGAAGCTGGCCCCAGCTCAGCCTCACCCAGCCCCGGCTCAGCCTTGCCCAGCCCAGGCTCAGCCCCAGCCCCGGCTCAGCCCCAGCCCCGGCTCAGCCCCAGGCCCAGCTCAGCCCCAGCCCCAGCTCAGCCTCGCCCAGCCCCGGCTCAGCCCCAGGCCCGGCTCAGCCCCAGGCCCAGCTCAGCCCCAGCCCCAGCTCAGCCTCGCCCAGCCCCGGCTCAGCCCCAGGCCCGGCTCAGCACTCACACCAAGGCCACATCCCAGCCACCCACTCCCAGGCCGCGCAGAGGTGGTGGGAGACATGGATGCTAGGCAATTAGTTGAATGTCTATTAAACAATTAGCTAGGAAACTGGTGCATTAGCATCAGCCGTCATAATGGGACTAATGACCCCTGGGCAGAGCGCAGATCCGCCAGCCGGGACCAGATGGACGTCTTCAGGTGGCACCCAGTGGCCAGGTTCGCTACCTTGGTTGCCTGCTACCAGTCAGGAAGCCGAGAACAGAGACAGGATGTGTGGCGCGTGCAGGGGGCCCAGGGAGGGGCCACCCTGCAGAGGTGGAGCGCTGCTGACCCCTGACACCAAAGGCAGAGGGCACCCGCAGGGCCGAGGGACACACGCGCCGTGGCCTCTCTCCCCAAGGGACCTGGGGCAGACAGCGAAGCCCCTGGGCCTGCTGGGGTTCCCGGGGGTACAGCCTGGGAGGGGAGAGCAGAGGGAGGAGGGTGGAGGCCCGGGTGACACCAGTGGGAGACAAAGGCGGCACTGGAGCGCGGTATTTGAGGGGATGGGGGGGCGCAGACCCGCCACCCACCCAGGCTCCACGGAGATGAACCTGGACAAGGCCATGGGGCTGTCACCAGCCACAGAAGAGTTCGCTCCAAGCAGGTGGGGACCCCGTGTCCAGATTAAGAGCGTGAGAGGCCGTGGATCTAGGGGAGCAGGCGGGGAGAGGGGAGCGCACCCCTACTGGGAAGGACCAGGCCAGGGAGGGCTGGGACTTGGCCTTGAACCGGCGATGTCTGGTGTCTGATTTCTGCTGGCACCGGCAGCCGGGGTAGCACATGTGTGACCCGACCCGGACGAGGGTCACTGTGACCCGCACACAGCTGAGCATTCCTGGAGATGACACCCACTGGGCGCTGCTCCCCGAACTCGGCCAGCTCTCCCCTGGCCGGAGTCCACTACACCCGCCACCCCCTCCCCCGGTCACCACCCCTGGTCAGGCACCAGACGCAGCTGCCAGATCAGGAGCATCTCAGGGCCAAAAATGACTCAGCGCAGCTTCCACTGAAACAATGTGTGTGTGTGGGGGGGGGTAGAGGCGGAGCCAGGAGCTGCCCATCATCCAAAGGCTCCGCCCACCCCTCTGGTACTGGTGTCTTAAACTGCAGCACTGTGCAGCTTCACAGAATGCCCGACTTAGGGCTGGGGAAACTAAGACTCAGGATCAGGGATGGAGCTGCTCAGGATGAGACTCTGGAGAGAGTACACAGACCACAGGAGATCTTCACATTCCCCAAATAAAACTGTTCTGAAAGTTGCAAGTAAATTTGCAAGGCAAATGCAAGTGAATCTTGCAGAGCAGAGCTCTGGGGGAGGGGGCAGGGAGGGGGCGGTTCTGCCATGGCGGCAGGAAGTGCCCGGGTGCCTGCACACCCCACTTCTCTGTGAGCAGGGCCGGAAGCGATCACTGCTGAACTCCAGGTGTGCGGCTTGGCCCAGGGCCGGGGATGCTCCAGACCAACATGGGGGCCACCGCGGAGCCAGAGCCGTGACAAAGGAAAGGTGGAGGCGCCCCATGTGTTTCACTGGACACGCGTCCTAGGTGGGCACTGCTGGGCCCTACAACTGAGACGCGATTAACACTGGGACTTCGTTCCAAGTGCCGTCCTTTTCCTGTGCACGATTTCCACCTGCAAACCTTCACTCACCCACCTCTGAGCTTTGCAGCCATCCACATCCCAGCTTGTGGTCCCCTCCTCCAGGAAGCTGGCCCTCCCTCCTCTTCCATGGAGGTTACCCTCCTTGTAGCTACTCGCACAAAGCCCGAGAATTGCTTCCGATGCCAGGAGGGACTTCCCTAAGGTCCCAAGGAGGCTAGATTCTCCTGCTTCCTGTGCTTTCCCACTCACAACACAGATTCTACTTCATCTGCTGTCTATCTTCTCCTACTGGACCAAAGCACCATGAGGATGGATGGAAACTACATCTGTTCTGTTAACCAGTACATCCCCAGAACTTAACACCGTGTCTTGTTCACAAGAGGCACGAATAAAGGGTGAGAGGATGGGTGAATAGATGAGTACATGGATGGATGGATAGTTGGATGAATGAATGGATGGATGGGTAAATGGATGGATGGATGGTTAGATGGATGAATGGATGGATGGGTGAATCGATGGGTGGTTGAATGAATGGGTGGAGGGTGGATGTATGGATGGATGGATGGGTAAATAGAGGGGTGGTTGGATGGGTAAATAGAGGGGTGGTTGGATGGATGATGGATGGATGGGTAGATGGATGGTTGGATAAATGGATGGATGGCTGGATGGTTGGATAAAAAGATTGATGGATGAATAGATGGGTGGTTGAATGAAGGGTTGGGTGGCTGGCTGGCTGGCTGGCTGGCTAGATGGCTAGATGGATGGATGGATGGATGGATGGTTGGATAGATGAATGGATGGATGGGTAAATAGGGGGTGGTTGGATGGATGATAGATGGTTGGATAAATGGGTTGATGGATGAATGGATGGATGGTTGGATGGATGGAGAGATGGATGAATAGATGGATGGTTGAATGAAGGGGTGGGTGGCTGGCTGGCTGGCTGGCTGGCTGGATGGATGGATGGATGGTTGGATAGATGAATGGATGGATGGGTAAATAGAGGGGTGGTTGGATGGATGATGGATGGATGGATGGTTGGTTGGTTGGATGGATGGATGGATGGGTGAATAGATGGGTGGTTGAATGAATGGGTGTGAGGATGGATAGGTGGATGGGTGGATGAATGGATGGATGGATGATGGATGGATGGATGGATGGATGGATGGATGATTGGATGGATGCATGGTCAGTTGGATGGTTGGATTGTTGGATAACTGGATTGATGGATGAATAAATTAATGAATAATGACCAATGGTTGGATGAATTAATTTTAAAAGCAACCAGCGAGTAAAACAATGAGCAAATAAATCACTGAGTCCATGAACGAAGCACTGACATGAGATTTTTCCAAGATGGAATAATGCAGTGTGGTTTCCAGAGCAAGGACGGCTGAGGTCAAACCTTGCTGGATTTGCCACCTGTGTCACCCTGGGAGAGGTGACACCAACATTTCTGAGCTTCCCTTTCCCAGCCTACAGCAGAGAGCAAACTGCCAAGCCCAATCTCACCGGACCTTGTGGGTTAAATGAGATACGGCACGTGCAGCGAGCATCACTGCGTGGTCCTGACGTGTTCCCACTTAGGACAAGAATCATCTAGCCCAGCGCCTAGCATGCCGCACGTACAGTGTTCTCAGAAACATTGAATAAATAAAAGGCTATTTTAAGCCTGGGCCGGAGCATACAGAAGTTGGGAATGTCCGCTACACTATGTCCTGAAGGAAGCTGAAGACACACAACTAAGCACCAGCACCTGACACGTGGCAAGAGACAGAACCAGAGGAGAGAACTTAGCCCTTCACCAAAGCTGGGCTGTGGACAGCCGCCGAGAAAGCAAGGGCTTCAAGTCTCTGATGTCAGAAACTGACGCAGCACCTTAGGGGTTGCCTGCGTTCTTTTGAGACACATGTAGAAAACGTTAGGGGTGGAAGACCAGGGTAAACACAACTCACCCTCAAATGCTTAAGAAAAGTGACATACACACACATGTATGCATACGAATATATTATAAATAGCTGGGTCCACCAAGGAGAGTACTAACAAGACGTGAACTTAGTTGAAGGATATAGGGGCGTGCTTTATACTACTCTTCTTTCTTAAAACTTGAACTTATCTCCAAATAATGATTTTTGAAGATTGTGACCGGGATCTGGAGCCGCACCGTGTTACAGGTTTTGTGCAGAAGTTACTCAGGGAAAGCCACCTGGCCGGGCACAGTGGTACACAGCTACAATCACAGCACTGGAGAGGCTGAAGAAGGAGGATTGAGCAGCCCAGCCTGGCCTACATAGTGAGAGACCTGGTCTCCAAAAAGCAAAGGAAGGAAGGGGCTGGGTGAGGGAAGGGAGAAAGGGAAGTGAAGGAGGGAGGAAAGGAGAGAAGAAGAAAAGGGAAGGAGAAATGGAGGGAGAGAAGAGAGGGAGGGAGGGAGGAAAGAGGGAAGGAAGGAAAGAGGAAGGGAGGAGGGAAGAAAGGGAGAGGAAGGGACAAAGAAAAGAGAGGAAGGGAAGGAGGGGAGAAAGGGAGGGAGGGGAAAAAGAGAGGGAGGAAAGAAAGGAGGGGTAGAGGAAGGAAAGGAAGAAGGAAGGAGGAAAGAAAGGGAGGAAGGGAAGGAGGGAGAGAAGGAAGGAAAAGAGGAAGGGAGGAGGGAAGAAAGGGAGAGGAAGGGACAAAGAAAAGAGAGGAAGGGAAGGAGGGGAGAAAGGGAGGGAGGGGAAAAAGAGAGGGAGGAAAGAAAGGAGGGGTAGAGGAAGGAAAGGAAGAAGGAAGGAGGAAAGAAAGGGAGGAAGGGAAGGAGGGAAAAAGGAAAGCAAGGAGGGAGGAAGGAGGAAAAGAGGAAAGGAGGGAGGAAGGAAAGAGAGGAGGAACAAAGGGAGGGAGAGAGGGAGGGAGGGAGGAGGGACTCATGGGTCCACGCACGGGAGCCGAGTACACAGCGTGCCACAGTTCGTGGCGCTATCCCACCTGCCGCCCTTTCTCAGGGAGAACAGGCTCAAGCCCACGGACCCTTCGAGTTCCACCGCCAGCCGCACAGCTGCCCCGGGCTCTCCGGGGGCTCCCTGAGGAGCACTTCAGCTTCCAACTTGGGGCGAATCTGCCCTCATCGTCTCGTGCCTCTGTTTCCCCAAATCGAAGCAAACTGCCGTCAGGAGAAGAGGCTCCGAGAGCGGCCGGCCGGCGGGCATCCCGTACCCTCTCCAGATGCATTAGTGCTATGGGGGATGGTGATTACCACCGTCATCATCATCATCATCATCTCGTCTTCCTCCATTAACCCCAGCTAATGGAGCCCGGCCTCTCGCTCTCTCCAAAGGGCAGAAATCCACCTCTGCCCACCCCGCCTGGGCCCTGCCACAACCCACACAGCTCCCGCCCAGAACCTGAATCACGCCGGAGTTTCAAGAGAGCAGTTATGCAGCCATTTCCTTCCGCTCTCAGCAAAGGTTAAGTGGCCCGGCCCTCCGCCCAGATGCCACTGGCGGTGCCCAAGCCGGCTTTCCATTAGACACGGGGGCCTGCTAGCTGGCCCGCCCCGGCCCTCATGCTCAGACAACCCTGGCCTCGCTCTCTCTCCAATTTAAACGGCACTCACAGCTCCTGTGACTCGGGCTCCCAGTACTAAAAGGAGCCGCAGCCATAAAATCTATTAGGAACCCTTTGTCTCATTTGTTGTGAACTTCTAAGAAAAGGCACTAAGAGGACCAGTACCCAGAAACCCTCCGTAATCCTGCCTGGTCCGCAGCGGCAAAGGCCCCATTACCTAGGCAACAGGCCCTGCGTGCTGGCTAAAGGCAGGACTTGAGCCCCCAAAGAGGCCGTTGTATACATCTATTGCGACATTTTAAAAGGCCCTTGTGTAAAAAAACAGGGGGATGGCAGCGGAGGGGAGAGAAAGAGGGGGGAAATTAATTTCCTCTCATTTCCTGCCTGCTGCGCGGACTGTGGTCCAGAGGCCGAGGCCGGGTCCCGCTCTGCACCTGGGGCCACGCTGGCCAGGGCGCCGCCGTCTCTGCACACACCTCTGTGTACGCCTCTCCCCTCCCGCCCGGCCGCCACAGCCCGGGGCCAGCCCCAAAATAGCCTTCCCGACAGTCCTAGAGCCTTGGAAAGTGTCCCCTGGTATGACAGGTGACCGCCAGCCTGGACCTCGGTGGCCCAGCCTGCAGGGTCATTTTTGTTCATGCTTGTTAATCTTATGGATTCTGGGGTGCATTGGGGGGGGACTAGCTTCTTCCCCCTGGGCTAGTCTAGGCTCCTAGGAGGACTGTGTCTTTGTCCCCATTCTCCAAGAGTTTCGCCGTGTCCCCGAGGTTCTTGACAGGCAAGGCCCCAAGTCCTCCTGGTGCACCTCCAGCGCCTCCCGTGAGAAAAGCCACCTGACCTCCCGTGAGCTCTCCAGTCCAGCAGTAAGACGCAGACGTGTCCCCAGTTGGAGAAATTCATGTATTCATTCAACAAACACAGGGCAAGCTGTACTCTTTTAGCACTGACCAGATAGGAAAGGTCGCCATGGTTCCTTTCCATTAGAAGAATCTGGAGTTCCACTTATACTGAGATAAGAAAAATGAAGCCGGGCACCAGTGACTCACGCCTGTAATCCTAACTACTCAGGAGGCTGAGATCTGAGGATCTTAGTTCAAAGCCAGCCCAGGCAGGGGAAAGCCTGTGAGGCTCTTGTCTCCAATTAATCACCAGAAAACTGGAAGTGGGGCTGTGGCTCAAATGGTAGAGTACTAGCCTTGAGCAAAACAGTTCAAGGGCAGCACCCAAGCCTTGAGTTCAAGTACTACAATTGACCAAGACAAAAGAAGAAGAAGAAGAAGAAGAAGAAGAAGAAGAAGAAGAAG
>NW_012267239.1:10378991-10406816 GCF_000151885.1 Dipodomys ordii | reverse complement strand
GGAGGAGAAGAAGAAGAAGAAGAAGAAGAAGAAGAAGAAGAAGAAGAAGAAGAAGAAGAAGAAGAAGAAGAAGAAGAAGAAGAAGAAGAAGAAGAAGAATGGAAATAGGCCAGGCATGTTGGCTCCTATCATTCCAGCTACATCTAGAGGGGAGGGATCCAAAGGATTACCAATGCTGTGGAGACCCCATCACAACAAGCAAGTCAGGTACATCGGCCCATGCGTGGGAGCCCAGCAGTGCAGTAGGGATGGGTAGGTCCATCACAGTCCAGGCCACAGAGGGCCTGGCTCTATGCATGGATTCTTCACACCACTGTGAGCAGGGAAAAGCCACCACCCAGGATCCTGAGGTTCCTGGGTCCCTGTGGAAGAGGGGCTGCCTCGGGGGGGGGGGGCACAGATAGAAGACCTGCCGGAAGGGAGCAGAGCAGGGCAGCTAGGCCCAGCCCAGGCCCGCTGGGAGCAGGAATGGGGTCCACAGAGTCCTTCTCCCCCCTCTACCTGGCCCAAAGACGGAGCAGGGTAGACGTGGAAGCTGGAGAGACAGAAACAAGAACCAGCAGCCTGTCCCGGAAGGACACCAGACAAAACCCAGGCCCTGAAAGCAGACGTGCTCAGGCCAGGCCCCAGTGGCACTGGGCTGAGCCTACGGGAAGCTCCTGTGTTGTGGGCATGGCTTCCTGCCGCCAGGCTATGGGGGCAGCAATCAGTGATTGGCTGCAGCAGGTATGATGTCATCAGGGGGTTTAATGGTCATTGGGTAGAAGGTAGAAGGCAGGGCCTGTTGAAGAAGTAGGTGCTGGGGCTTATCTCTTGTGCCTGCCCCTTCCTGACCCCCCCCTCCTCTCCCTCCTCTCTCTGCTTCCTGGCTGCCATCAGGGGAGCAGCCTCTCTCCCCTTCTGCCATGATGTTCAACCTCACCTCAGACCCAGAGCAATGGAGCCAACCAGACAGAAGCCAACATAAACCTTTCTTCCTGTAACCACTGTTAAAATAATAATAAGTACTAGGGGCCAGTGCCCAAGTCCTGAGCTCAAGTTCCAGGACTGGCACAACAAGAAGTAAATAATAAACTAAAAGCAAAAGAGACAGAGGGGTATGGTTCAAATAGAACACTTGCTTGGCAAGTGTGAAGCCTTGGGTTGAATTCTCAGCACACAGTTCCCACTCCCCCCCCCCAAAAAAATAACAACAAATTCTGAGGCTAAGTTAGGATCAAGATTCAAGGCCATCTCAGGGGAAAAAAAAGTTAGCAAGACCCCCAGCTCCATCAATTAAAAAAAGCTGGGTACATGCCTGGCACCCGAGGCTCATGCCTGTAATCTTAACTGCTCAACAGGCTGAGATCTGAGGATCAGGGTTCAAAGTCAGCCTGGGCAGGAAAGTTCCTGAGACTCTTATCTCTAATACGCTACTCAGAAGTGGCAGAGCACTAGCCTTGAGTACAAAGAGGCCCAGGGACAGCGCCTAGGCCCTGAGTTCAAGCCCCAAGGCCAGCAAAAAAAAAAATCCCCAAAACTAAAACCAAAAGGGCTAGAGGCGAGGCTCAAGTAGTAGAGCACCCATCTGGCAAGTGCTATGCCATGAATTTAAACACCAGTAGCCCCTCAAAAGAGCATTCTACACGCATGCCCCCCATCAGCAGCACCAAGGCCTAACTTGGCTTCAAGTGAATGAGGATTCACGGCGTGGGGACCCCAAACTTGCCCTTTGGCAACCATAGGAGCCACGGTCCCTCCGTAGCCTGGTGGCCACTTTCGACACGTGTGATTCTTTCTTAACACCACCGCTTCCAAGAGGAGAATCAAAACAAAGCACCCAGAGCAATTGCCGGGAAAAAATAAAAGGATATTTCTGATGTTTTTCTAAGCTTTTCATCCTTTTTAAAGCGGGGGTGGGGAAGGGTTCAAGTGGCGAGTGAGAGATAAAAGCGAGTGTTCAGAAGTGCAGCGCCAAAGTCCACAGAGAATCAAAACAAGCCGCTCTCGGCCGGCGCGGCTGCCCCCGCAATCAAGTCATCAAAGGCTTATTAGGGCTAATGTGATTTCATCGAGTGCCGGGGAGCGGGAAGCAGAGGGGAAGAGCGAAATGGCCACGGAGGACGGAGGCCAGAGCGGGGGAATTGAGACGCGCCTCTCATCACAGACTCCACACGTATTTGTCAGGGAGAGCCGCAGGGGGACAGGGCGCAGAGCTGAGCCTCTTCTCCAGATGCAGCCTGTCCCGGTCATTCCTTACTTCCGTCTCCCTCCAGCCGTGGACAGAAAGCTCTAACAGGGCTCCTGCTCCTTCCCGGAGCCTTTTACATCTGCACCAGAGGAGGCCTGGCAGGAAATACGAAGTCAAATACAGGGAATATTATGTGGGCATAACAAAGCAAGGAGCGTAGATCATGTGAGAGGTTGGGGGGGGGGACAGTGCTGGAAGTCTGAAGCAAGCGGCCAAAAGACGGGTGATAATCGAGCAAAGACAAGCAGGAGGTGAAGAAACAGGACAAGGGCCAATGTGGAAATGCAAACGTCCTGTGGTCGCACAGGAACGAACCGAGCTGGAGCTGGTGCGATTGGGACCTGGACGGACACACCACGTGGGAAGGGAGAGAGAAAGCGTTCTCTCAGCGTCAGTCAGTCAGGCTGACAGAGGCGGAGGCTGGGAGGAGGCTGGGGTGACAGAGACCCGGTTGGGACAAAACTTCAAGAGGCCACCCTTAGAGCCCCTGTCCCCCGTCCAGGCTGCTCTTCTGCCCAGGCTGCCGCCGTGGCTGTGGGGCTTGGATCATTTGGTGGGCATTAACAGAGACCCTGTGCTCACCCGTCCCACGGCCCCCAGGCCCAGCAACTGCCTGAGCCTCGCCCTTCCCAAGGGTCTAGGGCAGCCAGAGACACAGTGGGGGGGGGGAGGGGCTGGGGCGGATTGTCCAGGGAAAGTGGTCGCAGGATGGGTCCCTGGTGCCCCCCTGGCCTGGGCACCTTGTCTCTCTACTTGACTACAATCTCTGCCTCGCCAACCCCACCCCCCCGTGTCTCTCAATGTTTGGTAATGTACCTAGACCCTAAGGGGCCGTGAAATATCGAAACCACCAGGTCACAAAACAGACCACCACCAACCACCCACCCACCCACCCACCGCCAACCCCCCCACCCCCATCCCAAAGATGGCCTTCTGTCTAACCTGAGTTCCTGCGTTTTTATTTAAACAAAGGAACAACCAGTAGTGGGGATTTGAACCCAGGGCCTCACCCTTGCTAGTCAAGAGCTCTATTCCTCAGGCTACACCCCGGCAGCCCCTGTGTCTTCAGAGACGGGGTCTTCTTAACTTTATCCATGCTGGCCTTCTACCTTCTGAGTGGCTGGGACTACAGGTAGGTACCACCACACTCTGCTGCTGAGTCCCAACACTCAGGTTATTGAGTTTGGGTTGTGGATGGCTCCTGTGTCTGTTCCGCACAGAGGGTGCTTTGGTCTGGCAGCTCTGCCACGTCGGGCCTGGTTTGGCCCCTCTCTCACTGAGCCAGGCTGAGCGAGTCACCTCGGCGGTGGCCAAGCCCGAGTCAAGTACTGAGTATCCAGCGCGGACGTGACGGCGGCCTTTGTGCACACAGACCCGGCCGGTCCCCGGCCTCCTTCGCCCACCCCACACCGTACCTGGTGCGCTTGCCCCGTTAAGAAACCGCAGCCCTCGGCACTGGTGCCTGCTGCAGCCCGAGACACCCCATCTCTGGTCTGTGTGGGACTCCCGGCGTGCAGGCCTTGCTCGGGCCGGGGTGTGTCCACAGGTGGCCGATGACTCTCTGAAAATACAAATCTTCTTGCCATCCGAGCCCTGAACACAGCGCTGGGCCACAGCGCCGCCGCTGTTAGGCCTTCTTTCTTTTCCCTCCTCCTCCTCCTTCTCCCTCTTCCTCCTCCTCCTCCTCCTCCTCCTCTTCCTCCTTTTCCTCTCCTCCTCCGCCCCCTAAACTCACTCATGCTCCCAGACAGCCTAAGGATGGGAATCCATCCCCTTGGCTGTATGTCTGTCTGAGGTGACCGACGCCAACCCCCGCTGGTCCCTTCCCGCCCGCCACGCGGGCTGCCCACGAGGAGGGGCGCAGGCTGCCCGCCGCACGGACCGGCTTTCTCCAGCCCGGAAGGCCAGCGAGCTGCGGAGCGGCTGAGTGTGGCCGTGTGCACATCACAGGCTGCAGACGGGTGAACCAAGCGTGGCGTCGCACGAGCCTGGGGCGGGAGAGGACTGCTCACTCCCATACACGCATCCATCACACACACACACACACACACACACACACACACGGTGGCTGAGGCTGTACCTAGGAAAGGTATGGCAGAGCCAGGGACCCGGGTTCGAGGCCAGCGCTTCCCTTAGCCTCATGGGCCTCACCTGCCCAGAATCCCCCATCAGAGCCGCAGCAGTGGGGAGACCCCCCAACTCCCACCCCGTCCCCGCCCCCACCCTCACCCTCACCCTGGGGTGGGCCTCGGGAGGTGGGATGGGGAGGACAGGGCCCCGGGGCCTCGGGAGCCTGGCAGCTGGGTGCCAGGGCCATCACCCCACCCCTGGGGACATCACACCTTTCCCGGTCTGTGGCGACACCTGCTGGCCATCTGTGGAAGGACATGCCCAGCTCAGGCCCGGTTCCCAAGGAAGCCCTTACCTGTTGCGTGCCAGGTGGGCCGGGGGCCCTGTCCGGATTCTCTGGGAGCTCACAGGTGACAAGAGGGACTGGCCTACGGGGAAGACCCCAGACAGCTGCTTCATCCCTGTGCTTCAGTTTAGAGACGCAGAGGTGTCAGGATTGAGAAGAAGCCAAGAAGTCTTTGTGAGAAGGGGGTAGGGCAAATCCAAGCAACAGAAACACCATGTGCAAAGGCCCTGGAGTAGGGAGCGGGGGAGGGGGGGCAGTGTTATTTGGAAAGAAGGAAGGAAGGAAAGAAGGGAGGGAGGGAGAGACAGAAGGAGGGAAGGAACTGAGGCCCAGAGAGGCAGGGATTTGCCTCCTTACAGAGCGGGGTGATGACAACATATGGAGGTTCTTACTGTTGTACCGGGGAATCCATCCATCCATCCATCCATCCATCCATCCATCCATCCATCCATCCATCCATCCATCCATCCATCCAACAAGCCCCTCCTGGGCAGCTGTCCCGTGCGTAGGGCTGCACTGTGCACGGAGCAGCTGTTTGTGGAGGCGTGGTGTCCCGGACACTGGCAGAACAGGAGACCTCACCCATCTTCCCACCCCAACTGCCCGAGGCACACCCCCAGAATCTGTAACGGTGGAGATGCAGGATGTGAAGAGGCCAAGAGAGGTGACACATCAGCCCCGCGCAGAGCACCCGTCGGGGTGAACCGGTTTCAACATGCTGAAGCCAACTTTTGGTAGCAAAGGAAAACTGAAGTCACTGCTGGGGTTGAGTCACAATACTGATAGGAGCGGAGACCTCTGGCCCGGCGGCCAGGGTCCCTGGTGGTGGCCCAGTGTGGGGGCCACAGGTCAGGATGGCCCACCCCTGTCCTCAGACCAAATTCCCACGGGAGAGCCACTGGGCATGGCGGCGCACCCCTGTGATCCCAGCCACACGGGAGGGGGGGCTGGGAGGATCTGGAGTAGAGCCCCTCCCCCACAGGCCCCAAGGGACGGGTGCTGGGTTCTAGTCCCAGTGCTGCAAAGGAGCAAGTCAGGAGACTGGGGACAGACGGGAGGCGCCCCATCCTTCACCTCTGCCAGCCGTGTCTGCTCCGCCCCGCCGGGAAAAGGAACGTCCATGTGTCACTGGCTCAAGAGGAGAAGGAAAATAAAAGAAGCAAAATTCAAAGCACGGCCAGGGAATACTATACAGCACCGAAGAGAAAGGCTATCGAGAGGAACGTTAAATACATCCTGACATGAAGGAAGCCAGCGAGAGAAGCCTGCCCCGTGTGACTCCACCTCTCTGGCCTTCTGGAAAAAGGCAAAAGCATGAACGTAGTCAGGAGCAGTGGCCCAGGAGGTAGAGCACCTTCCAGCAAAGCCTGAGGCCCTCGGGTTCAAATCCTGGTACCTTGCGCACACGCACATACACGCACGTGTGCATGCGTGCACGTGGCGGAGAGTAGAACCATCCCGTGACCCCACGTGTGGGGTGGCAGGTCATTACATCCAAACCCACAGAGCACAAAAAGCCAGGAGCGGGCCCCGGGGCTGGGCACGGGCTTGCGGGGACAGTTTGAGTAGGTCACTGTGGCAGTCGGACCATGGAGTGCGATGGAGCGTGTGGGATATCTCTGGACCCTCCAGTCCATTTTGCTGCAAGCCTACAATGTAAACGAAGACGTTCTAAACATACACGGAGGCTGCCACGGGGCGCAGGCCACGCTCTGACCTCCTTCCCCCCCCCCCCCCCCCGTCTCCTGGTGGGTTCTGGTGATCCGGCGTGTGGCAAGCTTCTTCCCCGGGTGGTGGTAGTGTTATCAGGGGTCTGCTGCTCTGTGCAGTGGGCAGGAAGCTCTCAGCCTCCATTATAGCCTCTTCCTGTCCACCAGCCTCTGATGGAGGCCAGACCCTGAGTCATACCTACTGGACATTATGAGCAGCCACTTGGGCTCTGCAAACAGCAGGGACTGAAGTGGGGATGGGGGACGTGGAGGGGGTTGAGGAGAGCAAGCCACGTTCCCAGAGTCCACTGCTGTCCCTGGCTGCGGCCTGTCCCCAGGGAAGCGTTCAGGCCGGCTTTGTGAACAGCAGTAATTGTGGGTTCTGCGTGTGCCCATTAGCTCTCCGCTGTTAATTGTGCGCTCCCGTCTTATTTCCTTTTCTATCTGTTTCATCTCTCAATTACGGAGGGAGGCATGTTAAAATATGCCACTGTAATTGTGGGTTTGAGGATATGTTAAGTGCCTACGAGTTTAAAATTATTCGAACTCCCCTATGAGTTAAATCTTTTAACATTCTGGTGTAAGCCTCTTTATTCCTGAAAGTGCTATCCACCTTCAAGTCTTTTGTGCCCGATAATAATATATCATACAAGCTTACTCTTAGAATTTGCCCTAGCTTATGGGGTTTTTTCCCCCTCCTGTTAATCCTTCTACTTCAAATCTTCCTATACCCTCACTGCTTAAGCTATTGCTTTTATACACAATGCACCTCTGGTGGCTGTTTTAGTTTTGCTTTTCAGCCAACAGAACCATCTTATTGACGTGACTGTCATCGTCAGATGCATTATGACTGCTGACATATTTGGATCCATTTCTGATATCTTGATTTTGCGCATCGCCTGTCTCAGAACGAAATCTACCGCCCTGGCGCTTTGTGCCAGACTGGCTGAGTTTTGATTCCCCAATACCTTTCAGAGCCTTATACTCCGCTCCTGTCATCTGAGATCTTCATATGTTCCCCTTGACTTTATCTGACTCTTCAGCAATCTGAAAACTTAAGAAGGCCATTTTCTCTCCATCAGCCCCTGGCAGGAGAGCCTTCCGTGCGGTTTGCAACCTCCAAAGTGCTCCTGACTCACGTTCTTCATAATGTGTGCTCACAGATCCCCCCCATGTATACCCCAGGCACGGCATTCTCCTTGCCACAGCTCCTCTCATCCCCCCCTTCCTCCAGCTCATGCGTCCTTCTTCCGAAGACAGGCCATGAGTGGGTGGCTGACAGCTTCCCTGGGTGGAGGATTCTGGGGTGTCAGTTACTGTGTCCTCTCTACAGGGGGGCAGGGCGTGACTTGCATCTCCTGTGTGGCTGCTGCTGAGCTCCTCATGGGTGATCTTCCTCCACCATGGAGATCTCTCTCCGTGGCCATGGTATTTTCTTCTTGTTCCGGAGCTAGACAGCGTTCACTTACTGCTTGGTTGTACACCTTGCATCTGAGGATTTGTCTTTGATTCATTACGAAAAATACTCCTGCAGTCAGGGCCCTGTCCCATTTCTCTGCTCTTTCCCTGCTAAAACACCTACCTGTGGTTCCTGTCCGGCTTTCTGGATCCTTCTTTGAGGTCGTGGAACTCTGGTTCTGTTTTCTGCTTCTGGGCGTGGCGCTCTGGATCTTGCTCTTCGATGTGGTGTGGCTGGTCTGCTCTTCACTTGGGTCTGCCGCTTCGTCTAGGTCAAGGGATGCTATGGGTTCGATGTTCCCACTAGCACGGGAATCCAGTCCATTCCCCACGCACTGTCTGAGAGATCCACCTTCCATAGACTGCCGGGGAGGCTGTGGGATTAAGGAAACAGACGGCCTGATCGGAAAAGATGTTTTTCATGAGATTCCCCCCCCAACCCCCAGCGCTGGCCTCAGATCGAGACCCTCAACCTTTGCCTGTGAAGCCACTGCCACCGGTGGGCGGGCGGGCTGGGATTACAGGCCGGTCCTGTTATGCACAACCACACTATATATTTGGGGGCTCAAGCCCGGGCTCTCCCCCAGAGGGACTCCACCATCACGTTCCACACGTGAGAAGCAGGCCCCAGGACGAGCGCAAAACATAAAATAAGAAAAAGTAAAGAGCAAAGGCAGGTTGGTGGAGACTGCTCCTATTTGAAAACCAGGCCGCATCCCTCCAGGTGACAAGGCTGTTTCGTCTTCCTCAGGAGGCAACCAGACAGAGCAGAGCAGCTTCACCCCAGAAGGGCCCCCAGGAGGACGGGGTCGGGACGGTGCTGTGTCCTGCTGGCACGGAGGGCCGTGCCCCCCCACATTCCCCCCACATGTTCCTTCCCCCACCTCCCCCGCCGCCTTCCAGGCTTACTGTCTGCAGGAGCAGCTTCTCACCCACAAACCTTCCTTCCCAGGGTGTCCGGGGCCGGCGATGGTGCAGGAAGAGCATTTGCTTTGGCATAATTTCCAACGAGTTGCCCAAATTGGAAGCAACATTATTTTTTCCATTTCCTAGCTCTCCCCACCCCCACCCACACAAGATCTGCTATCCTCTGTGCAACATCGTCTACACATGATAAATCTGCCAGATTAGATTACTGTCAAGGCCACCACCCTGTACCAGCCCCAGTGCCCCAATCTGACATTCCCTTGCCAGGGCCTTGCCAGGGTCTCCACTTGCCTTCCAATACCCTGACTTTCCCGGGGCAGATTTGTCGGTGGAGACTGCCCCCTGGTGGAAAGTCTGTCACATAGCACAAATGTGGATGCTTTTCAGTGGTATTTAGTAGAAGTTATTTGATCCCAGATATTCAAGGTGGAACTGGATAGACTTGAAGCAGAGATGCCACCTTTATCACGAGATCAAGGGAAACAGCATATCTGTGGAGACTGAGCAACACGGCATAATCCCAAGTGACATACTAAGAAAGGTACATTGCTTTTGTGCTGTGGTGGCCTCAATATGTAACTTGACCCTGAGAAAGTATCACAGCAACCCAAATGGAGGGACCAAATTATGACCAAAAACAATAATAAGCTGGGTGCCGGTGACTCATGCCTGTAATCCTAGCTACTCGGGAGGCTGAGATCTGAGGATCTCAGTTCAAAGCCAGCCTGGGCAGGAAAATCCGTGAGACTCTTATCTCCAATGAACCACCAGAAAACCAGAAATGGTGCTGTGGCTCAAGTGGCAGAGCACTCGCCTTGAGCTGAAGGGCTGAGGGACAGTACTCAGGCCAAGAGTTCAAGTCCCACAATTGACAATAATAATAATATTATAATAATAATAATAGGCTAGTGTCTCAAGTCACAAAAGGGAAGCCAGAGAGACAACACAAATCAGAGAACATGCCATGTGCGCTCCTGGTCTGGACGCTGGGCCAGCACAAAGAACCGGCAGTGTGAGTGGAGGGTAATGGGAGGGGAAGGGAAACAGGACTCTCTCCTGTGGTGATGACTTGTCTGTGAATCTAGAACTATTTCCAAAGAAAATGTAGCAAATACTCCTATGCCATCTTCCAAAGGGGAAGACCCTATGCTGGAGCCCAACCCCTGCCCACAAGGACTCACATGGACAGAACATTCTAGAAGAGACGGCACACAAACCAAACACGATATCTGCTTGCACAAAGGGCTGAGAAATGAAAGGAGGGCAGGACTGGGGGACACGGGGCCTGGGACAGTTCTCCTTGGAGATGACCAGGTATTGTAGACCTCTTACCTTAAGAGAACCTCCAATGTACCCGCAACCACGCCGACAGCTATGACCCCGGCGACTGGGGTCTGAAATAACACCAAAGCACAGAGGCAAATTCCTGTGGCGCTTGGTTCTGAAGGGGACAAGAAGGCGTGTGGCACGCCACGGCCCCCAAATGGAGTCTCTCCCAGTCCATTTTCTCCCAAAGGCGGGCGTACGCACAGGGCAGTCAGCTAACCATCATAGTCAGTGTTTGGATGGGGAGTGGCCACTCTCTGGGAGGGGCAGGAAGGCCAGTCCAAAGCTAGGGATGTTCTCCAGAAGACCAGAAAGCCCAGACTGACCAGAGGAAGAGTGCCTCAAGCAGGGAGAACTTTCTAGGTGTAGGACTGGTGCAAGCTGGATTGTGTCTGTGAAGTAGGCTTTCTAAGCCCTCCCCCCCGCCCCGTGTGGCCCTTTGGGAGCTCCCTGCCCCTGCCCCCTGAAATCACAAGCATGGCTGTAAGTCAGGGGGCCCTGGATCCAATTCTAACCCCACCCCGACCATTGTCACCTTAGACAACTCTCTGAGCCTTCGACCACCCAGAGAACCTCCAATGGTCGCTCTGCACAAGAGCACAATGCCGCACTCCCCAGCCGCCTTGCGGTCCTACCTGCGAGCCTGGAACTCTTGTTCCTCCCGTGGGTCTGGGGCTGGAAGGCTATGGTGAGGTCGTCCGGAGATCACACTCTTATTCTGAGGGTATCCCCAGGTCCGAGGGATATCGCGATACCTAGAGGCCCTGGCGAGGTACGGAGGTTATCTGATGGTCCAGACATTGCTCTCGAGGCCCAGGGAAGGAATGGACCAGAAGCGGGTTTTATGAGTTGGCATCTGGTGGTAGAGATGTGGCGATCTGGGAGGAAATGATGCCAGCACTGCCTTAGCAACTGGAATCATGAGGTCCTGGATCCGTAAGGCTCGGGAAGAGAACCCCATCCATGCCCAGGACAGGACGGGGCCAGGACAACCTGGTAAAATCCCACCAGCTTTTGCTCCTTCTCTGTGAGCCCCGCCAGCCATTCCCACTGCTGACAATCTGCTCACGGCAGCTTAGACCCCAGGCCTGAGCTGGCACAAGGGACTCTGAGTGGCAGATGTTTCTCGCTGCGGAATCAGGGCCTCTCACTGGATGTCTGATGAGCGCTCTCGAACCTGGGGTGATGGGAGCAGATGAAGGACTGAGGAGCGCCCTGGAGCAGGGCACCATTTCCCAGCAATGCAGCTGGGTGCTAGCGTGTACCGTCAGACCTGCTCACGTGCTGATCCGTACTGAGACGGCCAGCGTCTCAAACCAGCCCTGTGCACACACACACACACACACACACACACACACACACACACAGTGCCCCCATCCTCTTCCATGTGAGAAAGGAAACGGGACTGTCAGACGCCCATCCTGAGGGCTGGCCCCTCCTTTCAGTCATCTAGCCCAGCTGGCTCCCAGCGCCCCTCACCCCTGCTCACCCCCTCACCTGCCAGGTGTCCTGTTCCATTGATTGCTCTTCAGTGGTCCTCCAGCGTGTTGGCCTCTCCCTCACCGCCCACACCAGCCGTGGGCCCTTGGTTTTCCTGGGATGGGCGGATTCTTGGACCATTTCAGGTGCGCCCCCCCCCACTTCCACGCACCCCTTCACGCTTTACCTCCACCCTGTGTGCTAATGATCAGAGTGGCTTGTAGGCACATTCCTGCACGTGTGTGTTGCAGCCCGGACCTAGAACAGACCTCCAGCCTTCCTTCAAACAGGCATCTTCACAGAATCTGCAGATCTCATGCAAGCATCACTGCGACAGAAGACTTTTCCAGAACATAAAGGCAGGCTGCCCATGCCCTGCCATGGCAGTGTCAACCTACTGTTCTTCAGAATGCAGACTCTGTCATCCGACAGGCCACAGAGGGGAGGGGAGGAGCGTGGGCCAGGCTCCCAGGATAGCCATCTTGTAGGAAATCAAGCTCAGGTCTGGGAGGCCAGGGAAGGAAGGTTTGCTGAGTGCCAGGGATCACCCCATGTTTTCACTTGCTCTTTGATGGATGTCTTGGGGTCCCCGCCCAGCCTGATCACCCATGCCGCCCTCACTGAAGTCATGGGAGTCTGGATGCTGAC
Source organism: Dipodomys ordii (assembly GCF_000151885.1). Classification (NCBI taxonomy): domain Eukaryota; kingdom Metazoa; phylum Chordata; class Mammalia; order Rodentia; family Heteromyidae; genus Dipodomys; species Dipodomys ordii. The sequence continues at coordinate 10,394,623 of NW_012267239.1, read as the reverse complement.
CCAGGACAGCTTTACCAAGAGGCTGGTGTGGAGGATGAAGGACGGGTGAGCAGCTTGTGGTGTGGGCAGGGCAGTGGTGAACGGATGGATAGTCATGGACAGAGCTGGACAAGGGAGCATCTGTGCCGAGTGCTGGACCACAGGCGTCTGTCACCACACTGGCCTTCAAAGAGCGTTTCCAAAAACCACTCATCACTATATGGCATCGTACAGTAAGAAGGGATTGCAATGTGACAGACTCTATTCTTACAACCCAAATTAAACCTTTCTTAAAAAGTGGACCAAAAAGAGAATATGAACACAAAAAATGGAGACATTAAACATGAAAACATGAAGGGTATAAGCAAACTAAACACAGAGCCAGTGCAGTAATTTTTATACCCTTTATAATTAGCATATGAAAATCAGACACAATGGCCCTCTCCTTGGGAAACACATATACATGAAGAATTCTGCGTATCATTTGAGGAGGACCTCACACGTCTACAAGTCCCTAGGCTTTAAACATCTCTATTACCAAAGTGAAATAAAGTAAGCAGGTAGTTAAAATTCAGAACACATGAAGCAAGGAAACATGAAGCAAGGAAACAGCAAGGCAAAAAAAAAAAAAAGGATGAAAACAGAATTGTTGCCAGGCACCTGTGGCTCACGCCTGTAATCCTGGTGACTCAGAGGAGGCTGAGATCTAAGGATTGTGGTTCAAAGCCAGCCTGGGCTGGAAAGTCCATGAGACTCTCATCTCCAATTAGTCACTAGAAAACTGGAAGTGAAGCGGTGGCCTTGAGTAAAAAGGTTCAGGGACAGCACCCTGAGTTAAAGCCTCACAAGGAAAGGAAATGAAAGGAAAGGAAAGGGGAAAGGGAAAAGCGAAAAGCAGAATTGTTAGATCTATCTGCTGACCTTTGGGAAAACTTGAGCAAACATTAAATAGGCAAGTACTAGAAAACTCAACTAAGAAAGAAATCAAAATTAATGGAGTATTCAACAGAACTGCCTAGTAATACATTTAGAAATTTAAGTCTTTCCCCCTGTAAAATTCTAAGTAAGATCAACAACAACAACAACCCCAGAAAACTCAAGCCAACAAAAAAAAAAAAGGAAAATACGAATCTAGGCTGAACTGTTTCCTCCAAAAGCACCCCAATCTGATGATTTTGAAGATAAATTATCTTGGGAGTTTTGAGCTCAGGTAATCCTCATGCAAATGTTTCCTGGGTGCCTACTCTTAGTCCCATACGCAGTCCTGAGCAAGATAAGGTCATTGTCATGTCAGCATCGCCCTCCGCCCTCCTGACAAAGAACAGGGAAGTGCATTCCATAGAGCAAACCTGGTCTGGCTCCTGAAGCAGCAAGTCTTGCAGTGAAATAAAGACACAGCAAGCCAAAGAGCTGGCCTGGATAACGACATAAACACCATCCTTCTCAAAATGGAAAGTCCCATTTGAAAAGACTAGAGGATGCCTTACAGAAATGATGCCTATAAATTCATAACCACTTTAAGAGCCCTAAGCGAACAAACTAAGATTTGAAAGAGGAGCCTATTGAAAATTCTCATGCAAGACCAAGACAGACCATAGTGCTGTTTTATACGTTAAATTATTTACATACACAGTTCCTCCTGTTTTGTTTTTCCTGTGAGCTGCAGATCTAAGCCAAGGGTGGGCATTTCTCCAAAATATTACCTGGGTTTCTGAAGCAGGTGGATTGAAACACACCCAGTGCAGTCCATGGACAGGCTGGCAAAAGCACCAGACAGGGCAGTCCATCTCAGCTTGGCCTGTGTGAGCACTGTGGGACCCTAGGTGCCCAGCCAAGATTCTTTAAACATGTTCAAAGAACTAACAGTTAAAGGTAATAATTGTTTGTAGAAAAGAATGAAATGTTTGGAGAACCTTCTATTTAATTTTTTATAAAACCTGATGTGTCCATTTCTCTAGTCCCCTGCAAGTTAAAAAAAAAAAAAGTACTAAGTAGCACTGCACTCAGTGGCTCATGCCTGTCAGCCCAGCTGTGCAGGAGGCTTGACATCAACTCAGGCAGAGAAATCCAGAAGACTCTTCAACTCACCAGCAAAAACAGCCAGAATGGAGGTATGGCTCCAATGGTAGAACACCAGAGAAAAGGCTAAGAGCCTGAGGCCCCAAGTTCAAGCCCCAGAATATGCCCACATATACATACACCTACTGGCACTGTCCCCCACATTGGGATTTCCAATCATCACGTGCTTACACTCACCAAGGAAAAACCCTTTCCAGAGAAAAGTCACAGCTTCCGTCTCCTCCTGCCTCCTTCTTGGAGACGGAACCCCTTCCTTACCTGCTCCGCTAACCTGTCTCATTCCTTTGCAGTTCTGGACAAAAACGGTAAAGGTCAAAAAAAACCCAAACAAACGCTTTTTAAACCTGACCTGGGGATGTAAAGCAAAAAGGAAAACTGGTAAATCTGGTTGCACACACTGTTCAAAGCCCAGGGCAAGCTACATCCTTCTAATTACCCCGACACAACACAACTGTCTAGCAGTGTCTCATTAACCAGGCATTAATGACAGGGAATAATTATTAAAATGACCTTTCTGTCAAGGGGATATAAACAAGAGAATTGTTTAACACTAAGATAACACAGTAATGTATTAAAATTGTATCTTGATGAGTCTAGCATGAGGTAAAACTGGGAGCCAAATGAATCTCCTTTCATAGTAGATTGAGCTGTGTAAATAACAGGAAACACCGTGCAGTGTGTGGTTCACACATCAGCAGTAGGTCTTGGCAGAAGTTTGCTTTTCAAAACCCCTATTGACAAACTGCACTTTTCAAAACGGCTTTTTTTCTTGGCTCTTTGATACCAGTAGGTAAGAAATCCCTTGCCCCGATTTCCTGAACAGCAGGGACACAAAACTACAAATGGAATTGTTGACCTGAGCAATACAGACAGCTGACGGCTGCTGGTGTACCAGGCAAACCTCTCTCGCCAATCCTCAAAATGTTTACACGCACTCAAACAAGTAATTTTTATGCCCACCGAGAGACTGAGCCACACCTGCTGAACTGGCGCAGCGAAAGACTTGAAAAAGACCTTCCCCTATGAATAACACCAACACTGGTGGCTTGAGAAAGTGCCACCAAATACGTGAGCCAGGTCTCCAAACTAGCAAGAGCACCGGCAAACCATCTCCTAATTCAGATCACGCACCTGGCAGAGGGCTGACCAGACCACACAGAACACACTAGGAAGGGTGACACACAGGGAGGGACACACAAGGGCGCAGTGACAGCCCAAGAGACCAGGAGCATCCCTGGACCCACACTGTGGCTTCTTTTCTTCACACTACAACCAGCTCCGACACAGGGCCCCACGGTATTTCAGCAGTCACCCCGCCCCCTCCACCGCACATGAAGCGCTGGGGCTGAGCTCCTAGTACTTTTATGGCTAAATACACACAATAGAATGTTTCTAAAGGGATGGAGAGAGACATAATGGAAAGCATAGGGCTTTCAAGTTATTTGAGCGTTGCCAAGTCCTGGGGGCACCCATGTCTTCTGGGATTGCTTGCTGGTGGCAGAGCCAGCAAGCCCTAAGACTTCATGAGGGCCAGTAGGCTTTCCCACGGAGGGACCCACAGCACCGTGGGTGGTGGCTTGCATGGCTGTGCCAGATGGCAAGTTACGATCTCTCTAGCCTCACGTCAGGAGGACAGCAAGGGGGCCGTAGCTGTTACTTCTAAGGAACATCAGAAGGGCAGAATGTAAAGAGAACTGTGGCTTATCCAAGGATGGGTGACAATGCTTAGGTCAGACCTGCAGCCTGGCTCCAAGCCATGTGCATGGCTACAGCTAGATGCTAGTAGTGCATTTGTGATCACACACAGCACACACTCACACGCACATTCTGAACAGGAGAGGACAATTTCATTCCAAAGGCAAGACGGGAGGGGGAAAAAAGCCACTCAAGAATTTCAGTAATTCAATAATTTATTCCTCTAAAAAAGTGTAAAAGTATATAGCTCTCATCCACAAGGTATATATGAATGACATTTAAAATGGAGGCCTTTTATTATTGTTTCTTTTATCAAAGTCTTAGTGTACTGTACCAGCGCTGTACTGTAGTTTTTTTTTTTAATGAACTTCACATGTTTTTGTATTCTCTCAAATTGTTTGCTGTATATAAAAGAAGCTCACTGCAAAATGCTGGAAGGAAAAAGGAAACAAAAGTAATTCAGAACTTCCCAGAAATGTACAGCTTTTACATTTTAAAAAGGTTCTGAAATATACATACAAGCATGCTGCACAATCCCACACCTCCCGCCCACTGCCCCTTTTAGTTCAAACCATGGTGAGAGTTCTGATTTCTGCAGAATTTCCAAAATTGAAAATAAAAAAAAATAAAATAACTTCTCACTCTGTAGCAAATCCAGGGCTTGTACATTTCAGATTAATTCAGTAAAAAACTCACAAGTAAAATAATGCATATTTAAGGGAAATATTATACAGACTTTTTTTCACACAGAAGTACATAATAAGATTTTTTAAAATCTATTGCCATTCATTTATTTTTGCACAAAAACGTATAAATATGTCACCAGCTTTTCTTAACTTAAAAAACTTAAATAAGACACCAGATGAAAACTACCCTTTGCTGCCTCTTTTTTTTTTTTTTAATTTTTGTAGGGTTTTCTGTTTTTTTGTGTTTTTTTTTTCCTGCTTAGAATTGCATTTCTAGAGAAGAAAAGCCCCCGCATTAAAAACAGCCCATTAAAAAAAAAATTCAAAGTTATGATGAATTCTGGGAAAAAAAGCAACCCCAAAGTGGTAAAAGATTACAAATATCTACTTTACAGTTTGTCTTCTCCCATGATAATTTTATACAAGTTTACAATCTTCACCATCTTATGCTCTTCAAAAGGCCTTGAAATTTTCCTTTCTGATTAAGAAAAAATAGCACTGCAATATTTTTAAAGTCAATTTTACACTGTACACATTAGATACAAATGGTTTTGATATATCGGATTTTTTTAATCTATACATTGCGAAAGTCGCCCCTCCCCCCCTTCGCTGGGTGGTGCAGAGAGAACACAATTATCATTTACAAGTTGTTTCTCTGCGTTCACCTTCCCACCGCACAACCTTTTCAATATAATGTTTTAAACGTTAGATTATTTCAAGAAAAATACTTTTACAAAATCATATCAATTATTACACTTTCCTCTTTTGTTAATAAGCAGGACATAGAAGTCTCTTGGAAGAACGTTTACAATCTGCATGACTCCACAGTGGGCAAGAGCTCAGTGCCGGGTGGGCCTGAGGAGGGATCCAGCGGCCCGGCTGCCCGCTGCCCACAGCCGGGCAGAGACAGCGTGGCAAACCCAACCCTCCGGGCCTGGCATGAGGAATCACACAATACTTCAATTAGCCAGTAATGCTTTAAAAAGGCATTTTTATAAAAGTCCCACCATGAAGGCTCAACTTCAAGTACTAATTGTAACGGTTAAGTTGTAATATTTCTTTGAAATAATATTCCTATGGTCCAGAAAAAGTTCACCATATTTGTAACTGATTTTATTAGCAAACACCTTGGATTGTGGTATGCACAAGTCCCTGTGAGCTAATGGGAGGAGAGACCTGGCTTTCGGTAAGAATTCTCTAGAAAAGACATTTCCATGTGACTGTATGTATATAAAGCTGATTGAAGTAATTGCCTCCTCGGCTCTGGGTTGAGCTTGATCACCCTGGGTATAAAAGTGTCACCCTTACAAAAGGCTGGCCACGTGGCACGGCACAGCTTTGAAAACCCAGTTTGTCCTTAACAAAACTTGCACTGGGTGGCTGCGGCACTGTCACTTCCCACATGATCGCCGATTTGCTGCCACTCCTTTCTTTTCTGGCTTCTAGGACAGAGGTATGTAGTCAGAGAACCCTACCGTGGATCTTAGATGGGTTTCAGCTACTGTACCTGGTCCTCAAGAATTAAAAAAAATCCAATGAAAATCACAAAAAAGGACAAAACAAAATAAATAAACAAGACGAAGCTGTCCCCAGACCTTTCGTATGTACACGCACAGGTATGAGAGCAACCAAAGCACTGACGCCATCGGGATGGGGGCGTGATGGGGAGCGAACCCAGTGCTGAGTCGCGTACTGGAGGTGGCGCAGGGCTTTTAGAATCCCAGGTATGGAGTTCAGGTAACCCACAGGCCACACACCAACAGCTAGAGGACTTCGTCCAAAGGGCTGGACAGAGGCTGAGAACAGACTCTTGTGCAAAAGGACACTGCCTCCTCTTCTGTTTTCCTCTTCAAAGCCACCAAGAGCCACCGCTGCCCATGGGCTGCACACCACATGCTCACTAAAAGCCACTGCTTATGGAAATTTCCAGGTCCATGTGAGACGTATCAAGGAGTCACTGTGGCAATGAACACTGCAGAACGGACCGGGCCTGCGGACCAGGCCTGCTGAGGCGCGTCACAGCGCAGGACTGTGGAGAGTGGTCAGGAGAAAAGGGTGCGGCCCTTGCACAGTACCGCAGGTTCCTCAGAGTGAGGCGAGGAGAGAAGGGACTGAGCCAGAGAGAACAAGTGCTTTCCATTAAAGTATATTCATGATGGCGTTGTACAACTGAGTGAGCACCACGAAGTGGACGGGAAGGCAGGAAGTACGGTCCTGGGTGGCCGGATTGCACGTGAGCCAGGACAGCGCGTTGTACTGCTCCAACACAAACCTGCCAGAGAGCACACAAATGAGCGTGTGTGCGCACAGGGGCACCATGCACATGGTGACAGGCAGAGGCCCAGCTCTGCCTCCATCCTTGAGGGACACTCTGATCTCTATGGTAGCTACTGAACTGTAAGATGAGGTGAGTGACTGGTGTGAAATGATTGGATTGTCTAAGGCAAACATCATGTCTGAGAAGTATTTCACAAATATGCTGAAAGATGTGGTGAGCAAGTAGCACATTTTAACACAGCGTCACCAAAGACAAACTTCATGACTTTGTTTCTGCTATTTTATTGTGGCTACAAGAAACTTTTTCTCTGCAAGTCAGAGTCTTGCCTTGTAGCACAGGCTGGCTTCAAACTTGAGATCCTCTTATCTCAGCCTCCTGACTGCTGAGATTACAGGCCTTTGCCACTATGCCCAGCTCAAAAAATTTTAGTTAGACATGAGGCTCAGCATAGTACCCTTTTGTTAAGACAGGTGCCCCAGAATTTAAGTTGCTTGGGGTTTTGTTTCATTCTCAAGAATAGCAAGACTTCTTTATGGCCGGCTCAAGACAGTGCAGGAGAATGAATTCCCAAGTGCAGAATTCATGTTCCAATGGGATTAATTATGTCATCTCTGACGAGTGTTGATGGAAGCCAAGCACCGCAGTTTCCAGTCACCTCACTGCCTCACCCACCCCGTCCTAACCACCGCAGCACCGGAAACACCACTCTGAACAGGCAGGCGGGCAGGCACCTGCAGGACCGAGCCGTGTGGCCCACCCCACACCGGCCGGGGGACGGAGGTCCTGCGCTTGACCAGTTACCCCAGCTCTGCCCCAGCAGCTGCCTCTCCTCCACTGCACCACCTTATTCAAGACACCGTAAAACCCCTGCACAGGGGTAGTTCCAATGGACTGCTGTGGATCTACCTTAAAACATCAGAGGTCGTCTTGGAGTCCAGAGGGTGAGGGACCCGCTGCGAGTTCCTGACAGGGAGAAGTTCGTCCGTCTGTGCTACAGAGATGTGGTGATGGAGTGATGCCTGGGGAAAGAACAAAGACCGTTAGCCTCCAATGCCGAGAAGCAACCACCTGGCAGAGGAATAGAGGACAGGGCCCATGCAGCGGGGAGCAAGCCCAGGAGAGCGCAGCCCCATAGCCAGCCCTGACTTGTAGCCCTAATGATCGAATATACAGAAAAAATAGTTCCATGTACCCACTCTCCAAGCCGAACTATCACCATTATTTGTTGAGTAGTTAGTTTATCCTTTGTGGATTATTTTTAAACAAAAACCATTATCATGAATAATATTACAAATGTAAAGACTTGTAAATAAAGACCTTTAAAAGCTGTGAAAGATATCATGCACAATAAAAAACTCATAATGATTCCTTAATATCATTGGCAAGTAATCTATTAATATTTTTTCCTGATAATTTCCAAGTCCCTCTGAAGTCCCAAGGTAGCCTGGCCATGTGCTGCACGAGGACGGAGTCTGCAGACGCAGTCCAGACACGGCGCGTCCTACTGGTGCTTCTTGCCGTGCAGGCCCATGTGCGTAATTTACATCTATGCATCACAGACACACACAGAACAGTTCTGGTGCTGGGTAGCTAGTGCCCCACTGTATGGGTGCACACAGACCAATCAGCCGCTTGTTGATGGACATTTAAGGGTCATTCTAATCAAACTTCACAGAGGTCATTTTGGGGGGAAGTGGTTATTTGAGTTGGGGGTTCTTGCTGTACTACCAAGGCTGGTCTTGAACCTGAACTCTTTAAAGATTTTGGTAACCTCTGTGCCTCAGTCTCCTGAACACTGGGGTTAGACATGCATACATCGTTTCTTAGGAAGGCCTGCTGATCCAGGGACACATGCAGGCTGCTCACACTCAGCACTGCCCACCCCCCCCCCACCAGGCCCCTCCCCTGCTCTGCCACCAGAACATCAGGTCCAACCTTTCTCTGCCAAACTGTACATGACACACACTTAGATGGAATACACTGTAAGCTACCTCACACAATCTGTAGGACAGAAATCCGTGTTTTTAACCCTTAAAATCTGAATTTAAAGGTTCCAAGAAATAAACCCAAGTGTGAATGTGAGATCTGTGTGTGGAGTGTAAACTCAGGGCCTCATGCTTATTAAGCAAGTGCTCTACTACTTGAGTCCTATCTCCAGCCCATTTTAACTTTCAGATAAGGTCTAATCCTTTTTGTTCAGGCTAGCAAAGAGTTCCCTGTACCTCTCACTTAGCTAGGATTATAAGCATGCACCACTTTAACCAGCCGTAATATGTGCGATTTTTTTTTTTTTTGGTCGGTCGTGGGGCTTGAACTCTGGGCCTGGGTGCTGTCCCTGCGCTCTTCAGCTCAAAGCGAGCACTCTACCACTTGAGCTACAGTGCCACTTCTGGTTTTCTGGTGGTTTATTGGAGATAGGCATCTCACAGTCTTTCCTGCCCGGGCTGGCTTTGAACTGTGATCCTCAGATCTCAGCCTCCTGAGTAGCTAGGATTACAGGCGTGAGCCACCAGCGCCCGGCAATATGTGTGATTTTTAACCATCCTCACCTTCTCTAAGGAAGTATGTTGACAAACCAGGGCAGGGGGAAAAGGACACCTCGTTACTGATATGTTCCACTCACGTCTCACAAATTCAACTATGACACTACACCAACCTTTAGGAAGAGAGGACACTGGTTCTGTGCCTGCGGACACGATGACCAAAACCACTGGGGCAACTTCTCAGCTTTGGCAGTTGATACAAAGTACCCAAGGGCCAAAGGCTGCTGCTTGAGCTCCTCTGGAGCCTCTCTAGAGAGCAGCCGCTCACCCTGGCTCTGAAAAACAAGAACCAAAGCATAGTCAGCACATAGTAGCAGATACCAACCCCTGCCTGGCACAAAAGCCCCAGGGGCCTGAGAAACATAAACTGGAAAGGCCCTGTCTCTGCAGCACATGTGACAGCGGAGAGAACTAGAGCTCCACAGTAGACATTCGCAAAAGACACCGGTGAGGGCAGAATCATCCCAGCTACTTTACAATGTAAAGGCAGGTGGACAAACTGTGGCAACAGAGTAGTGCACCAACTGTCTACCATCCCTTGACCTTAAGCAGGAATGACCAAGAGGCTACTTGTCTGCACATGGCGCTGATCTTAAGAGCTGCTCAGGGCAAAGCTGGTAATGTGCACAATGCCCTTAAGAGAGCCTCTTATCTATCTTATAATCTGCAACTCAACACTTTCCTCAGTAATTCCTTTGTTTTTAAAAACTCTACATTTGGAGGGAGAAAAATCATCCTCAATTGTACCCGTTATACCAATTCCAAGTAGTTTACTAAGAACCTGCTGTACCTCGAGAATACCATTTCTCCTTAAAAAAAAAAAAAAAAAAAAATCCAGTCCTGGGCCTTGAACTCAGGGCCTGGACACTGTCCCTGAGCTTTGGTGCTCAAGAATTGTACTTTACCACTTTGAGCCACAGTTCCACTTCTAGCGTGGGGGGTGGGGGGGGGGAGAGGGGTTAACTGGAAATAAGAGTCTCACTGGCATTATTGCCTAGGCTGGTTTCAAATTGTGATCTTCAGTCTCCCGAGTAGCTAGAATTACAGGCATGACCCCACCTCTTTCACCTTTTCTAATGTCTTAATTGGATATTAAAGAATAATTAAGGAAAAGCTCAAAAAGCTTTTTGGCCACTTGGTTGCAGGCACGCAGGATGAAAGGCCAGCTGACCAGTGCTGTTTAACTGTGAGAGTCAGTCAAAAGCTTGAGGGGCTGAGGCTCCTACAAAGGGAGGAAATGCAGCATGCCTATTTCTTATAAAACTACTAATACAGGGCTGGGAAGGTGGCTCAGTGGTAGAACGCTTGCCTTGCATGCCTGAGGCCCTGGGTTCGATTCCTCAGCACCACATAAGAAAAAAGCGGGAGGTGGCGCTGTGGCTCAAGTGGTAGAGTGCTAGTCTTGAGCTGAAGAGCTGAGGGACAGCGCCCAGGCCCAGAGTTCAAGCCCCACGACCGGACCCCCCACCCCCCAAAAAAACAACTACTAATACAATGCAATATGCCAGTCTCTTGTAAAACGAATAGTATACTTCAATGAGCAATAATGTTGTGTTAAGAGAAACAATGAGTTATAGCAACAGGGACTGTTATTTCCACTTCGCAGAGAGTGATGAGGGCTGTCTGGGGTCCTACGGGCAGCACACAGACAGCACAAGGCAGCTGTAGGCTCAGAGGCAGGGGCAGGCCTAGCAGCGATGCCATTCTCCTCCGCAGAAGTAAGTCCGACTGTAAAATGATCCATTATACAACTTGTGCTTTTGGTTCCAGTGAATAATCAATTGTCCTTACCTGGCTACAACTATAAAAGAAATTCATCTAAAATCTCCTCCTCACAGAAGACAGCAGTGGGAGCAGGCAGAAGGATGGGGTGGAGTAAGTTCCTCAGCCGTACTTTTACTCACTCTGTGACTAAGTTAACCTTTAAATGTGCTTTCTTTAGATTGTCCTGTAATGAACTCAGTGCTGGTAATACAAGTCCCACAGGACAGAAATCTATGGTCATGTCTATGTTTGTGTCTAAAGAAATGTAGCCACTTATATGCAATCAGTCTAAGACACTACACATGTATGTACTTTTCTATGACTTGACCCCATAATCTCAAAGCACTGTTAATAAAATGCACAATATAGTGAGGAGGCGTGAATCACCTCGCTGTGAGGCCAGGCTAACATGTACTGTGGCAGAACTGTTCGACAGTTAAATCTCCACTAATCCCCTGCCAAGATCCCTGGTATACTTGCTGATTAAACTAGCTGTGAGTGCTGGATTTTCCCTTAATACTCTGGCATGAAACTGGACATTTTTATAAAATCCACCTCCTGATGACTCTTGACACTCCTGCAGTTTGGCTCCAAACGAGACTGGGATTGCGTAAGCAAAGGTTCCCAATGCTGGGAGGACTCAGTCAGGCTCCCTGCCAAATAAGCCGTATGTCCACAACTAAGTTCTGTACGTGAAGGATGCGCAGGGCTACTGAACTGCATGCTAAAAACCAGTACAGGAAAACAAAAGAACCTGGAAGTATCAAGCAACCAGAAAATGGTTTTACAAAAAAAAAAAATCTCATAAAACTTTTTTTTTTTTTTGGGGGGGGGGGTCCAGTCGTGGGGCCTGAACTCTGGGCCTGGGCGCTGTCCCAGCTCTTGGGCTCTTCAGCTCAAGGCTAGCGCTCTACCACTTGAGCTACAGCGCCACTTCCGGCTTTTTTCTTTCTTTTTTTTTTGCTTATATGGTGCTGAGGAATCGAACCCAGGGCCTCAGGCATGCAAGGCAAGCGCTCTACCACTGAGCCACCTTCCCAGCCCCTCACAAAACTCTTGATTTAGATCTCCAGAGCAACAAAGAAAGAGAATAAAAATCTGTCTAAGCCTGTGCTACTAGCTACTCAGGAGGCTGGGATCACAGTCTGAAGCCAGCCCAAGCAGAAAAGTCTCTGAGAATCTTTTCTTTTTTTTTTTTTTTTGTCAGTTGTGGGGCCTGAACGCTGTCCCTGAGCTCTTCAGCTCAAAGCTAGCACTCTACCACTTGAGCCACAGCGCCACTTCTGGCTTTTTCTGCTTATGTGGTACTGAGGAATCGAATCCAGGGCAAGCACTCTGCCTCTGAGCCACCTTCCCAGCCCCGTTTCTGAGAATCTTATCTCCAATTAAACAGCAAAAGCCAAGCTCATGTGGTAGAGTGCTAACCATGAGTGAAAAAAATTCAGAGTTTCCAGATCCTGAGTTCAAATCCCATGTACGTACGTGCACGTACACACACACACACACACACACACACACACACACACACACACACACAATCTCATGCCTATAGTAAAACTATTCACGACAGATAAATGAATGAACAAATAACACATTTCTTTTGAAGGGCTGACTTTTATGCACAATGAAGTAGAACACCATGTCCCCACAGCAGCTCTGTAAGCCCTGGACACAAGGAAGATGGCACACTCAGGAAAGGATTTTTCTCCCAAGGGCTGTACTGTCCTTACCCGACTGTGCTGGAAGTGAGAGCCCACACCAATTCCAGAGGGAGAGCCCGGGGAGGGTGCCGGGGAGGAGTTGGGGGAGGAGTGGAGATTCCCAGTTATTAATATGCCAATATCATTGTCCATATCGTCTGGGAATGGAAGGTCCACAAACATATCATCTAGAAGGGAGGAGAAAAAGATCAGAATTAAAAAGAGAATCTACAGGTCTACCCTCATCAACACCATGCTCTGCTACAGACATGGCCTGACTACTTAAAAAATGTCAAACAGCTAAAGAACAACTGAACAATTGGACTATTACACACATTTCAAGCTGGCAGCATCTAAGAACAAAGTAGACTCATTCTCACAATGTGAACCTGCCCCAACAGTAAAGGAAGCCCATGCCAGAGCAGGTCAAACACAATACACACCTTCAAAACTTCTCCCCCAGACTTCTACCATAGGGCACATTCACCGCAGAAGAATTTGGAAAGAAAAGTGACAAAACTGAAATACCCACAACTCACTCACCATCAACATTTTCAATATGTTTTCTTTTTGTATTTCTGTATTATATATAAAATTTGCTATTATTTTTTCCTCCCTGTTTAACATTAGTAAATGCCAGTACCTACTGAAAATTCTTCAAAAACAATGCAAATAGGTGAATAAAATTGAACAATTTACTGTTTGATTCCTTTGGAATCAAATAAAAATTATTTGATTATAGCACGCTAGAATCCCAAGTATTCATTCACACATTCAAATCCGATCAATAAGCCGGGCGCTGGTGGCTCACGCCTGTAATGCTAGCTACTCAGCAGGCTGAGATCTGAGGATCACAGTTCAAAGCCAGCCTGGGCAGGAAAGGCTGTGAGACTCTTATCTCCAATAAGCCACCAGAAAACCAGAAGTGGTGCTGTGCTCAAGTGGTAGAGCACTAGCCTTGATGAAGAGCTGAGGGACAGTGCTCAGGCCTAGAGTTCAAGCCCCATGCCTGACAAAAAACAAAAAAGAGAAAAAAAAATTCTCCATATGATCTTTGCTGGGTACCAGTGGGCTCATGCCTGTCATCCTAGCTACTCTGGAGGCTGAGATCTGAGGATTGCAGTTCAAAGCCAGCCTGGGCAGGAAAGTGTGAGATTCATCTCTTGTAAACAACCAGAAAAAACTGGAATTGGTGCTATGGTTCAAGTGGTAGAGTGCTAGCCTTGAGCTGAAGAGCTGAGGGACAGCGCCCAGGCCCAAAGTTCAAGGCCCACGACGGACCAAAAAAAAAAAAAAAAGAAAGAAAAAAGAAAAATCAGATCAACAAATTTACTCAAAGTGACACTCCGGCAAGACTCTATCAAGCAATCAATCATTACTTTTGCCTCTAATGAAAATAGAGGAATGTTAATCCTTGGGGCTTGGTAACTGTAATGGGAAATCTTGATTGCCAACTTGACTGAGAAGCTTCTAGGAGATCAGCAAAGCACACTGGGTGGAAGGGCATTTCCAGAAGGATTGGGGCAGGGGCAGGATAAGTACCCACTCAGAATGTGGATAATAGCATCAAGAAGCTCAGAACCCAAATGGAGAGGGAGGGACAGGGCAAAGGAGACAGGGAGGAGAGAGAAGCCCACCACAGCCCAAGGTCTCTCTTTCTTCTTCCTAGCCACCATGATATGAGCTTCTCTGCCTTGCCCACCACACTCCACCATGACAGACTGAAACCTCTAAAACATGAGCTAAAGTAAATCTTTCCTCCCTTAAGTTGTTCTTCTTAAGAACTTTGTTGTAGTGAGGAAAAAGAAGTAACAGAGTTATAGTGGAGACTATTTGAAGCTTTCAAACCCCCAAGATTCTCAGATCTCCACCCCTCCTCATGGTTCATGTGTCATTACAACCCATGCCCCATGCTCTCTCTCAGGAAGTGTCCTCATGAAGGTCCTCTACTCACCGTTGTTGGGGCTGAACCCATCTTCATTGGGATAGTTGGCTGGAGCTACCTGGATGGTTGACGATGTGGGAAACACCAGTATGTGTGTACAAGAAGCATCTTGAGGGGTGTTCAGCTGAGAGGACTGCATGTTCAGTGCAGTGCTTCGGCCAAACACCGAGCCCATCGTGACAGCATCTTTAAGGACAAAACCTCCGTCAGCTTCTCTGACTCAACAGGGACCAGCTCAAGAACAAAGTTTCCAGATAGACTGAATGGGAGTGGTCTGCACTTAATGCACTTCAAACTGTCCCAACTGCTTAAATACATTCAGGGACCCTGCCGCAGGCATACAGCATGAGAATCTAAACTCACACTGGAAATGTTAAGTCATACTTGAATTCCACTCATCAAGTATTTTTTAAAATGACTTAAGCATTTCTCCTCCTTACTCATGCCATTTTATTCGTATCGGGGTCATTTTTAAGACCTTCATCTTCAAACATTCAACAGGCCACCTGTGTGGTGTGCAGTCCAAAGAGCCCTAGACCAGAGAGTCTAGCTCACACCACAACTCCACTCACTCTTCACAGGGAGTGTGGAAAGAGAACAAAGATGTACTGTTATCTGGATGGTAAGAACATATTTTAAAAGTATAAAGTTTAGCTATATATCTTAGCTGCTGTTCATCAAAAGCCAGACAGAATTTACAAACTTTCCACAGCTCTGTATGCTGGTTATGCACTACAAGAGACTCCTATGTGCCAGGCCTGTTGCTGAATGGCTCTCTCTCCTTTGCTCCAGCCCTTATCCTCATTAGAGAGGCTAGACATATCCTTTAGGGCTGCTTGTAAAGCTGGACAGTATCTATCTCCAAAACGAAATTCAAATATGAAAGGGAGTTAGAAGGAGGAAAGGGGGTGGGAGGGAGGGAGGGAAGAAGGGAGGGAAGAAAGGAAGAAAGGAGGAAAGGAA
>NW_012267239.1:10361211-10378914 GCF_000151885.1 Dipodomys ordii | reverse complement strand
GGAAGGAAGGAAGGAAGGAAGGAAGGAAGGAAGGAAGGAAGGAAGGAAATCGCAAATCATTCCCACTGAAGAAATCAAATGATTCCCACTTTATAGATCAAAATTCAATCTTCTCTTACAAAGAGACAATAGCAACACATTCCACCCGTGTCTCTAGTAGTGAAGCTGATGAGAGGTTTACCTGGCATCACTACAAAGGACCCCTGGGGCTCCATGGCCACCAGGCAGGCACTGAGGATAGAAGGAGAGTCTGCAGCAGAGATCCCACACATTCGGCACACGTCCTTGAGCTGTTTGCTGATTGTCTGTAGTGAACATTCTCCAAGGAGGATACTCCAATCTGAAGTCAGATAGCACAGATACAATCTTTAGAACTCATACTGATGTGATTGGATCCTAAAGGGAACTGGCTCCCCATATTCTCTCCTTACTATAAAGAAAGTGATCCTTGAGTTTGACACCCCTTATTAACACAGAAACAGAGCTTTACTATCCTGTGCAGATTGTCTTCCAGAGGCCGGCACCGACACTGGTAGATGTAGGCATTAAGCCAATGTCACTCCTGGCCTTTCTCCTTCTTGGCCTTATTCTCTCACTCTCCCTTTGCTGTGCCCAACACTTTTCTTTGGATGAAAGCACATTTAGAGGAACTTCCATTCTGTTTATTGCTGGAGGGGATTTACTTCCACAAGAGGCAAGCAGTAGCAGAAATGTAGGAACCAGCTCTTCCAGTGTCCAAAGAACAAGAGGTAAGCGTGTGTCCTCTGAAGAATGCCATACCCAGGTTCACACTGAGAGCTGGCCATATTTGCCTTTCTAACACTCATTCGCTGTCTCCAAACAGAAACACTAGATTAAATCTGAGCATTGAGGAAGGATAGTACTTTGGGAAGAGAAGAGCTCTAACAAGAGCTCTTTTAACCTGTCTGACCCCAAGGTATGCACTGTCTTATGCAGCAAGCTGCTGTCCTGTCACAGTGCACTGGTCAAATGCCACTCTCCTGGCACATGGTTTGTCAAACAAGCTGTTTCTTTCCCTTAGGAGCAAGGGAAACATTTTCAGATTCCAAATGAACCTCAAACTAAAGTGAGTTAAATAAAAAGTGGCCAGAAACATGATGGATATATATTTTTAAATTGAAAAAAAAAAAAAGACAGATATGAGTGACCTATCTCAAAACCAACCGAGGGAGCCATCTCAACACCAGTACCCTGGACAAAGAGCTGAAATTCAGAAGCTGCTTCCCAAGTCTAACGGCTTGTATCTACCCTGCACTGCAGCCCTGCAAGATCTCCCATCTCCACACTCACTCCCCTCTTCTGTAGGAGAGATAAGGAGGGATGGGGCCCTTCCTGTTGGCATACTTGGTACTAGACACTAGACTACATCCCTTCTCCTGTTCTTTCTTATTACACTCTGACCATCCCCTCTCCCTCCCATGGGTTTGAAATAGCTCAAAACCTTTAAAAAAGAAGACTGGCTAAAAAGTAGACTAGGTTTGAGAAAGAGGAAATCTCACAGAATGAAGTGATGAATCCCCTAATGTGTTAACCTCCAGGCTGCTGATACAAAATGTTAAGTGTGACATTCCTGAAAAAAACCTCTGTGTAGAGCAGAAGCTTAAAGAAACCTTTACTTCAAACCTGTGATATAATACTTATAGAAACATGGCATGGAGACCTCACCTGCACTGCCAGAAGGGAGATACTCGGCACGCAAGCAGAGCCTACAGCATGCAAGGCTCTGTCTGAATCAGGGGTTTTGTTTCAGGGTCTCCACAAACTTCTGATGTTAATTTTCAGTAAAGATATAATCCCATACCCTAACACAAACCAAATCCTGCCCACTAAGTGTTTGTATAAAGTTTTATTAACAAAGCTGTTCTCATAGTTGCCGTGACATTGCCAAACAGAGTCAAGTAGCTGCAGTGGTGACCATCTGGCCTGCAAAGGGAGAACTGTTTATTCTCTGGTCCGTGACAAACTTTGCTGACGTTAATGTCTATGCATGCAGGAAGTCCGAAAAGTAATTTGTGACATAAGCTTTATTTTGAACAGACCTTAGAAACTCCCTACGTGTGTGTGTGAGTGTGTGTGAGTGTGTGTGTGTGTGTGTGTGTGTGTGTGTGTGTGTGTGTGTGTAAGTAATAAGGCTCTAATTGTGTTCCTATTACTCATGTGGAAACTGTGAAGTAGCTACATGAGGCCAGTAGCTGGGCTGGGCACTGTGCCAGGCACAGCAGCTGGTGGTGGTCAGTACTCTCCAAGCTTCTTGGCTGATCATTATGTTTGCAAGAAATTGAAGCAGTGGCAGATACACTTGGAGATACAATTTAAAACTCTGTTCTTTCATGCCTCCACACTGAAAAGTAACTGGCAATGTCTTACATGTAACCGCTTGTCCTTATGAATAAGGAATAAGATTGTTTTGCTATTGTGGTACCAAATTAGAGAAATTCAAAACTCATCACCAATGATCAAACAAGTACAATTTCTATTATCTCTATCTCTATTACACACACACACACACACACACACACACACACACACTGTATCTATTACTATACACATACAATATATGTATTAGTGTTTGAAATTTACTGAATATCACTTTTGTACTAATAAAACACTTTTTTTGTTTTGTATTTAAAATTTGTTTGGGAAATGGATTTTATCGCTCAAGAAAAAACTACGGTTTATTCTGTATCTACAGAACACAATCAGAAAGTATCTGCTTCAGTCTTATTACCAAGTTTAACACTTTTCCCTGCTTTGCTCAGCCAATGACATTACTCATCCTTTTTTTCTCTGCTTCTTGCAAACACTGCTTCAAGATTTCTCACCTTTAAGCTCCCCGTGGCCGAGCCGACCAAGACGCCCGATGACAACTCTCCAGGGCAAAGATGTCATTTGGACAATCCCAATACACCACTCCCATAACTTTTGCAGTCCAATCTTCCGGGCAGACACTTTACTCTTCCGTGACCTAATGGGAAGAAGTAGGGAAGGAGTCCCTCCATGAATCACAGCCACTACTCAGTGAGGCAAAAAACATTCAAAGAGCATGCACATGCATGAGTCTCCATTGCATTTAGATAGAAGAGTTACAGAGTCCCATGTGGAGGAAAGGGCAGCATCAGTTTACACACACAAGCATCAAGGGCCTCTCACCTGTTTGGTAAAGCAATATTTACAATGCAGGTCTCTAATAACTCCCCATGGAGGTCAGTGCAGGAAGCCAATAGCCAGCGCTGGTCATGAGACAGACAGTAGCCCACAAAGAGCACATTGTACTTCTGGCTTGCTTCTCCAAGGGTCTCTCCTTGCTCCGTCTGCTTCTCTTTGATTGGGGCCAATATAAAGGGAGGGGAGTAAAGCTGGATTGGGCTGGGCCGCTGAAATCAAAATAAAAAGCAAAATCCACACAAAGCATTCAACTTAGTGTTTATAATAGAACCTAAAACAACACTGAGGGGAACCAACAGGGTGAGATTAAAAAAGCAGGCTCCAACCCTGCTCATTCCCCCACCCCCACCCCATGTTTATATAAACGCTAGTGACAAGCACAGACAACAAAAACATGGTTTAGGACTGGGAACACTGGCTCTCCTCTGTTGTCCCAGCTATTCTGGAGGCAGGGCCTGGGAGGAGGACCCAGCTTTAAAAAAAAAAGGTAAGTATTGGGCTGGGAATGTGGCTTAGTGGTAGAATGCTTGCCTAATATGCATGAAGCTCTGGGTTCAACTCCTCAGTACCACATAAACAGAAAAGGCCAGAAGTGGGGTTATAGCTCAAGTGGTTAGAGTGCTAGTACAAAAGAAGCTCAGGGACAGTGGCCGAGCCCTGAGTTCAAGCCTCAAAACTAGCACCCCCAACCCCGCAAAAAAAAAGTTAGTGAAACCTTCATCTCAAACCAATATAATGTGCAAGGTAGCTAACACCTTTGATCCCAACAATGCAGAAGACCCCAAGTAGGAATACTGTACTGATGCCAGAACTCAAGACGCCACCAGAAAAATAACTAAAATAAAAAAGGGGCTAAATGGCATGGCTCAAGTGGAACAGCAACTAGTAAGTACAAGGCCCTGAGTTTCAAGCTCCAGTACATCTAAATAAAATGTAACTGATACAACTAGGAAACTCAATGAACCCAATGTTTGCTTATTAAAACTTACTATTTTAGAAAAGGTAAACTGGTTTTGGCCAATTTCATTAGACATTAGAAAAGCAGAAACTGAAGCCATTATGGAATAACACTATAAATATCCATCAGAATATGTAAAATAACAATAGCAGAAAATCTAATCGGTAAGAATATTGAATAACTAGAACTTTCCAACACTGTGGTGTAATATCTTTGGAAGAATATTTGACAATATTTGCTTAATACACACACACACACACACACACACACACACACACACACACAACCACAAATGCAGCTCCAAGTTGAAAATAGCCTCCATTTTCATTAATAGTGAAGTGGACAGTACATTGTGATAGCCACACAATCTGAATGTTAAGCAATCAAATGGTGACTCACTACTGACATGAACAAGGTCATGTTGATAGAAGTCTGGAAGGAACATTTTAGGGGTGTCTGGAGGCTGCCCACAGTTTTGTCAAAAAATAGAAAGTATGTTTAACACCAGGGTAAATGTAGGTCATCAGCAGAGCAGCTTTCTTCCCTGGTATTAGAGTGAACCACAACCAGGCTCCCACAAACACAGTATCAACTATTTGCTTCACTTCTTACCTCCCAGCTTTTACTTAGGAAAGGGTAAGTGTTTTGTGCAGAGAAGCACATTGCCAATGAAACTCTTCAGAAGCTAGTGTTTAAAAAAGGTCCCTTAAAGTGAAGAGTTGTGGATCTGATGTTGGAAAGCTTTGAAAACTGTAAACACTGTTCTGTGACACCTCTGTTGAAGAAAAGGTCATTAAAAATACAAGGAAAATGTAAAACTTTTGCTTAAGACATCTCTGAGGTACATTCACTGTTGGAAGCAGGTCCACGAAGATGGAAGGGAAAAACACTCACATGTACACAGTAGCACTGAGGTGAATGAGCAAGCAGCACTAGGGAGAGCATGCATGAGAAACTGAAGTATGCAACACTACTCTGTCAAAATAGAAATCAGAGTGCAATGGGCAGAGTTTGTATTTTAGGATCCAAAAGTCCAGAAAAATAAAGAACAAAGTAAATGTAGGCTATTGTCTTAAATCCTACATCAGAAGAAAATAAGGAAGAGCTTACTTATTTTCTCAAAGTCTTAAAGAAGGACCTTCTCTATTTTGAAGATTAGAGAGACTTGCCAAGTCTTCTATAAGAGCAGAAGACTGACCAAGCCACCAACCAATCTGGGAGTTAGAAAAACACGCTCATGGTTTCCATTTTAGTGTTTTTGTTGTACAAGTACTCTTTTATCAGGTTTCTGCCCTCCAGTGCTGACCTCTGGGTTCTTGAGGGTCATCTCAATGCTGGCTGCAGGCCCGAATCCTGTGAGGGACTTAATGTGGATCTGTGTGGGCAGCGGCCGCCTGCACTGGCAGTACACGGAAAATGCCATGGACTTCAAGTACTGGATGTAGACCACTTGCTCATCCTTCATTGTCTGCAGCATGTACTGGCAAGGCACAATCTAGAAACACAAACAATAATCATTTTAAACCCCTAGAAATGGAGATTGACAATGCTTTGTAAGATACCTGGAAAATAAAACGGCATGCAATTCTTGAGGTAAAAGAAAGCCTTAGCTTTAAAATATGCAAATGTCAAGTGGGCTGTCATTAAATCCTAATTGCTTCTATTGGTATAAAATTCAGTTCTAGTAATTCTCAGGTTACTGTTACTATGGCCTCAAAGTTGTAGAAGGTACATTTTAATACATTCTCTGTAGGCACAATGTATACATGCAGCATATAGGAATTACTATATAATCATTTCAAACACAGACTTCAAATAATGAGAAACCATCAACAATCTACTTTACTACTAATATTTCACTGAAGAGACAGCAAAACAAGACCAAGCTAACCAAGGCATCACTTTTCAGCTAAAATGTGACATCATTCTACTATAAAGCTAGCAAAGGTACAATAAAGGCTAGTTTGCTCATCCAGTGACAAAAGTAATGTACAGAAGTGTAATCTTTTTGGAAAGGAATATGGTGATATGTTTCAGTAGCTACATTCAAGAAGCCACTTTAGAAAACAACGTGAAAAAAAGGAAGCACAGCATGTTTGCTTTGACTACTTTAGAGTAGTGAAAATGAACTGGCCACCTATACAGGAATGGTTATATATAGAAAATAGTCATTAAAAATGTTAATTGTGAGAATTTTAAGTAAAATGACAAAATATTCATGAATAACATTAACTAGAAAAGACTAAAATTTATATTTAAATTACAATCCTGATCACATAAAAGTGGAGAAAAGGGGCAGAAAATACACCATAATGGAAATATGATGGTTGAATCTAAAAAGCCAAATTGTAAATGTATCTTTTTTCCTTTTAAACTTACATAGTCTCCCAATTAAAAAAAACAAACAAACTCATGTTGTTATGAATTTTCGTAACAACAACTAATGTAAAGAATAATCTTGCAAAGATTAACCTGGAGAATGAAAGAGTTTCTCATATGCTCGGGTAAATTATCCAGCATTTCTGTATAGCAGCGCATCAAGCTCAACAGCCAAAAGTTTCCAGACGTGGAGTCTTCCTCTGCAGTGTAGGTGAACGGGTCCACCATGTAAATGACGACAGCTGGAGGGTAGGCTTGACTGTCTGCAGAGTCGGGCTCCGTGGGAATTCCTATTCTCTCCCTTTCGGTAACACTGCACAGAGAGTCATTTGTAAGGTGGACAAAGTAAGTGTCAATGCCATAGAACAAATCAGTCCTAGAGCAAGCTGACTGCCTGGACAATGACTCCAGATTTAAATGGGACAGGATGGGTCACACAAACCAAGCTAGCCAGCATCTAGGCCAGATAGGAAATAACAATACACATCCAGCATTCCTAATTAAAAAACCTGACATAAAGCACAAAAATTTTGGGTTTGGGATTTCAGGTTTTCAGATGAGGAATTCTCAATCAATAGAGCACATGCAAATATTCCAAAATTCAAAATTCGCCAAAATCTGAGATACTTCAGGTCCCAAGCATTTCAGAAGAGGGCATACTCAGCCTGCATAGTCCTCTAAAAAGGGAGATTTCTTTTTTCAACTCCTCTTTATTTTCTGTGGTGATACTGTACAAAGAGGTTATATACCAAGTTAACTGTAAGTTAATATGCTTAATAGTAAGTTTGTCAGAATATGTTACAAGCCTCCAATTTCTTACTGCAGCTACAGATCGACAACTGTCACAAAGAAGATAAACAAAGCATTCTTCTGGATCTACAGATTTATGAGGTTGCAGGGGAGAGAGAGGTCCAATTAGAAGCCACTTCTCTGGCTCAATGAAGTAACATACCTGTCTTGTCCATCCTGGTAGGGCTGGGTAGAGCTCCCCTGCTCAGGGTCTCCGCCACAGGCAATGTTCCCTTGTGTTCTATCGATAGAGCCACCCCCACTGCTGGGGTTCTGCCCTCCCACACCACCGCTGAAGCCTGAAGACGAGGTAGTGCTCATCTGGTTAATCCCAGGGGCGGAGGCAGCCGAGGAAACTGGAGGCCCAGAGGAGCCAGCTGAGGAAGTACTTGCTGCAGGGTTTGCAGAATTGCTGTTAGAGGTGGGATTGAATGCACTGCCAGCTGGGGGAGCTGCTGAGCCTGAGTTTGGAGCTAAAGGCCCAGCAGTCCCAGGAGTAGCTTGTCCCTGGGCTGCTGGCGGTGGAGGCTGGTACTTGGGTGGGGTCAACAGGCTGCTGTCGAGTTGCAGAGTAGCCAAGTAAGGTGCTGTAAGAATCCATGCAGACAACCACCATGAGAGAGCTCCGCAGTGTCAGAGAGAGTAGTCAGAAATTCAGATAAGCACCTTAAAAAATGATGCTTTCAGGACGCAACACTGATCATGACACCTTAGACTCGCCACCTGCATCGGCTTATATATTCTGCACACACTGATGCACACAGGAAGCAACTATTATAAAACCTGTATGACAGCCAAGCACAGTGGCTCACATCTGTAATTCTAGCTACCTGGGAGGTAGAGATGGGGAGGATTGTGGTTTGAAGCCAGACTGAGTAAAAAGTTCATGGGCCTGCATTTTAACCAAGAGAACGCTGAGTTAATGACACATACCTGTCATCCCAGCTATGCAGCTGCATTAAAACTAACCAAAGCAGCTGAGTCCAGTGGCCACTAGCCATTTGGAAAGCAAAAATCTGGAGATCACAGTTTTACACCAGCCCAAGGAAAAAGAAGCTCACAAAATGTCATCTCAGTGAATGGCTGTATGCAGCAGAGGGCACCTGGTGGTGCCCTGTCTTCCCCAGAGATACCAAGAGGCACACGTTGGAGGTTCACAACCCAGGCCAGCTAGAACAGAAAATAAGACCCTACCTCAAAAATAACCAATGCAAAAAAGGTCTGGAGGTGTGGCTCAACTGATAGAGCCTAGAAAGATCTAGGCCATGAGTTCAATCTCCAGGACCATCAATAATAAACAACAACAACAATAATAAAAATAATAACAGCAGCAATCACCAAAACAAAAAATGTGGTAGAGCACCTGTCTTTTCAAGAGTAGAGCCCTGAGTTCCAAAGTCCAGTACTACCAAGTTAAAAGTAGCTTATCCAAAAAGAAACTGAAAATAATCACTTCTAGTATTTCCTTTCAGACTGATTCTATATACTTTTACTGAGAAATGAAAAACCATGTGTTTCACAGCCACCATGATGCCTTATGCTCATATAGCTTCGCGAGCTTAAGGTTTTCTCCCATGTGATGCTGAGGTTTCAAAATATGGTGTTAATAGATATAACCTATTTAAAGCAACTTTATGCAAGTTTTTAAAGAATATATAGCCACATATAATTAGGATTTCACTTCCTAGAACACCAAAAAGACCTAAGTATAAAAATGGAATCCTAATATAACTTGAAAGAAATACAATACTGCAACCATAGGGAGGACAGGATTGTGTTTACTCCCAAATTCTACTTTGTCCTTTACCTAGGTGATGGCGGCAAACTTGCGCATAAAGTTTGAGTCTGGAATGATTGTCATTCTCCTCGCCGCTCCAGGGCTGGTTAAACCACTCGCTCACAAGTTCATCTGCCAGCTTCTGGGCCACAGTCTTCCCCACACGCATGATTCCGTCGCGTAGCACTTTGCAGATGGGCTTGTGCTGCCCAAGCTTACACATCTGAGACCACAAAACAAGATCGTTACTGACCAGTGCCCCCTCATTCCATTCTTGTTACCTTCTGCTGGCAAAAATGTGCAGGCACTTCCCCATGTCAAGTTATCACACACAACCAAACCATTATCATCAGCTGCTCCTTTCTGGTTGTTATAATGTGCCCTAAAATTGCTGTCTTTACCTCTAAAATGTGGGCTCTAAGGAAAAGTGTTTCTTTGCCTAAGCACACTTCTGCATGACGGGACAATGTTGAGCACTACCTGGTTGCTAATGAGCAAATAAATACACCAGATTCCTGACTACTAAGGCTGATTGAGATGTTTGTTCACCAACACCTCCTCTATGATCCTTAAGTAATCATGTTTCCCCACACCATTAAAATTTTAGGGGTCATCTATATGGTTAAAAACATTCTGGACATCACCAATAGCAGAGGTCACTGAAGCAGTAGACATGCTGATCACTTTTTTTTTGCGGGGGGGGGGTGAGGGGTACATCATGGGGCTTGAACTCTGGGCCTAGGCACTTTCTCTAAGCTCTTCAGCTCAAGGCGAGCACTCTACCACTTGAGCCACAGTGCCACTTCTGGTTTTCTGGTGGTTTGTTGGAGATAAAGAGTCTCATGGACTTTCCTGCCCAGGCTGGCTTTAAACTGTGATCTTCAGATCTCAGCCTCCTGAGTAGCTAGGGTGATAGGCGTGAGCCACCAGCACCTGGCCTGATCACTTTTTTAAAAAGTAAATAGTTAATTGAGCACAGTAAGATTCTGCCCTTACTCTCCAGGATACTCACTGGGTGGTTATGGCAAAAAAAAATGAACAGAAGGGGCTGAGAAGGTGGCTCAGTGGTAGAGCGCTTGCCTTGTATGCATGAGGCCCTGGGTTCAATCCCCCAGCACCACATAAGCAGAAAAAAAAAGCCGGAAGTGGTGCTATGGCTCAAGTGGTAGAGTGCAAGCCTTGAGCTGAAGAGCTGAGGGACAGCGCCCAGGCTCAGAGTTCAGACCCCATGACCAGACCCCACCCCCCCAAAAAATGAACAGAAAACCCTGTAAACTGCTTACATTAGTGTCCCTTAATAGAGGTGAGGAAGGGAAGGCTGACCTGGCCCCCAAGAAACCTCTTGAGTACTCTAATCCTAAGCAAGCGTGAATTACTGCCAAAAGAGTATCCCTAGTAAAGTCGTTAAGAACAATAGTGCTACTCCTTCTAAAAAGATCTAGAAATCCCTTATGCTTTGTAGCATATACTGAAGGTTCCATTCGAGATGATGATGTGCTTTAAAAGTTGCTGAGACAAGTTGTCTGTGATAGACTACTTGTGAACTAATAGTATGTTGCATCCAAAGACCAGGCAGTGCTAAGAAATGACTATACTGAGACTTGTATGGCTTAGCAGATGCCATTACATCACATCTGAGCACCTCCATTCTTTCAACTAACTCCTAAATTTACTTGGGTTCCACATTTACCCATACATTTATAAATAGGAATGTTCTGCTTTGGAATTTGAGATTCAGCATCTTAGTCAAGGACCACTTTTTAAATGCTTATGAGCTAGGCATTGGTGGTTTATGCCTGTAATCCCAGTTACTCAGAAGGCTGAGGGTCATGGTTCAAAGCCAACCCAGGCAGGAAAGTCCATGAGACTCTTATCTCCAATAAACTATTTAAAAAAAAAAAAGCCATAAGTGGTTTTTTAAGTGATAGAACACTCATCTTGAGCAAAAGAAGCTATGGGACAGCACCCAGGCCCAGAGTTCAAAGTCCCAGGACTGGCAAAAAAAATAAAAATAAAATGCTTACAATGTGCCTGACACAGTTATAAACATTCAAACAGATACTAATTTCAATTAACCTCGCCAAATATGAAGATACTCAACATATAAGTCACAAAGAACTTCACAGTTTATGTACTTCAGCAAAAGAAATGTGACACTCTTTACAAACAGACATGAATCTAACTTTTCAAAACTACCAGGAATTTATACACTTAAGATATGAGATATCTACATGGTGCTTATATTTGGTCATTACTTTTTTTATCTGAATCAAAATTTTCGTATTAAGATGAATTTAAGTAGTGTTAAACCACAATAGGTACATTATTCGTTGCACATCTTTTAGCTCCAATTTTTTTTAGCTAAACTATTTTTTTATAACATTTTCAGGTACTCTTACCTATCTACCTACTCCCCGAAATAAATCAAAAGAGCAGGTATGCTTTTCGTAAAGCTCTTAGACAGAGACCTCTCTCCTGCAGTGAGTACTACTTATAAACTCTGAGCTCAGATGGGAAAACAGGGTGGAATTTTCAGCCATGTAAGGTTAGTGCAGGAATGTCTTCTTTGTCTAATAAAATGCAAACCTACAGGAATAAAACAATTCATTTCCAGAAAACAAATCTCTTAAAGTGAACTCTTTCACCTCCATTCGTGGTGTCCTTAGAGACCTAGCTTCAACAGACAAGCTTGCACTTTCAAACAGTCGAGTCAGGAGAACAGGGGTGCCCTCATAAAAAGGTTACTCTCACCTCGTACACAGCACTCAAGTCCCTGAAGAAAGTTTTGGCTCCTTCGAGCAAGGCCTCATTTTCGGGACACACCACAATATAGGCAACATCGCGGCGGCCCCCGTACGGGTCCAGCAGCAGCCTCTCCCAGAAGGGCAGGGAGAACGGAGAGACGGTCAGGAAGTCCTTGTCATAGCCCACCAGCAGAGTGGGGATGGGCAGCGGCTCCGGGGACTCCTCTGAGCCTAAAACAGCAGCAACATTAGGAAGGCGCCTCACAGCCTGCTGCCCACAACCAAGGCCCACACGGCCCCTGGCGTACCACTCCTGATCCTGCCATGTGAAATGTCACAGCCTACTGATACCACACTCTGCAAAGGATTTCCCAGATCATCTAATTACACAGTCCCTAGTGAAGACCCCTAATTAAACGAGTCAGAATTCACTTGTAAAGGTTCCAAAAGATAAGGCAAACTGAAACACAGGGAAGTTAACTTTCCAAGTGGCACTAACTACATTGCATTTCAGAGCAGTATTCTGATTGTGACTACAGAGACATCAATCAGAGAACTGAGGACAGGAAAGATGAGAGTCTAACTCTTCACACAGTTAGGCCTGTCAAAGATGATTTTCCTGTCTCACTTGGATTATCCCAAGAATGCTTAGAAAACTGGACTCCAAAAATAACTTTAAGAAATAAAAATCCATACAACAATAGTAATAATAAAGACAAATGTTCCATCTCATCAATGAAGCAAGGACTTGGTCGTTGGCAAAGAGTAGAAGGAGGGAACTCTACCGTAGGTTCCACGTCCTGCCATCTTATGGAACTGCTGCCAGGTTAGTGGCCCCTGCACGTGCTGGATGTTCTCCCAGGTCCGGCCCGTGCGCTTCTTCTGGATGGCATCTTGGAGAAAGGGCTGCAGAGACAACAGCATGCGCACCACATCCTGGGAGGACAGCATGCTGATGTCCAGCACTGGAAGAGACACGAGAGCAGAGAGGATCTCTGTTAACCCACAACACACATTAATTAGCTACAGGAGTATCTAGGATTCTGGACCTAGGGGTTAAAAGACCTTCTCAATTAGAAAACAACTGACAACTTGGTAATAAAAAGTTAGTAAAAGGGAAATGAGTTACTACAAATAAGAGAGTTTAACTAAAAAATGGTTTGACAAGAGGAAGATTTGTTTCCAAATTTTCCTAAGAGCTCTGCAATAGTTCCTTGATTATCATATTACTTTCACTTACAAATAAAAATGCTTTGGTTACATGTTAAATTAGGACACAAGAAAGAGACGCTTAAAAAAGCATTTGGAATGCTCTTAATATAAAATATTTTCCCAACAAATAAGGAATGCATAAGGAGAAAAAGGGACACTGAAGGCAGCCTGAAGCATACAGAAACACGGCAGAAGCAGCAACAGGATCCAGTCATCTTGAACACACACAAGGAGCGGGGCTCACTGGGTATGATAATATAAATGTTCCTTCGGTCAACAGTCACCCTGGGAAGAGATGTTAACCTCTATGCAAGTACACACATGTGAATGTGGATGCGTTTTCTCTGGATGGAAGGCCCCTAACACTCACCACATTCTCAAAAGGTCCGTGGAAACAGCACAACAGACTTGAAGTGCTATGCTATGAATTTGCCTGACTGGGCTCCTGGAGACCTTTCCTCATACCTACTTTTCTGGCTGAATAAGAAAAAGACTTGAATAAATATGTAAGACATGTCTACCAACTAAATCTGAGTGAGACACAGGTACTCTTTAAGACCTCTAGAGATAAGCTCCTAAGTCAATGAAAAACAGCTTCTATTAACCTGTATTGGTGATCCTCAGAATTTTTTTTCACCTTTGGGGACAAAACTCCAGGAAATTATACAAATGTAGGTTGTTTGTTTGGGGCTAAGCCCTGTGTTCCTGCATAAGCTTTACTTGGGGAGCTGAGGAGTTGAGGGCAGGTTTCCCCACTGTACTTCTCCCTCAATTAAATCACCTTTAGGCTCTTTATTTTACTTATATATACATAATATATAATTATAAATTATAGATAATATATGTTACATGTTATATATATTATAATATATATAACCACCAACAACAATGAAGTTGTTTCACTGTACCTTTGCCTCTACCAAAAGTGGAAAATAAGGGTATTACAGCTTTCTGAAAAATAAAACTAGAGTATTTCTTGTAAGTCCTATTCCCGTACATAGAAAATAGAATTGAAGGCACCTCGTTCATTTACAGTAATATTTGCTACTTTTAAGCATCTTCCCATTTTTCAAACTTGCTCTACAGTAAGAAGTACAGTTCCTCACAGGACAAGTTGATACCACTGATGCATGCAGACTGCTTTTCTGTCCCATGACAGCCAGACAATTCAGAAAAAGGAACCACTCAAGCTGATCCTCCACAGTTTTTCAGGAGAAAGGAAGGTCTCTTTACTTGAACTATTCATTCAGGAGACACTAAGGACCTGCTAAGCACAGGACATTGTCGCAAGCTAAGCAGTTGTAAAACCACAGATAACACTTTATACTTTCTTAGGAGTCTTAACCTCCTTACTTAGACTATTCGATGATCTCTGCATGCCACAATACGTTTACCATTCCCCTTTTTAGTCTAATTTAAGATATGCCTATTACTCTCCCCTCAGAAAAACAGGGTTGAGGAAGGCAGGGTAGGTGCTTCATCCTCACACTGTCTTCTTAGTAAAGAAGATAGGAGTAGCCCACCTTCTACTCCTCACCTGCTCTGTTTTGTGTGCTGACCACCTTCTCTCTTTGGAACACAGGTTAGCCCTCACTTCTTCCTAACACAGGCCCCACTCTGCTCCATCCCTCTATGCCCCCTTCTCTCCCTATCCATATTTCGCTCAGCTCTGCCCCGGCTTCCTGTACACTTTCTTTCCTCCTCAGTGAACTCTGGGTTCTGGAATTACCATGCATATGACAAATACTTGTCTTCTGAGCTCCAGCCCCAGTCTCTACCCAGAGATTTCAAAAGACATCTTAAAAACTCCATTTATGAGCTTTCTCCCCAGACCATGTCTTACAGCTGCGGATATATGAATGATAGCACTGTCTATTCAAGGACATAATTTACAAACTGGGATCTTTAATCCCCTCCCAAACTCAATCCAGTAACAAGTCCTGCAATAACACTTCAAAGTACCTCTACAATGTGTCTACTACTTCCCCACCATAAGGCAAACTATGGTTTCTTATTTGATCTGAAGTCTTCCAGATTAATTTCTAATCCACATCAGAATTATGGTCAGAATACATGTTTCTTATTCTTGTTCGCCCCTCATGATGGTCTCACATTTTCTTCAGACACATTTTAGTGTGCTCTGAAGACCTGATTCCCACCATGTCTTGAGGGCTCTTTATAACCCAGTCTCTGCTAACTCCTAACCTGAGGGTACAATTTAATCTAACTCTGGGCCTTCACACTCATCTCTCCTGTCTAGGACACATGATCTGCTTTCTCTTCTTCCTCAGTGAGATCTCTGAGCAAATGCTACCACTCCAAGGGAGTCTTTCCCAACCTCCTGTGCAAGGTAGCCTCTCTGTTCCATATTCTCATCTCTTACAATGACTGATTTCAATGTGCTGACCTACATAATTGATTAATGTCCAACTTAGAGAGCTCACAAAGGCAGATGCCTCCTCTCTGTGTTACCACACATCACAGTGGAGTGTAGCAGGTAAGGCAAGGGATTTGCCTGGCACTCTTAGAGCCTAACCCCGAAGTGATTTGTCAGCTTGGGTTTTTATCTCCTCCACTGCCACAGTGCTAGGGATTGAACTCTGTGCCTCATGCAAGCCAACTAGGGATCATTCCAGCCAACCTGGAGCACTAATGCTAGAGACCCTGGGATATGCTCCAGGAATCCCAGCACTGTAGTAAGAGACACAACACACTGGGAAACCAGAGGAAGGTGAAAATGTCCACTGAACCATCAGTCTCAAGGAAGTAACTTCATGGAAACCTGACCTTAAAGAATGGATGGACGTAGGCAACAGGGTACACAAATTACCAGTTTACACAGTCATGACAACTTGGACATGTAGGAGCCATGGGTTGCCAATATGAATTGCTTACTTGTGATTAATACAAGAGGAAATTTTCACAAAACAATTAATCTTCTCCAGTCATGTTTCAACAGAAAATATTCCCTCGTTTCTTAAATCTAGGATGAAATCAATACAGCCCTCATTTCAGTGACTTTTATTTTTGACGAGATGAAAATTAAAATTTTTGTTACACTGTAAAGAAAGCCTTCAGTTGTCATCACACCAAGATAATTTTAAATGGAAATCTGTTTTCTGGGCCACTTACCATTGCTGTGAGGCCATGAATGCACAGTGGCACTTCTCACCAAAGCTTCATCTATTTTTCCACCTGTGAGATTATCCACATACTGTCGCCCCTGCTCCAGTGCATTAAAGCATTCCGTCCAGTAGTCATTATTATCTGCCTGCACCCGGTCATAACTCCAGCTCACACAGGGAATTGTTTGGCGATTGTTAGAGGAAATGTAGTCCAGGAAACTCAGAGAAGCAAAAGGTTGTGTGTGCTGATTCTGCAGGAGGAGGAGAAGGCTTATGGGTGGCTCCAGAGACTTCCTAGCTCCCTCCATCTGAGGAAGAAAGGTGGACTGACACATCATTAAGCGTCTCTCTGCAGCTTGGCCAATATCAGAATTCTTCCCAAAAATATCCAACTCATCTTCAAGGAAGAGCCCCGAATTGTAGCCAAGTTTGCGGTTCATGATGGCACTAAACCCACAGGTGCAGCGGTACTGGTCCTCATTGGAAGAATCTGGGATGTAAAGCCCAACGTCTGCCCCTTTGATGTTCATGTTGCAGGCACAGATGCAACAACTGTCGAAGTTCCGGTCCTTAAAGATATTCATCACAGAATCTGAGAGAATCAGGGTGACATACAGACTATGGGCTTCAGGAATTGGCTGCATGGTGGCAGGCTCCACAGAGTTAAGGGGCCGCGTGGTAGACGGGGTAGAGGCTGGTGAGCCCTGATCAGTGCTGTCATATTTAACAGACCCTTGACCACTGGCAGTGCCCCCACCTCTGGGAGTTCTTGGAGTCCTGGGGGTTCGTGGTGTGGGAACAGAGAAACGAGGTGTTGCTGGAGATGGGAGGACTCCTGCCCCACTGTTGCTGGCTGGGGCAGCACTGTTCAGTGTCACTGGTGTGTTCATCTGTGGTGTGTTCAGATAGTCTGGATCTGCTAGGCTCCCAACACTAGGCACATTACTGCAAAAAAGAGAAGGCATCATCACATGAGGAAGGGCAGCAAGTCCAGACACCAGAGCCTACCCAATATCACCCCAATCACCACTGTACATTACTCATTTGATTAAAAAAAAAAAAAAAAGCCTGCTGTTGGTGGCTCACGCCTGTAATCCTAGCTACTCAAGAGGCTGAGATCTGAGAATCATGGCTCAAAGCCAGCCTGGGCAGAAAAGTCTGTGAGACTCTTATCTCCAATAAACGACCAGAAAACTGGAAGTGGCGCTGCACCTGTGGTTCACAGGTTACTCAGGATGCTGAGATCTGAGAAACCCCACTCCAAGCCAGCCAAGGCAGAAAAGTCCATGACATGCTATTTATCCCCAATTAATCAGCAAAAAGCTGGACCTGGAGGCATGACGCAAAAGGTAGAAGAACATCAGCCTTGAGTGAGAAAGCGGAGCAAAAGCTCAAGGCTCCCCGAGTTCAGTCCTTGTTATAGCCCCCTTAAAAAAGGAGGGAACAGAGCACACAAAACAGTCAGTACAGTACACAGAAAACCAAGACAAGAAGGGAACAGAGCACACAAAACAGTCAGTACAGTACACAGAA
>NW_012267239.1:10270059-10360656 GCF_000151885.1 Dipodomys ordii | reverse complement strand
TTTTTTTCTGCTTATGTGGTGCTGAGGAATCGAACCCAGGGCCTCATGCATGCAAGGCAAGTGCTCTACCACTGAGCCACCTTCCCAGCCCAACACTGGCATTTTTGAACCTGAAACTCTGCCAGTAAATTTGCTCCCAGAGGCTAGATCTATATGATACTAGAATAATCAAATACATATAAAATTTTAACATTTTTCTAATTTTCCAACTGCAACCCTTTCTTGATTCACATTTTCATAGTAATACGTGACCTGGGTTTTTTTTGCGGGGGGGGTGTGGGAGGGGGGGATTCTAGCCCATTGCCAGTGCTGCACTTAATTATCAGAAATACTGCACATGCCATAACAGGCTCTGGTGGTAATTAGGAAGATGTGCCTGCAGAAGGAGAAACAGTGTATCCTGCTTTCTAGCTTCTAAAAAGAGATATCTGTGGGATGAAAGGCACTCATTCCATCTCTTATTTTTAAATATGTTGTGTATTACATACTGTACAGTTATTTTTGTTCCCTAAGACTGACTGAGTTGATGATCTATTTTCTTATAAGCAGTAATAACTTGGAAGAATAACCAAACAGAAGATAGTGTCTACAGCTGTTTTGTTCTTATAAGACATTTTCTGGAGAATGCAAATGATAACATAATCATAACCACCATAGGTCCTGTGTTTTAAATGTCTTTAGAAATGTTTTATTTTAAAAAAAATAGGCACTAATAGTTCACACATGTAATCTTAGCGACTCAGGAGACTGAGATCTGTAAATCATAGTTTGAAGCCAGCCTGAACAAGAAATTGGTGAGATTAAACACCAAAAAAGCTGGAAGTAGAGCTGTGGCTCAAGTGGTGGAGCACTAGCTTTAAGCAGAAGAAGCTCAGGGACAGCATCCAGGCCCTGAGTT
The DNA here is from genome assembly GCF_000151885.1 of Dipodomys ordii. Classification (NCBI taxonomy): domain Eukaryota; kingdom Metazoa; phylum Chordata; class Mammalia; order Rodentia; family Heteromyidae; genus Dipodomys; species Dipodomys ordii. The sequence continues at coordinate 10,359,758 of NW_012267239.1, read as the reverse complement.
CCAGCTCCAGGACCCCACATAAATAAATTACAAACAAATAAGGGCATGAACACATATAAAACCCTGAAGTGCTAGCAAATAAGATTTTTTATTTTGTGACATTTATATATTTATTGCTGGTGTGAGGCTCTATATTGGTGAGTGATTAGCACTATCTATATTCTAGGGTGAAAGGTAAGATCTTTCTAGGGCCAATTAAAAAAAAAAAAAAAGACATTTTCTGGATACACTTTTTGATGTACCTGTGTAAATAGCATACAAGTCTATTCTCTACACTTCGAAATCAAAGGCATTTTTTTCAGTATTGATTCTCTTATGTACAAATACTGTAGTTAGGGGCTGGGAATGTGGCTTAGAGGTCAAGTGTTTGCCCAGTGTGCATGAAGGTCTGGGTCAGATTCCTCAGTACCACATAAATAGAAAAAGCTGGAAGTGGAGCTGTGGCTGTGGATCAAGAGTGCTAACCTTGAGTAAAAGAAGGTCAGGGACAGTGCCCAGGCCCTGAGTTCAAGCCCAAGGACTGGCAAAAAACAAAACAAAAAACAAATACCGTCGTTAAACTGATGTTTTTTTCAATAAATGAAATATGCACTCATTCATAATGTAGAAGAAAAACTAATAAAGAAATGCTTTGTCAAATAATTTTCTTGTGATTCTTTTAATGCCTTTACTACTAGCCTTAAAACCCAAATCAGGCATTATAAAATACTTTCAAATCTGAGACATAGTAGTACCTTGACTATAGATTAAAATGATCCAGAAAATTTGGTTGGCAATTACTATTGTCTCAGATCAAAATAGTAAGTGTGTAACAATGATATTCATTCGAACTGGATTCCTTTCAAGTTTACCTGTTCAACAAAACCCTGAAATAATTATGTAGTTCATACTGGATAAAGAACTAGAACTACTGCCTAAAAATGGAAATGTTTAAACTGTCCCCCTAGGTAGAAAGAATAGATCGTCTGATATAATAATCTGGTTTCTCATATTCAATAAAATTGGGTTGAACATCAACCTTCTAACATAATGTTAGAAGCTGGATATACAACAATGAAAAAGACAGAAAAATGCAATAGACTTGAGTCAAGTGATCACAGGTACACTGAGTGTGACCAAGAGAAGGTCCAGGGTGGTGGGGACTGGATACCACAACACTAGGACCATACTGTGTATAACTATGATGTCAGTCAGATATCCACTCACTCCACAGGATGGACTTAAATCAAATGGAACTCAAACTCAGATTTAGTCTCACTAGCTACCACACAAGGCCAGTGACTGCCACATAGGAAGTTTTATTCACACTGGCCATCTAGAACACACACAAAAAAAATCTTTGGATGGCAAAGGGCAGAGGTAATAGATGTAAACAGTCACCATATGCTCTAAGCTATCCTATCATATAGTAAAAGGTTATATGCAGTATTTAGGGGAAACCTGCAGGAATGTGAGAGATTAAACCACTGAATGTGTTTCCTGAAGTTTCATTTATTCACAACTGGGAATGCTAACATGTGTGCAGGGTATGTGCTGCTGTGATAGCAGAACCTAAACTAAGTAAGGAAGCTGGAATACCTCTGGAGTGCAACAGCACCCACTTGCCAGGTACTCACAGCACAGTGCTTCTGAGCATGTTCTTTTCTACTGGTTATGCAGTTATTTCCATGACACCTCAATAAGCCATTAGCTCTAGAGGCTGTCCTAAGTTCTGGGAAGCAGGAGGAAGAACAGGATCCTCAGACCATTAAATGTTATACAGACAACTCTGAGAAGGCATGAGCGTATATCTTATGATACTGTAGCCTGGCTCCCATACCTAGGGTCTTCTCACTATGCCTCCATTAGTTTCTCATTCTGTCACTGACTTCACATTCACAAACATGAAGCTATTAGGAAGTCACAAACATGTAGCCCACAGAACGAGTCTGTACCACATATTTGTTTCGTTGATTCCTAAAATATAATGCTGAAAAAGCTGCCAAGACTCTAAAAAGTAGAAACTATAAATGTCTGGATTTCCACCAGCACTCCAGAACAGAACACTCTGCCCACACTGACCCCACTACTCCATGACAGCAGCTCCTCCCACCGAACAGCCAAACCAAGGCCCACTGACCTTGCTGTCCTACAGGGGCAGGTGGGCTCATCTGGGCCCAAATACCAGTTTAAGTGCCTGGTTTCTTATTTTATAGCACTGTATTTTATTAAAACAGTATTTATTCCAAAGAAAGTAGATTATGTTGGTGAGATAAGTACTGTTTTTCCAGACACCAGGAAATCTGTCCAGTGTTCATGAACACCTTTTTCATCCATCAAATCATACTGCCACTGTTCCTGCTTTTCAAAATGATGTGGGGTCAGCGACAGAGAAATTTACCTATATTAATACTGAATTTTAAGGTGCCATTAAGTAATACACTGCAATTATCACTCCCAAAATACAACCAACTCCTATCAATGTCTGATTCAGTGGTAGTGAGATTTCACAATGAATAAATATGAGCACCACACTTCTCTATACAAATAATCCTAATTTGTATAAACAAAAAAAAAAAACCTCATTTAGAAACGATTATACAGATAATGGGCACAAAATCATGAATCATCCAAGTCTCAAATGATTTGTTATTGTCACCACTTTTCACAAGTGTTCTCTTAGTACAAATGGTCTGAAATAAGGCCCCAAATGAGCAAAGTCTCTGCACGTACTTGTAGCCATCTCTAACGAAAGTGGCTGCAGAGGGCAGGGGCAGTTGTTCGATTTTAGGAGGAATTGCCCACGAAGGCCGAAACAGACAGGCATCGGGTATTTTCAGAGGTAGCAGGCAATGGCTCGGCAACATCTTCAGTGGAGCAAACATGGAGGATCCCACAAATGGTTGAAAAGGTGGAGGTCTGTGCACATATGAAAAGTCCTGTAACAACAAAACAGCTAGTGTTAGTGCTGGTAGACTGTTCAAAACACACCACAGTTGCTCAGGGCTTCATAAACACAGTCACAAAAAAACTGTATTTTTCTTATTGATGAGTTAAAAAATCATTACTACCAAAACGTTTAGTCAAGACACTATAATTAATATGCCCAGTGGTACCTCATGCTCAAAAGATTCTTAGAAACTGTGGGTATGACACATAAATAATGTCATTTTTAAAAGCTGTATATGAGGGGATGGAGGTAGGGCTCAATTGGCAGAGCACCAGTCAATGAGCAAAGGTATCAGGTACCAAGTTCATGTCTCGTCTCAAAAAAATAAAGCTGTATATGAGTCCACTTGAAAACCACCCTGCCTTGAAGACATGAGTACACAGACAATTACCTTTATTTCTTCTGGCTTGGGACTTCCTAATCCATCTTCCACTTCCATTTTGAATTCTGGGAGGTGTGTGGAAACCATACTGACCGCAGGACTCTCCATCATACCTAACGCCGTCACTGTCTCTGGAAGTATCCCATCTTTGTAAGTCATCACAGGTGAAAAGGCTGGATGCTGTTCCAAAGATGGAGGGGTGGGGAACATCCTCTGTAAATCTGCAACTGCTAAAAAAAGAAAACTCTTTGAACCTACAAATATCCTCGTTCGTACCCAGGCACCCCACTGGGCTCCACAAATAACGCTGACTGAATGTTCACATCAATTACACGTGAGCACACTAAGAACGGAAGCTTCTAAAAAGATGGTCACAAGTAAAAAAAAAATGATACTTTTCTGAGACTTTACCAATATTCTATAATGCTTTATGATATGACTTTGCACCAATTAAGTGCACAAAATCTCTATTATATTCATTTTTCTTCCAATAGTTACTAAAAAAAATGTATTAGGAGGTGAATGAAAGGGAAACTGGAAGTGATTTAGATGTAGCTGCATTATTAAAAATTCTATCCCTGGAATATTAAAATTCTATTCCTAAGCACTGATGGCTCATGTCTATAATTCTAGCTACTCAGGAAGCTTTGATTTGAGGATCCCAGCTGGAAGCCACCCTGGACAGTCCATGAGACTCTTTATCTCCAAAAAGCCAGAAATGGAAGTATAGCTCAGGTGGTAGAGCACCAGCCTTGAAGGAACAGGCCAAGCAAGGGTGCAAGGCCTAAGTTCAAGCTCTAATACTACTGTGCAGGATGGGGGGGGGCAGGGAATGGGGGAGTGGGCACACAGACAAATTCCATCGTGTTTACAATGATACATGAAATATTAAAAATAATAAAAACTGGTTTCAGGAGATCTTTGTGCCAACCTTTTGGGGAAACAATTCTGCACACATTCCAGACTAGAATCAAAAAATAATTTGTTGGATATCAATCATGTGTTTTAAGAAGAAAAAAAAACAAGTATTTTAAGAAATACTCAGAACTGGGAATGTGGCTTAGGGGTGGAGTGCTTGCCTAGCATGCATGAAGCCCTGGATTCGATTCCCCAGTACCACATAATAAGAAAAAGCCAGAAGTAGCACTGTGGCTCAAGTGGTAAGGCACTATAGCCTTGAGCAAAAGAAGCTAGGGACAGGGGCCCAGGTCCTGAGCTCAAGCCCCAGGACTGGGGGGGAGGGGGGGAAGGAACAAGAAAGAGGAAGGGAGGGAGGGAGGGAAGAGGAGGAGAGGGAGGGGGAGGGGGAGGGAGAAGAGGAAGGAAGAGGAAGGAGGAGAAGAAAGAAGGGGGAGGATGGGGAGGAGGATGGGGAGGAGCAGTGGGGAAGGGGGAAGAGAAGGACAAGGGGGACGATGAGGATGAGGACGACGACAACAGCTCAAGAGGCCATGTACAGGGTCCTGAGTTCAACTTCAAGAAAAAGAAGAAGAAAGGAAAAGGAAAGAAAAAAATCTCCAATAGTAAACAATTCACAATCCTTTTTAAAAAGTCTCTTTAATATACCTGAAGTAATCACTAAAATTGGGTTTATAAAGCTTGGCCACTAGGGGGGAGTCCTGTCCAGCAAATGTATTTAGTTTAAATCAGCAATTTGGAATCCTATTCAAGGTCCCCAGTTCTTACCCTATTGTCTTCAGTAACCAGTGAATAGACTAAGATCTGACTCGAAGCTCTAACCAGAAATTAATACAAAGCAACCAGCCCACATTCTGTCCTGAGCTACTGCCTATGGCATAACTGCATCAAGAAATAACAGCAGGCCGAAAGGCACAGTTCAGGTGCCCTGGACACAGTTCTGCTAAGGCCAGGGCCTCCGGGCCTCCATCTAGTAGAGAAAGCTTGAACAGATGTGGAGTTCTCAAAGGGCTTGCTTGATTTTTTTCTGTCTGGGACAGAGGAGGTTCCAATAACCTCCTCAGAAAGAAAGATGATAACCTCTGGGTTAGATCAGGTTCACCATGGCATAGATACTACCTGGAAAATAGAAGGGGGAACACCAGAGGCAGGGTGGCAGGTTTTAACTCTCACTTCCATTGACTGTACTGTGTATAAGAGTTCACTAGTGCAAATGGTAAAAAAGAAATCCCCAAAGGTGAGCAAGGCATCTCCTTGCTATGACAACATTCTACCTGTAAGGAAGGGAGCAATTCCAAGAAATAAGAAAAACAATCAAAAAAGAAACTACTAGAGAACTATTTGGTATACTATGTTAATAGAGCCTAAGGTAGAAAAACATCTTCAAATATAGTAGGGTGCAGATAATCTTTTTTAAATATAGAAGATATAGAGTTTACCTTTAACCTTTCCCAAGAAAAAAGAGCAGTGACTACAAGATTTTAATATAAAATTCAAATGTATTTTATAGTATTATACTGTCTTACAAAAAAATTTCAAATTGCCTTAAGATCCTCAAGTTATGTAAAAAATATTCTTCCAGTCAAAATAATAAACAAAACATAGCCTTTTACTTACAAATATTCTGTGATAAAACATTTTACCAAAAAAAAAAGTCCCTATTAAATTAGCTTTTAAACTAATATTCTATGATAAAACATTTTATGAGAAAAAGAGAGTCCCTATTGGGGAAGGGAAATAACAAAATGCTGAAACAAGGTACAGGTTGACCCATTGTAACAGATGTACAGACACTATGCTGAAAACAAACTTCACAACTTTTGGAGGGGGGGAGTTGGGGGTGAGGGAGGGAAAGGATAGTAAAGGAAAAACAAAGGAGGAGGTAACAATGCTCGATAGGAAATGTACTCATTACTTCACTTATGTAACTGTAACCCCTCTGTACAATACCTTTACAAAAAAAAAAAATTTAAGTTCCCATTAAATTAGCTTTTAAATTTCCTCTAAGAAATGTGATGACATCACTTGTACTTGTGCTGCCTGATTTCACTGCTGGTGCTCTACATACATGTACAGTTGCACATCTATGCCTGTTCACTTTCACCAAGACAGTGTACACACACACACAAGCACGCACATACACACACACACGCACGCACACACGCAAGAACACCGAGGTTCACTCTACGAAGTGTTCTTCCCCATTTTTTTTCCCCCAATCCTGGGGCTTGAACTCAGAGCCTGGGCACTGTCCCCGAGCCTCTTTTGCTAAAGTCTAGCACTCTACCACTTGAGCCACAGCGCCACTTCTGGCTTTTTCTGTTTATGTGGTACTGAGGAATCGAACCCAGGGCTTCATGCATGCCAGGCAAGCACTCTACCACTGAGCCACCTTCCCAGCCCTCTTCACCATTTTTATTAACATGTATTCCTGAGGAAGGCCTTATCCTCTCTTAACTTCAATTCCTCATCAGTAGAATGTTAGTAATGTCTCCTCACACTGCATGCTAAATGAGATAATGGATGTACAGAAACCAACATCTGCCACGAAGATCTGAACATGAAGTGATCAAGATGACACAAACTGAGTCTTCACTCCCAATTATTAGGGTTTGACTGGGAAAAGGTAGAACTGATGTTCACTCACAGTGAATTTCTGAAAAGAGCTTTAAGATGATAAAAGGAATTGGCCTGGGGCTGGGAAGGTGGCTCAGTAGCAGAGCGCTTGCCTTGCATGCCTGAGGCCCTGAGTTCGATTCCTCAGCACCACATAAGCAAAAACAAAAAAGCCGGAAGTGGCGCTATGGCTCAAGTGGTAGAGTGCTAGCCTTGAGCTGAAGAGCTGAGGGGCAGCGCCTAGGCCCAGAGTTCAAGCCCCACGACCGGACCCCCCCCCAAAAAAAAGGAACTGGCCTTACTCTAAGTTGGTAAGGAAGAAAAACAAACTTTGGTTCTCCAAAATAGGAAAATATGGCTTGCAATTTTCTTCCTAGAAAGGGGCTAAGGTGAAAATAGGAAGTTACCAGAACAAACTGGAGGGAGCTGTCTTGCCCCCAGGACCCATGACTTTCTACCTTGCCCCGGCTGGAATTCAGTAGGGACACCCAACCACCTCCCAGTGTTAGCCAAGTATTCACATTCAGGAATGGAGTCTTCCAACAGAGGCTATACCCCTGATTTTTGTGTGCCCCTCACCCTAGCACTCAGAAGGAACTGTGAAAATAGTGTTTACAGAAAAGAAATGATACCATTTCAAAACATTCACTTTCATTTTGCTTCCTCAAAGCCATCTTCAAAGGGACATGATGTCACAGACAAAACTTCACAAAATCAAGTGCTTAACAAGATCCAAGAAAAAATCTCTGCTGTTACTACCTGACTACCTCCTTCATTATTACATACATAATAATTACGAACATGTAGCTAGTATCCACTAGCTACACAGGGCTACTGGAAATTCAAATCAGAAGTCAACCAAACACATACCAATTTCAAAGAGTATACACAAAAAGTGAAATATCTCAATCACTTTTCAAACTAACTACAGTAAGAATTATGCTACTTGAAGCCAGGCGCTAGTGGCTCACGCCTATAATCCTAGCTACTCAGAAGGCTGATATCTGAGGATCACAGTTCAAAGCTAGCCCAGGTAAGAAAGTCTGTGAGACTCTTACCTCTAATAAACTACCAGAAAACCAGAGTGGCGCTGAGGATCAAGTGGTGGAGCGCTAGCCTTGAGCTGAAAAGCTAAGGGACAGTGCTCGGGCCCGGAGTAAAAGCCCCACAACCGACCAAAATGAATAATAAGAATTATGCTACTTGAGGTCACACTCCAAGTTAATTTCATGTGTACATTCACCTTATAATGTAGTTACTAGAAAACCTAAATTGCATAAATGGTTCTGGCTTATATTTCTAGTGAATATTGCTATTCTAGTCTTTAAATTTTGTAAGTCCAATAAAACTACCTCTTGCCAGTCTACTTTATTGTCATTCTAGGGGCAGAAATCCTATGTACATGCACATACCTTCTCTACAAAAATAAAAAATTCCAACAAAAATAAACTTACACACACACACATGAATACACACACACCTTATGTGGATATTGTTGGTACTAACACTTCTGTGATACATTTTAAATCAATTATAATCAAATTTTGAGTAAGTTCATTCTGAAGTAATTCCTTTTTGAATACAAGTTAAAGAACAGAGAGCACTGTGTACTTGATCTCAAATTAATTGGTTCAGTATGTGGAAAAACTTTCATTCATTTGACCCCACAGTTATCTATTTCAGTAGAATTTCTTTTAATCGGTGAAGTTCTATGTTTAAAAAAATTCTGCAGCTCAGTGTAATAAAAAAAAAAGAAAAATGTTTAATTAAAAAAAAAACTACAGCAACCAGCTAGCCATCATTATTCATTTCTGTCCATGTCATGCTTGAGGAAGCTTTGAATATTTTTTAAAGCTATGGATCCACTAAAGCTGTCAAAACCCAATCTTTGTATCTGTCCCACTTCCACATTTGAGTAAATCAGCACTACATTTATAGGTTCATAAAACTTTTTCACTCATCCCTACAACATGGTGGTTTTTACCCTCAATTTGTTCTCATTACCAGCCGAAGTTCATGAGAAGGTCTTAAAGAATGATTTGCAATAGGACTATGACTCTGCTGCAAAGTATCCAGATAAGCTACCCTTGAATTTATTCTAAAGAATCATGGGTGAAGAAGAATATTCTGAAAGTATGCTTTTCTCATCAACATGAAAAACAAAACATGTTGATCTCAAAAGGAAACAGTATGTGTCTTGACAAGAACCAGGAAAGATAAATATCAATAAACGCGAGTGAATTACACTTATGAAAGCATTTCATGCGGTATTTTATAGTAAGTGATCACTCTAAAAATCAAGTTCACAGCATTTATCCTACTAGACACAAACCCAAAATGTATTTTTCTACATATTTTAATTATGAACAGTAATACTCTGACAAGTATTAAGAATGCTAAACAACACAGTTTCTGAACATAATGAACTGTGTCTTACCAGAAATACCATCTTTTATTCGTTTTCACTCACAGAATTACACCCAAAGAAAAGGAAGGGGATTTCAGACTGAGCAGCTCTAAGTGTAAGATAAGAGTGTTATATAAGAGTTACAGACAGTGACCAAAACTCAGTGACTTTCTTCACGTACTTGGTGGGTAAGGAACAGCAGCTCTTCCATCCTTTCCAAGAGGCCGGTCTTCTGTCCCAATTGTAGGCATTTTTGATGAGCGTAGTGCAGGGGATACAGCCTAAGAACAGATCATTATCATTAAAACATAGTAACTGACACTCAAGCAGTGTAGCGGTTCAACATTTCAAAGAATGTGCCTATTGATACTGAATAAAGGAGAAATGCTTCCTCTCACAATATTCACCAGGTGAATGTCAAAAACCGCAGCAGACAGTACAAGGAAGGAGATGGCTACAAGCTTTTCATGTAAAAGAAACTGGGTGTGTGAAGGCAGATTGTGCTATCAAAGCAGTCTACAGACCTTTGGCAATCCTTCCTTCCCAGGTCACTACAAGTCTGTCTTCATGAACACAATCATGACATTAGTAATAACCATCAGATAGTCTGTTTCCTTGCTTGGGACAAGAAGCAAAAGTAGATCTCAAGCCATCTAAAACTACTACTGTTTTTAAATTTTTGCCATAAAATTTTTTCACCTTCTTTGCCTATCTCAAAATAGCTTTATTTACAAAATAAAATTCAAAAGAGATCAATTCTTTTTCTATGCAAGATTAGCTTCAAGAATACAAATATACTCTAAAAAAATAAAAATGAAGGCTGGGAAGATGGCTCCGTGGCAGAGTGCTTGCCTTGCATGCATGAGGCCCTGGGTTCGATTCCTTAACAACACATAAGCAGAAAAAGCTGTAAGTAGTGCTATAGTTCAAGTGTAGAGCGCTAGCTTTGAGCTGAAGAGCTGAGGGACAGCGCCCTGGCCCAGAGTTCAGGCCCCACGACCAACAAAAAATAAAAATAAAAAACTAAAAATGAAAATGAAATACATATAAAGTAAAAATTTTGCAAATACAATGCTTTTATATAGTTGAAAAATAAAATTCAGTTCAAAGACATCTGAGACAAAATCTTGGTCAATAATCTCCAAACTTCACTAACTAGTTAAAAGAATTAGCAGTTGATTTTAAAGTAAACATTTACATGATTAAATGCTAGAAATCAAAGCAGAAACACTCATTTCAACACAAAAAAAATCAATAAAAAATCCAACTCTCTTTTGCATATTATTTATTAGAAATATATTCACAAAACAAATATTTCTTTTTATTAAGTACAATAGCAATTTATATTGTTTTGCTTTGACAGTACTAGGATTTGAATTCAGTGTCTTGTATCAGTTGGTAATCTAACATTTGAGCAATGACCCTAACTCTGCTTTGTGTTGGTTGTTCTGAAGATACAGTCTCACAGACTTTCCTTTCCTGGACTGGCTGAGATTCACAAACCTCCAGATCTCAGTCTCTTGAGTAGCTAAGATTGCAGATTGCATCAGCAGCTGAGTAATTTATAGTTTGGACAGAGAATAAGTCCAGTGGCCCAGAACAAACAGAACAATCACAATGGCAGCCCATCCATATTACTTTACTGGTTCTCCTTCCTTTCTTCCTATTTCTTTGATTTGTGATTCTTAACCTTTCTATATTTTGCTATCGCCATCACTACTAAAGCACCTAACCTGACTTTCAGGATCTTAAAGACCAATCTGAGGCAGTGCTTGGCTTTCAAAGAAAGTTGAACTCAAAAAGGACTTAAACAATAAAGAAACATGTCAGTTCTTCTGTGTTTTTCATATTGCCATGTTCTTTTCTTTCATGTAGCTATTGTCTAATTCCAGGTCCTCATACTCCAATCCAACAAAATACCAGATAGAATGTCTACTCTGTCAGGCATCGGCGGCTCATGCCTGTAATCTTAGCTATTCAGGAGGCTGAGATCTGAGGATCATGGTTTGAAGCCAGGCCAAGAAAAAAGCCCAAAGTGAAGCTGTGGCTCAAGTGGTTCTCTGCTAGCCTTGAGCAAAAGAAGCTAAGGGACAGCACCCAGACCCAGAGGGTAAAATGTGAAGCCCAAACCTGAGTCCTAGCCAAAATCTTCTCAAGTTCTGTCAGTCTCTGACTACCAAGAAGAATCAGCAATAAGCAGGTTGTTCCTTAGCTCCCACTACCCAGATCTACTTTGTTTCTTGCTATTTACTCAGAGCTCATTCACACTTAAATCAATGCCCTCCATACCTAGCTCTGACCTGTCTCTCCACATCAAGTCAAATACATTCTTCAAACCCCTTATGATCTAGCTCATCAGCTTCTACGTATGTGCCACATTAATGGTGTACCTGTTAATCAGCCACAATTGGTGTTAGAAATCTGATCCCCACTCACGTTCAAGCCTGAAATACTGCTGCCTTGCCAGCAAGGCATCTGTATTTAAATAACCAGCCAGCATCCTTAGATTCTCATCTGTCACAATTGTATTGTACAATGTACAATAAGTACATTGTAACTTTACGTATGTGCTCTAGTTAAGTCTACTACCGTCTCAAGTTTAAAGGCAACAGTCTAATCATAATGGTAACTTTGATCACTAGCCTCTGTACCCACCACACACAGAAACTCATCACCTAATTTGAAAATGTTTATAGAACAGATGGCTAGAAAAAAATAATAAAAAACTAATAAGGTGACTTCTTAGAAAAGAAACAATGTTTTACACATTTCTAGGTCTCCTGGAAATATCATGAACTAATTCTGCCAAAGGTACAGAGAAATACAAGGATGAGAACAAAAATTTGCTGACTACTGGCCTAGTTAATCAACAAAAAACGGTCTTGCCCTCCACTATAATCATAAGTCTTTTATTAAATTAAACTCTATATACTATTTCCCTACCACAAATCTATGTGGCTAGCTAGAGAGTACAAAGCACATAAAATAATATCATAATACAAATTTAACCTCTTGATTTATTAGATGATTAAAAAGGTATGTGGGCACTAGTTTAAAAATATCTAAAGAAACATATATGTCCTTAGGTCCAATAATATTTAGAAGAATTTAATAAAATAATTGGGTGGCTAGGGACATGGTTCAAGTAGCAGAACACCTTTTTATCAAACACAGGCCCTGAGTTCAAACCCCTGTGCTGCCAGAAACAAACACAGTAATAAAAAAAGCATTCACAAACAAAACCCAATGTGTTAAATACTGTATTAATAACTAAAACACTGTGGCTCTTTTCAAGATATACAAACTTTTTGGATAAGATTCAGAACCTAAAATAAGAGCCTTCAAACTCAGTAGATCCAACTATAGGGACAATAACCTCCTATTTAGTAGTTTTTTGTTTGATTTTGTGTTCTGGAACTGGAGCTTGAACTCAGGGCCTGGGCCCTGACCCTTATTTTTTTCACTCCAGGCTGGTGCTCTACTACTTGTAAACCACACTTCCAATTCTGGCTTTTTGCTGGTTAATTGGAGATAAGAGTCTCACAGCCTGCCCAGACTGGCTTCGAACTACAATCCTCAGATCTCAAGATCTTAGTCTCCTGGGTAGCTAGGATTATAGGCATGAGCCACTGACACCTGGCTTTTACCAAAGTTTTTACATATGTAGCTGTGGCAGACTCACCCCAAGTTCATCGTCATCAGAATTATCAAAGATGTTGTCTAAGTCATGCAGGGAAGGTGCCAAGTCTGTCACCTGTGTAAGGCTACTGGAGCCAGCTCTGCCAGCAGCATTATCTTGTCGGACATCTGTAGAAAAGGGTGGGGGTAGGAAAAGGAAAAAAGAAAACAAGAAATAGAATGAGCAGATTGATCAATTAAGAGAAGTGAGGAAAGGGCATGATCTCAATAGGTAAGATCTGCTCGTGAACTTCTTTCCTATAGTTTTATATAAATTTTGAGACAATTATTTCCAATTATGTTTATCAGTTTTGAAAGGAACTGAAAAACAAACTATGACAAAATATAAATGAGATCAAATTACTACTTTAACAATAAGAATATAATTTTAAATTGAGATGCATCTCCCTCACATTCTATTTTAGCAACAATCCAAGTGAGGCAAATAATCATAGTACACACCTGTTTTAGTAGCAGAACTGAAAATAGACATGGCATTTTTCCCATCAGGCACCGGCGTGGAATGACCTGGTGTAGTGACATCCTTGGTACCAAATCCATCCTCTGACTGTGTAATAAATTCAGCCAAACAAAACACATGAACACCAACCCAAAGTGTGGAATATGAGGGAGAACACAAAGAATTAGAGGGTTGAATGGAACTTGTTATGAGCACAAGTATGATAAACCATGGTCTATGCAACCAAAGAAATAAAATATATGTTCTTGCTCTGGAATTTAAACAGAACCAAGAACTTCCCAACATTCCCCTCAATCCTCTGGGGTATTCGGAGTGAAGAGTGGTTTACTCCTAAATAGTACTGGTGGCATTTAGTTAAAGAATGCCATGGTGTTAAAAGCTGCCTTTGGTAACATTTTAGATGCTGAATTATAGTTCAAGCTTTCTGGACCTCCAGAAATTTCTGTAAAGAAATCTAAAAAATAATTATCTTAATTTTTTTTAAAAAAGCATTCCCTTTGACTGTACTAGCTGATTTTCATTGTCATACTTCCTCTAATCTTAAGAATGTATCTTCAAATAGCCTAGTATTTTATAGAGCCTTTTAAAGACAGCAGACACATCCAGTACTCACATTTGTGCAGTGGAACAGGAGAAAATTAGTAACAGTTTATGCATAGTCTTGCATACTGTTGATATTAATTCAGAAAGTATAAAGGTATAATGCTCAGCACAGTAACATAATAAGTGCTCAAAAAATAGTAGATACTGGTTTTCACTTTTTTTTCCTTTCCATCTTGGGTACTTTGGAATAATACATAAAGAGAAATAGGAGGGAGCATAGGCCAACAAGAATTAGCATATGAGAGGAAACATGCACTGTATAAGCTCCAGCCTGGAAAATATGCGCTCATTTATGTTCGGCTGACTTTTAAACAAAGGTGAGCCATGACATAAAAAAGGAGCAATATGCTGTTCAATACAATAGTACCAAGAGCATGAACATGGGAACAGAGCGATCAGGCAAGACTACCTCAACATCCGGCCTCCAAAGCCTTCCCACACACATCACACAGACAGATAGAAACCACACCACGCGGACTCACGGTGTGGAAAAGGGTACCTTGCTCTTCTTCAGGGAGTCTTTCTCTGTCCCTTGTTTGCATTTCTTGTTTGCTGTGAAGATGTATTTTATGTCCCCATCCTCAAAGGTGTACGGGTCATTGACTTCTCCCAGACCATCTCCAGGTTGTTGTGAGAGAGGCGATGGGTCAAGGAAGTGGAGCGGCTGCATCTGGGGCTGCTTGTCTTGCCAGATCTTAAACCGTTTGTTAGGTTGTGCTAGGAGTCTAAAAAGGAAAATGAGTAACAATCTAAACAAGATTAAACAATTTAAAATGATTTGTTGCAATTTAAAAGTATGTTTGAACTTTAAAATAATCTAAAAAAAACTATTTTGTGTGTATATGTGTGTTTATTTTTTAAATAGGGTTTTGTTTTTGTTTTCTATTTTGCTTTTTTATTTATTTTTTGGTCAGCTGTGGGGCCTGAACTCTGGGCCTGGGCACTGTCCCTCAGCAGTTCAGCCAAGGCTAGCACTCTACCACTTGTGCCACAGTGCCACTTCCAGCCTTTTCTGCTTATATGGTGCTGAGGAAATGAACCCAGGGCCTCATGAATGCGAGGCAAGCACTCTACCACTGAGCCACCTTCCCAGTCCTGTTTTTGGGTTTTTGTGTGTGTAGGATGTATGTATATGCATGACTGCCCATAACAGGGCCTGAACTCTGGGCCTAGGTGTTGTCCTTTAACTTTTTCACTCAAGGCTGGCACTCTATTACTTGAGCTACAGTTCCACTTCTGGTTCTTTTGGGTGGTTAATTAGATTTTCCTGCCTGGGCTGGCTTCAAACTGTGAACCCCAGATCTCAGTCTCCTATATAGCTAGGATTACAGGCGTGAGCCACCAGTGCCCAAATACACTGAGATGAAACCCGGCTTTGTCTCCAATTCCACGTGCTACTTAAAAGCACAGGTCCCCAGAACAGACTGCTTAGGTTCAAATCCTGTGTCATTTATTGGCCCCACAACCATGGTTTCTCAGTCACTCAATTAGCATAATAACATGGCTGTGGTGCATATTAAAAAGATAATCTGTAGCAAGCATGTGGAATAACGAGCGACTCAAAGCTGTAGAAATATTCTCACTAGAGATGTTTCTCTCATATACTTGAATACACATGTGGCCTTCCTCATGCAAGGAGGTTGCATGTTAGGAGGTCTCATAAAGCTATACTCCATTCTACCTAGAGGCCAAAAATAATACATACCAAGTAGCCTAAAATGCCAGCATTTTAGGTCTTTACATGCCAGCATGTATAAATAATGACGTATGTGCCTAACCTCATGAAGGACAGAGTATATGAAATTGAAGCGATTCCCACAGTCTAAGTCTTGAACAGAGAAGAAAAGCCTGATTTTCTTTGGTGCTGAAGGTTTGGCAGGAAGGGCTGAAGTGGGCCGTGCCCCTTTAGCCCCCCAACCCCCGACCCAGAGACAGTGACAGGAGGGAGCTGTCTTACCTTTGCAGCGCAGTGCTCTCTGAGGGCCCCTCTATTCTGGTGTCACATCTCTCACCCTGGAGTTCTGGAGGTCGGAACTCAGCATCATCACTGGACGGGAGACGGAAACTTTGCCACCACTTCCCTGATGACTCCAGGTGTGAGGGCCCAATGCCAGTATATAAGGCTGTCTCGCTGACCTCTGCCAGCAGAGGCAGTCTTTGGCCTACGAGGACAGTTCTGTCATCCAGAGTGGACAACTGCTGAAGTTCGAGCCCATTTCCATACAAGGCTGGATTCACAGGGACTGAAGGTGGGTCCAGACTCTCTGCTTCCTGACCTCGTGGCTGAGGGCTGAGTGTTGGTGGTAGCGGGGAGATAGGAGAACGAGGTGAATCCATAGGATTCAGATTCATTTGCTTGCTTGTGTTTCTGGAAGGCACAGCCATTTGCTTATCATACTTTCGACTACTAGACACCTCTAAAGAGGAGTCCATCCCTGCCAAGCCTAGCTTCTGTCCTGATGTGTCTGGCTCCATGCATAACTCTTCAGCAACAGAGGGCCGGTGGTGAAATGGTATCAGAGGTCTCTTTTGCAACTTGTCTCCTTTTTCTTGTCTTTCTGTTGTTTTGTGCTTAGAAGAAGCAGGAGGTGGTAAAGATGAAGCTGAAGATGGTCCTGCACTGAACCCTGGTTGAGATATTGTGGGAGGTCGGTTGGGTCCTACTGCACAACGTTTTAAAAGTTTATGCCTAAAATGAGAGTTAAAATGAAGTCTACAAATACACATACACAAATAACTGCATCATGAGAACATTACAAAAGAAATGTCTACGACAAGGCTGCATCTTTTAGCACACATACTGGATGCTAACACATCTACAAGGACTCCAGCTTCTAATTAGATTTATAGTGTCTAAAAAATGCAATTCAGATGGATGGAAATTGAAGAATCAATCACATACAAGTTAAACAAAAAATTTGATTTAAATTATTGATTGGTTGATTGATTGATTGATTGATTGTAGGCCCAGGGGCTTGAGCCTGAGCACTGGTGCAACTCAAGGCTAGTGCTCTACCACTTTGAGCAACAGTGCCACTTCTGGTTTTCTGGTGGTTAACTGTAGACAAGAAGTCTCATAGACATTCCTGCCTGAGCTGATTTTGAATTACAATCCTCAGATCTCAGTCTCCTGAGTAGCTAGGATTACAGGTGTGAGCCATAAGTGCTCAGCTTGGATTTAAGAAAATTAACATGCTAATTCTTACAAGATTAGAACTCTACATTTTCCTAAGTCCGTCAACATCTCAGATGATCTAACTCATACTGTATCTTAAGACCTTAAAAATGTAAGATCATCTGCCCAAACAAAATTTAGAATTTTCAATTTCTATTTTATAACACTCTACTAAAATCTAATTAGACTGATTTAAAATGGCTTGTTATTCCATATACTGGAACTAAGACGAAGTCTCCGGAAGTTTAATACTAAGATAATAAGGGTTAAATCCTAAGAGAACTTAATAGGATAAAAATACTAAAAACCTTACTTGATACTTATTACATGCAGAAAAGATGGGATCTAGGACAATTACAGACATATTACAGTGGGACAGAAGTGACAGCCTGTGAAAGGGTGCATGTGTACAGATGTACCTGAACCATTTCATGAAAGCAGGAATAAATACCATGTCTGCTCACATGCTAACACACTTCTTGGCAAGCATAAGCAGCATGAGAAATGGCTTCGGGGCCTACTACATGATACCAAGGTTTAATCTGTGCAACAAAGTTATATAGCAGGTCAGCCAGTTCCTCCCAATATATAAATCATTCCCAGGGAAAAATTGCAAGCTCTCCTGCAGTGTAGCAGTAACTCTCCAAAGCCACTAGGGTGGCATTAAATTACTGCTGCATTGCACTAAATGATGCCCTAGTGGGCAGTAAAATGGATTTGTGTGGCACAATGGGATGGTTTAGTGGGACAGCAGGATGGCAGCCCTGCTCCATAAGACCATTAGGTAGCGTGAGGAGTGGACCATTCCATAATGTGTTTGATAATACTGCAGTAGATAATCTGAGAACACTCTTGCCATTGCTACTTTAAAAATTAAAGAATTCCTGACTTTGAAGAGGGTGGTCTAAGCATAATGCTATTGACAGTACAACATAGTACCACACTAACTGAAGAGAATCTAATTGTAAAATATCTCAATCACATCATCTAAATGTCTCAACATTTGAAAAGCTAGGCTCGATATTTTCACATAACAACTTTGTTACTTGGATTTTCTCACAGATTTAATGTATCAGTCCTTTCGTAGTTGTTTTATTTTTATGGCAAACTCTTCCAAGTAAGAACTTCTGTAAATAGGATAATATCTTACAGTTGTTTCTTACAGCAGTATCGAATGACTCAACTAACAATGCCAAATAGGTACAATCAGGACTGTGCCCACAGGTAGGAGACAATCCTAGCAAATCCCTGTTCAGAGAAGAAATCAGATCTGGGCAGGCTTCAGGAAGATCAGGCTTAGAAAGCCAACTAGTCACCAGATGACAGATGGTAGGAAAACACCAGAAGCAGGGCCAGAGAGAACAGGAGGAATATGCAGTGGCTAAAAGAATGAGGAGAAATTGAAAACAGACATTTCAAAGGAGTCATGTGAAACAGTAACAGATTAGAACTGGAAAATGAAGAAAAGTAGATAAATGATTACATTAATGGGATAAGAAAGGAAAAGTATAATAGAAAGATTACAATAAGTAACCTGGCTCAGGGGGAAAACAGACATGTGAACATTAAGAATGTTCCTTTCCCTCCTCCCTTCCCTCCCTTCTGCCCCCACCCCCTTTGCAGGTGCTAAGGATCAGAGGCAGACCTCACTTGTGCTCACAAGTGCTCTATCACTGAGCCATACTCCTAACTGCAAGGATACTTCTTAAAAGCACCCTCAAAATAAAAGACTAGATGACCCGAGAGGTAAGGTGTAGAGATAAACATCTGGAGGTCTGCGTTGTGGTACCCTGGTATGCACACAGCTATTAAAAGACCCAATGGTGTAAGAATTTGGTGAAGAAATAAAAGCAATAATCCCAGAGCACAAAGGAAAAGCATTATTCATTTGCACTGAAAATGAAAAGTATGTGATAAAAGTAGGTAAAAAGCTTATTTGGGGGGAGCAAAACTAAAAAATTTAGATTATGGAAAAGAATAGGAAAAGTCAGACAAAGACACAAGTCAATCTATGTATTTGCTAAAGATGGACTACAACTTGGCTCTGAATCATCCATCAATCAGTTCTAACAGAAAATGCTTTTCCATTACACAATTCGTAAGGGCCTAGAAACAAAAGTAAAATTAATACTCAGCTGCAGCATACCACATCTACCCTAAAACCAGAGGAGAACCTCACGTGCTCAAAGGACTCTGCACAAGCAAGCAACTTCCTAAAAACAGTGCTCCTTAGCCGGGCACTGGTGGCTCACGCCTGTTATCCTAGCTACTCAGGCGGCTGAGATCTGAGGATCGCAGTTCAAAGTCAGCCTGGGCAGAAAAAGCCCGTGAGACTCTTATCTCCAATTAACCACTCAAAAACTGGAAGTTGCACTGTGGCTCAAGTGGTAGAGCACTAGCCATGTGCACAAAGAGGCTCAAGAACAGTGCCTAGACCCTGAGTTCATGCCCCACAACTGACCAAAGGAGGAAAAACAAAAAACAAAACACGTGCTCCTTGAAAAATCAACCAGGAGTTTCATTAGGCTGACAGACTTCTCTCAACAAGACACTGCCCACCACGGCAGAGCTTGAGCTTGATAACAGTATCATCAAAGGGGCAGGAAAGGATAGGCAAAGGAGGCCAAAAATGTTTCTACCAGTGTACCTACCCAGGAAGGTTTGCATTCTTGACCTGCAACCCAAGTCACTAATGTTATATTAAAGACCACTGAACTAAACTAAGAAATAAGTAGAAATCTTCTACATATGCTTATATAAAGTTTAAGCACTAACTGATTCAAAAATACATACTTTAGAAGCAGAGCTACCCATTGCCTATTAAGTAAAAAATCATCAAACAATTAAACTAAGGGATAAAATATATATCCATGAACTCTAATGAAGATCCAAGACAGTAAGATTCTTTACTACCACAACAAGTGGAATATTCTTGAGGACACCTAAATGGATGCACAATTAAGATATCATAACTATAGGACTTGTAACTTTTAGCAGGTGTTCCTAAATTCCTAACTTAGTCATCAAAAAGAACAACAACAACAAAAAAAAAACACTTCCTAACAATTATCTACAGAAGGTCAGATTTATCAAAATTCTACTAACTTCAGCCAATCTTGTTTTCAACCTGTTTTAAATTTTCTACTTTAAAAATTGAAGAAGTTAAATACTGCCATTTAACTGGCTAAGAATTTCTTGCCAAACTCACATCCTTTACTTTTAAAGTAGCTAACTGTAAGAAACTGTGGGAACAGTCAGATTGCAGGAGTGCTGCTTAATAAGCTGAGTCCTGACAATAAGCTCTATCATGTGCATGTAAGGAAAGACTTCTTCCTTAGTGTGGGGGTGTGAGGGGAGGAATTCAAAACTAAACAAAGGACAGAGACAAGTGGCCTGAGAGGCTGGGAGATGAGCCGACCAAGTATGCCATCGCTGCCTGCTGTTCTGCTGTCTGTGCACCCACCTGGAACAAGAACAGCTGACTCTCTGGGTGGGATCCACAAAACCCCAAGCAGCAGGGCTGTTAGCAGGCTCTTCTTCAAGTGCTGGAGTTGACATCTGGCTCCTCCTAAAAAGGTTAAAAATGTGACTTACTTGCCAACATGAGCTAATATTCTTCTATGGCAGGGGTGGAGAATGTGTGGCTGCTCAAGGCCTACCAAATCATTTGGCCCGTGATGGATCAGACGTGCATGCCGCCCAAGCAGTTAGAATTACACGTTTGAGCCACTGCGACCAACTCTATGCCATTCTTTAGCTGATAAGGCACTTGACATTTTTCCTGAGGAATCAAGTGACGTATGTCAACCTTATCAACTTTGTTTTGAATTTTACTCTAAAAAGGTGAAATACGTGTAAAGCCATGTCAAGTGTGGTCACAGAGGGTATGACGTGACTGCCTCCATGTCGCAGTGGAAAGGTGGTAACTAACCCATGACCAGCACATAACCCACAAACATACTTGGACTGGGCTCGGTTGAGGATGCATTCCTTCCACACGCGATGGACCATATGATTGTGGAGATTTGGAGGAATCTTCCCCGATCTCTTTGGACTGTGCATAGTTATCATGCCCCCATCTTGGGAACCTAGGTGACTGGTAGCACTCTGCATACCTCCACTTTCACCTAGAAAGCAAAGACAATTTGTAGTGGTAGAATTTTCTGGAAATGTCCTCAGATACACAGGCTATTGTATTCAAAATAAGCATTTCAACTGTCAGAACTCCTGAAGCTTTATCCATATTCCTTCTCATTAATACTACCTATAGGTAAGAATAAAATTTGTGTCAGGACATTTTCTTCTGCTCTACATTATCTGTATGAATCTTTTGTGTACTCCCTAACATAGCTGATCTGATCAACTCACAACTGTAAGGCAATTCACATACAGAGGTATTCCTACTCCACCTGCACTGGATATAAGTATAAGAAAGGAAGCATAATTACAACAATAAAGACTCAAACACGTATTGCTTGAATTTTTAAAACAGAATACAACAACTAAGTCTCAAGGCCAAAGCAGTAGAGAGAGCTTGATGCTCATTTAGCTCAATGGTTGTATATCTGTAAATGGTGCCCATGCAGAAGAAAGGATTTAACAGCACAAATCTTTTAACAAGGTCAAATTTCAAATTTGTGTGTACAACTGTTTGTCCCCACATTTGACATTACTTATAAACACTTAGTGCTACACTACTGAAAAGGGTTGTCTTGGCATTTTATGTCAGAGAATTAAAAGTTCACTGGTCTCTCTTTCTCTAACTCCAGTTGATATGTAACCCATTTCTTCTGGCTATGTTCCCAATGACCACTGGTGATACTAGTCAGTGGGAATGTTAATACTCCTTTCTGATATAAGACAGAGCCCATATCCATTAATTTCACCTATTTGATTTATTAAATACATTATCAAGTTTCTGGAAAACCTCCACTCCTATCCAAAAAAAAAAAAAGAAGCAACCTTATATAACACAAGCTATTCTTCACAGCAATGCAATACAACATGATCATTACTTGATCTTAATAGTTAGCTCTATCTCTAAACACAAAGCAAAACAAAAACCCGAATGTTTACATGCTAGAGAACTGAAGCCTTCTGGTTCCCCCCACAATTACCATTATTTTATAGTTAACATAGTTGAAGCACAAGAAGCTTAGTCTTTCATTGTTACTTCTTATTGTGAAAGTTGTCTGGCTTGGTTCATAAAGTAAAAGAATTCAATTCAATTTTACAACTGTCCATCATAAACACCAAAAAGCAGATCATATGCACACAGTATCCTCAAAAGGAAAAGGTAGGGGAAAGCAAGCTACAGAGATGCTTCTCGTTGAAGCTAGACAAATACTCTTTAGTAGCACTTAATAAACTAGCTAGGTGCTAGCTTACAGGGAACTAAACAAGTTGTAAAATGTCTAGTGGACGTTGCTACCTCCAAGGATAAATACAAGTAGAAGTACCCATCCCAGTAAGATGAGTAACTTCACCAAAACTATTTGTCCCTGATAGATCCCCTGTTAAACAGAACCTCTTGGCCATTGGAGATACAAAGGCATCTATACTTATTTATTTAGGAAAAATGCCAATATTCAATGCTGGAATGAAAGCACTCTTCTTCCTGCACATAAGTCAGCATCCTATGACACAAAAATCTTGCCAAATTTGTTGTAACATAAGCATACCAGAATCTTTTAACTTGTTTAAAAGAGGTGACATAAAAGCTTTATTTATCCAACATCTAGCATGATGCCATATTTATAGAGTAAGAGGTAGGGGCAGGACTGAAGGACTATGAAGTCCACATGAAACTCAAAATGGAAAATTTCTTGGGGTTTATTTGGAAGGTTTAAAAAAATAATAATTATAGCCAGGTGCCAGGGGCTGTGGTTCAAAGCCAGCCCAGGCAGGAAAATCTATGAGACACTTATCTCCAATTAACCACTCAGAAAACCAGAAGTGGCACTGTAGCTCAAGTGGTAGAGCATTAGCCTTAAACTGAATTGCTGAGGGACAGTGCCCAGGCCCAGAGTTCAAGCCCCACGACCAATTAAAAAAAATTAAATTAATTAAATTGTATATATCATGGGACTTGAACTCAGGCCCTGAACACTGTCTCTTAGCTTTTGTGCTCAAGGCTAGCATTCTACCACTTGATCCACAGCCTTGCTTCTGGCTTTTTGATGATTAATAGGAGCTAAGAGTCTCATGAACTTTGTTACCTGGTCTGGCATTAAACTGAGATCTTCAGCTCTCAGCCTCCTGAGTAGCTAGGATTCTAAGTGTAAGCCACCAGTGCCTGGCCAGACGTCTTGTATTTGAAGGGTGAAATTTATAGTTCTGAACTGACAGGCAGACAAGGCATTATGTATAAAACAAACCATCAATTTTAAGGTGAATATAAATTTGGCAAAAAATACCTAGAAACCGACAAAGAAAAACTTAATACTTTAGTGTACTTGCTAAAAATTCAAACTGACAAAAGCAAATCTAATTTCAATCTTTACATTAATATACTTTGTCTATGATGAATGCTACAAAAGGTTATAAAAGTGGGTTTTTCTTTTCCAATTTAAAGTAGTTGTAGTAAAACTTGATGGCAAAATCTTTTCACAAGGGGCTGGGAAGGTGGCTCAGTGGTAGAGTGTTTGCCTTGCATGCCAGAGGCCCTGGGTTCGATTCCTCAGCACCACATAAGCAAAAAGAAAAAAGCTAGAAGTGGCGCTGTGGCTCAAGTAGTAGAGCACTAGCCTTGAGCTGAAGGGCTGAGGGACAGCGCCCAGTCCCAGAGTTCAGGCCCCATGACCAGACCCAAAAAACAAACAAAAAAAAAAACTTTTCACAAGGAAGCATTCAGATCTGCTCTACTACTTGAACCTGGCTGTAGTCATCCCTCAGGACCCACTGGAGACTGGCTCCTAAACTCACCATGAATACCAAAATCAAGGATCTCCAAGTCCTTTATATAAAATGTAGTATTCACATATAATCTACACATATTTTCCTATATCTTGTAAATTAGCTACAGGTTACTTAGAACAGGCAAAATAATGCAAATGTTATCTAAGTAGCCTTTATACTTTTTGTTTAGGAAACACTGAAGGAAAAAAAAGTGTGTGTGTGTGTGTGTGTGTGTGTGTGTGTTCAAGACAAGGCAGTTTATTTCCTTGAATGCTTTCAATCTGTAGTTAATGGGGTCTACAGAAACACAACTTGTGGATACAGCAGGCCGACATTAACATCTTTCTACCGTCTTAGCAATTATATGGCTCTTTAATACAAAGATTAAGTGTTGTCCACTTTGTTTCTTCTGTCAGTTGTGGGGCTTCAACTCAAGGCCTAAGCGCGTCCCCTAAGCTCTTTTACTCAAGGCTTGCCCTCTACAATTTGTGCTACAGCATCATTTCTGGTTTTCTACTGGTTAACTGGAGATAAGAATCTCACAGACTTTCCTGCCCTGGCTGACTTCTAACTGTGATCCTCAGATCACAGCCTCCTGAGTAGCTAGGATTACAAGTGTGAGCCACCAGTAACCAGCATGTTGTCACTTCTATGTCTCCCACAGAGAATCTGAATAGTTCCTTCTAAGTAACTTAATAATGCATGCTAAAATTAGAGTTTTGAGTATTACTTTCAAATGTTTTAAACTCCTAGCTATATATTACAGTATTATTTACAAGATGCTCTTACATATACTACCTAATGCTCCTAACAATTTGTAAAGTATGTATTTAACAGAAAAAGAAAAAGCATGAGACTCAGAGAAAGTATGAAAATTAAATAAATTCATAAATTCATATTGCTTTAAGACAAGGCTTGATCAATCACAAAAACTAGTTTTCCCCAATACACTCTTCAACCAGAAACATTTGTAGAATGCCTACTGCATGGGAAATGCTATGCTAAAAACAATGAAAAGCCACCTTATCTAACTCACACAGAAATTACTGTACAAGAATATATCCTAGCTCCTTCTTTTTATCCTAGTTGTTCAGCTCCCAAGACTGTTTAAGTTTTACAGTTTATTCTAATGTTCTGACCAACATGGTTATATTAAGTGTCCATAAACAATCGCAATTGTCCCTTTGAGAACTTGCCTTAATGACCCTATTTCCAATTCAACTGAAGTCAACTACAACCAAAAAAATGTTGGTATAAGGAAGTATATTACTCAACAAAAAAATTTTAAATGTTCTCAATTTAAATAACTTCTAAATTTTTCCATGAAGACAAAGTATTCAAGTTCTCAAAACTGTCAAATGTAGTTAGCATTTATTACTGACAGATTACTGAGAGAATGAAGTATTTGTTCATAGCTCATAGGTCTGCTGGGACTTGTCCTTGGTTATCAATGGTCTTTTGGACAAGAGAAGTCCATCATTTTGTAACTTACAGTTCTTAATATATGTATTTTTTAAAGCAATCAACAAGCCAGGCACTGGTGGCTCACATTTATAATTCTTGCTATTCAGAAGGCTGAGATCTCAGGATCACAGTTTGAAGCCACCATGGGCAGAAAAGTCCCCATGAGACTCTTTATGTCCAATTAGCCACCAGAAAAACAAAAGTGGTGCTATGGCTCAAAGTGATAGAACACTCGCCCAGGCTCTGAGTTCAAGCCCTACAACTGACCACCCCCCCAAAAAAAGTTACAACAATACTGTTTCACCAAAAGGTGAATATGGATGGGCACAGCTAAAATACTAGAATACATAGTTCCATTTGTTTAAAACTTTTCTTCTCTATTTTTGTAAATAACAAAGTTACTCTATTAACTCCATCTCTTCTAGTAGCATTTCTAGCTATATGTGGCTCTCCTGTTCCATAGCAATGGAAAAATACTATTTTCTGGATTTTCTTTCCCCCAGTATACTCACCTACAACAGCCTGTTCTGGAGAGGTGGGAGGGGTCAGAGGTATTCCACAGTTACTTGGGTCCTTCACACTACCAAGCCCCTGCTGCCCAACTGTAATTTGGCCTCCAGCATTGACAACACTCTGAGGAACTGGGATGTCATTCTGAGAGATCAAAACAAAAGCTGAAGGATAGACCATCCGAACACCACCTGTAAGGAAAGAGAACAGACAGAGTCGGGCCTGAGAAACAGTTCATAGAAGACTGTCTCTTTCACTGCAAGATATACCAAAGCTCAGTGGAAAATTAACAACTGTCAAACATGGTAGGTTCCAACATGATGACAAAATCTGTAATGTAGTAACCACCAAGGTTTAGGCAAGATAACTACTCAGACACATACATCATTGTGTCAAGAGAATCAAAATTAAGATGGGAAATTTCAGCAATGGCTTCTGCTGGACCTGAATGATTGTGAAAATTAAAGAAAATGAAGCAATTACAATGAATATTTTCTCTTACCGACAATTACTTCAACTGCCACAGGGAAATCATCATCATATCCCAATTCCTCTTCCTCTTTCAATTCATCTTTCTTTTTTAGCACCATCGGATAGAAATATTGCCATTCCTCAATCAACTTGCGTGTAGCCGGATCTGACATTTTGTATGCTTGGCCTGTTAGTGTGCCATTTAAGCCATAAGGGCTTACCAGTACTAAAGAAAAAAAGAAGAGAATTGTATGCTTTGCATTACAGAAATCATTCCTACATGCAATTCTACATTTTTGGTAACTAAGTTAAAGCACAGCAGCACTTCATGCACTGTCCTTTATTTCCTAAAGTCTTATAAAGTATGGTTTTTGAAGTATTTGGGCTTTACAAGTTACCTGCACATTAAAGCATATTCCTATCTATTTAATAATGGTTGTGCAGTATGAATACCTAATTTCCCATGAAAGAAGATAACAAGTCAATAGCCCAAAACCTACTCAGGAGGTCCTAAGACTTCCTGAGTATCCATAGTAAAGAATAATATATAAGATTTCTTATAACAGAAAATTCATAATATACAAAGCTTGAAGCATAATGCTTACTTATAATTTGAGTTATGGCTGGTTTAGACGTCTGTTGACAATAAACTTATTGACCTTAAAGTCAGGTACTCAAGAGTCCTAGTTACTTCCACTTTTTGATTTGATGTCATTTTTACTGAGTCAGGACACCAAAAAAAGAACTCATCACAGTATTGTGAATAACTCAAGCAGATCTTACCTTCAAAGGCAAGTTATTCAACTTTGCAAATAATACTTTTCTGGGAATAAAGATAATTTTCTCTGAATCACTTTCTGTTTATAAATGCACCTCAGCATTATAATTAAATGGGTTGTCTTTTTCCGATGACCACTTCTTATAACAGCTGGATGACATCCAAGTGTGATTTCTCAAGGCTTGAACCCTGAAACCCTAGCTATGCAAAAGGCAGACATTGGGGCTTTCAGGGCTCAAGAGCTGGCTTAAGGCCAGCCTACACAAAAAACTAGCAAAACTCCATCTCAACCAATGGCTGAATGCAGTGGCACAAGGTTGCCATCCCAGCTATTGTAGGTTGGAACCACATAATGGTTGGGTACAGCCATTATGCCCTTGATATTCCCAGTTAAAGTGGAAGTAATTCAGAGGTGTACATGCTTCCTCCTGGGGTTTGAACTCTGGGCCTGGGTTCTGTCCTTGAACTTCTTTTGTTCAAGATAAGCACTGTACTTGAGTGCTTACCACTTGAAACACTGAGCCACTCAACCACTTTCAGCTTTTCTTTTCAAGAGTAGTTTTTTGGAGAGTGTCACAGACTTTCCTGCCCAGGCTAGCTTCGAAGTGTGATCCTCAGATCTCAGCTCCCTGAGTAGCTAGGATTACAAGTGTGAGCCACCAGTTCCTGGCTTCAGATGTATATTTGTGCTTCTTTCTAAGAAACTTTTAACATTATTTATTCATTAAATGTTTTAGGCATTTCTTTAATAGCTTAGTATGCCTTCAAGTTTTTAGGAAATTACTTTTAAATATACTATCATTCCATTATTTATTACATTGTAATGATATGCCATTATTTATTCATTAAAATATTCCACTTAAGCACCAAAAAAAGAAAGAAAGAAAAAAGAAAGAAAGAAAGACATCCTCAACTATGTAGAGGAAGTACAAATAGGAAGTAGGAAGGTGACTGCAGTCCAGGTAGTCCCAGACATCAGGTAAGGCCCTGGCTCAAAAATAACCAGAACAAATAAGGCCAGCAGATGGCTCAAGAGGTATATGAGTACAAGGTCTAAGTTCAAATCCCAGGACTACCACCGTATCAACTGAGAGAAGGAGATGAACTAAAGGCTCATACATTTTTTTTGGAGTGTTTCTCCCATTCCTCAATGATACAAAATGGGATCGCTGTCTCCATCATACACCGTCAAGGGCAATTTTTTTTCCACTGATATGTCTAAAAAATTCTCACATTATTCTGCATCACTATGTTACTACACATCTATATGCCATCCATGCCCCTAATTATCTGTCCTTTCCATACCAATCACAAGAATAAGCAGGACAGTGTTCCATAAGTCTTTTATGACTTACAGCAGAAGTAACAAACCACTAAGATTTAAAATAACTGGTCTACAGAAGTGGTAGTCCTAATATTATCATTCCCAACCTATAAGGTGGGAAAGTTAGCTCCAGTTCCTCATGAGCAATGATTCCCCTTATTAGCATCAACAATTGCTTTCCTTTGGGGCAATAAAGTCTAAGGTGAAGTCAGAC
Source organism: Dipodomys ordii (assembly GCF_000151885.1). Classification (NCBI taxonomy): domain Eukaryota; kingdom Metazoa; phylum Chordata; class Mammalia; order Rodentia; family Heteromyidae; genus Dipodomys; species Dipodomys ordii. Next base: position 10,330,911 of record NW_012267239.1, on the reverse strand, counting down.
AGCCCTCTTCACATTTATGCTCAAGAAAACAGAGTATTTAGATAATTCTGATAAATCATAATAGCACATCAATGAGGATTTTCACAACGGGGTATCTTTAAACTTTATAGTAATTCATAATTGAAACCCCAAATTCACAGAATGACAAGATAAATGAAGTGGAAGGTGGGGTCCTGGTGAATAATTGGGGCCCAGATGAATAAGGGTTCAATGTGTCTTCCCTTGCCTCTCAATAAAGGCTTGTATTTGGAGAATAGATTCTTTCATTAAATTAAATCAGAAAACCAATCAATCATAAATAAAATGGAAGTTATTAACTTATCTAGGTGCTAGAAAATTAAAATATTTTATCGTTTGATAAAATTAGTATTCTTAAATTATATTGCATCTGAGATAGTGAGACTATTTCAACCAGCCATCTAGCAAATGATATACTGAACTGAAGATTTTTTTCTTACAGTGCAACCCAGTATAGTAACATTTAAATACTATCATTCACAGAAAATTCTGAATTCCAAAAACAAAAATGAAGATTTAAATTGCCCAGTCAGACCAAAAGGACATCGAAGTTACTATGGGACATCAAGACAGTCAACATAAATTTTAAATGTACCAAGTAAAATCACAACCAAATACTTATTATCAGTGGGAAATGTAATGAAAAGAAAATGCTAAAGATATTAAAATCACTGCAGAAATTATACATTATCAACTACAGGTCTGATTTTGGCTGAAATTTCAAATACTGTGTTTTACAGTAATCTTTTGTAAGCCATTACTCTCCTGAAACCTTGTTAACTAGCACAATAAAAACTTTTCATTTTATAAAATTCATCAACTATTCACTGGACTGTATTTTCCAATGTTATTTGGTTCTGAAAGAAATCCTCTATATCCTAATTTTCAATACAACGTCACAGAAAACTGTTATATACAGTTTTCCTAAATGAACAACTAGTATTGTGAAATAGTTCTTCCTTTCCTCTTCTAAAATAGACTCTTATGCTTACCTTGCCTTCAAGATGTCCTTTTAAGGTAATATTTTATCCTACAAAACCTTACTGGGGTTGAGCATGGTGATGCATACCTATAATCTCAGCAACTCAGGAGGCTGAGGCAGGAGGAATGCAAGTTGGAGACCAGCTTAGAAACTACAGAACGAGTTTGAGGCCAGCCTGGGCTACATAGTAAGACCCTGGCTCAAAAACAAAACACCAAAAAACCCTTCCTAGACAAGACGCCTGCCCCCTTGGTGGTGGTGCAGGGGTGCAGCAGGCACATCACCACTGACTTACCTTGAAATGGTGCAGGTGAAGACTGAGCCATGTGTATATGCTCCTCATTGATCAAATAAATTGGCTGGTGTTGGGCAATCTCCACACTTGTGCACACATTACTTTCTCCATGAAGAAAGAATGTGAAAGCACAGGACAAATGCTCACTAAAAAAAGAACGAGAGGCTCAGTTTTACATTTTGGTAGAAAACGGGTGCTAGAAATGCAACTACAGGTAAGATACAGCCCTGCTTTACCAGTCAGCCGACAGAGCTGACCTCAAACCAACAGAACACAACTTCTAGTGACTGTGCACACATAATACTGACAAAATATCTTGTCCAGAAACTCAAAGCTGCCTAGCAAATCTGCAATTATCTATGCGCATTCTGAAGTTTTGAAAGTTACTATGCAGAATGCTTCCTATTTGTTGCATAAAATCTAAATCTACTATGTCAAATATAAACTTCTACTAGCAGAAAACCTCAATATTTTTCTTTCTTAGGGCGTATTCATGGTGAACAGTCAGAAGTATTAAGAAAAGGAGAAAATTGAATTTAAAACACTGATATTTTTTAAAGAGGCTTGTGAACAAAATTGATCTTGTTCAACCAAAACTGAGTTTCAGGAACACTGAATGATAAGGTTTATTTATATTTGGTAGAATACAATAACAATAAATTTTAAAGCTTACAATATTCAAATGAGGTTAAAATAGTTGCCTTGAAAATATTACTATGGAGGCACATGCCTGTCATCTCAGCACTTGGGAAGCTGAGACCAACACTGAAAAATACAGCAAGACCCTGTCTCAAATTTTAAAACAAGAAATTAAGGACATGGGTATGTGTGTACCTGTGTGTGTGTGTACTCTCAATATGCAACTGTGTAGGTAACTAAATAATTACGAAATGAATTTGTATCTTACTTTACATTTCATGACTTATATATTTACTTCTGTTTAAGACAGGGTCTATGTAGCCCAGGAGGCCTTGAACTTGTCATCCTCCTGCTTCAGCTCTGAATTAGCTGGTATTATAGCCTTCACCACCTGGTCTGGCTTACAATTTACTTCTCATTACAAAATTATATTGAAGCATTCCATTTCTCCATTTTCTACACAATGAGCTCAAAACTGATAAAAATGAAATGTCACAAAAAAAAATTTCAAGAGTTACTACAGCTCCAGATTCTTTCAAAGCTGTTAACTTTGGCCTTAGACCGGCTGTAATACATTTCTATTCCTCAAAACACCTCATAAAAACTATTGTCTGATGAACTAAAAACATGATACCAAACCACGATTCAAAAGTTTCCTCTAAGATGTTGCTTTGGTCAATATTATAAAGCATATTTTGAGCATTGCTCAATAATAAGTCTGTTTCAAATAAAAATTATAATGCTTTAAGAAGATTTGGACTAAAATGATAAACATGTTATTGGCACAGTCAGAAACACAAAGATTGTTCTCTGACAAGTGTGGTGTTGCACCATCAGGAAACCTCTACTCTTGGCATTTAAATGTTTGGCATGATAAATGAAAATAGTGGTTATAATTTTAGAAGAATTTTGAAAATTTTTCTTAGGCTGCTGATAACACACTTCTGAATTTCAAAGTTCACAAAGCAGAAAGATACAGACTATTTAAACACATACAGAAATAAAACAGTAACAGCAAAAGTGCTGTCCTTAAGAAAAAAAAAAAGGTGCTGGACACTGATGATTCATGCCTGTAATCTTAGCTACTAAGGAGGCTGAGATCTGAGGATCACAAATGGGAGTCAGCATGAGATTCTTATCTCCAATTAGCCCTCAGAAAACTGGAAGTAGCTCTGTGGCTCAAAGTGGTAGAACACTAGCCATGAGAGGGGAAAGCTCTGGAAGAGTGACCAGGCCCTGAGTTCAAGCCCTACAACAGACCCCTCCCCATCCATGCAAAAAAAAAAAAAAGAGGATGGGGTACTACGAAGACATTATCTCCAACACATAAGCTATAATAGGACTCCCCCCGCCCCCAAAAAAATCCTGATTGTGAATTAAGCAAGTTTTCAAATGTGAATTTCAGCTAAGGGTTTGTGCTGACTCATCCATATTCATATCCACTATCCCATAAATATAAATAGTTTATTTATTATAAGAGATGGGTGGCAGGTACAAATGTAGTGTAGCTACGGAATAGGTTTTGTGGTAACACTGATCTATCTCCAAATGAGTGTGAAAACAAATACAACGATCATACCGTGTGTCCGTGCAAAGTGCTGGAATGACAGTGAATGAAATGGGGCACCAGGAGTAGTTAGACTAGCAAGAGACTGATAGGAAAAACAGAGACACAGAAGCACAATCAAAGTGTGTTGAGAGACTAAGATACAGTGATTTACGTACAACATATAAATACTTTTAAGTAGACCAAAGCAAATGAACACAGAATTACAATAGTAGGAAGAAATGAGAGGAGGGAAGGAAGGAAAAGGGGAGGGGGGGAAGGAAAGAGAGGCAGAAAAATGGGGGGGGTCAGGAAGAGGGGAGAAGAGGGAAAAGGAAGAGGGGAGGAGGAGGAGATTAGGGTTGGGTTGGGGAAAGGGTTAGAGGGAGAGGGGGGAGGGGGGAAGAACGAAGCAAGAAGCAGAGCAAGCTAGAGTTTGGGGAATTCTAAATGCAGAAATTATGTGACACAATTAGAATGGAGTCTAAGAGGTCACCATTAGTTTTTTTAAAAATTACGAAAAATTCAAAATAGTACTTATTGCCAAGTTATATGGAGAAGGGAGGAGGAGAGGGACAGATGAGATGGAGGGAAAGGGTGGTAATGAAAGGTAGTATTGATTTAAGAATAAGCCTAATTATCTAATGGCTTCCCATTAAAGGGCAAAATCAAAAGCCCAGTAACTGCCCCACTTACTTCCCAGACCAAATTCCCATTGTTCTCTCTCCCCCTTTTCCACTCCATTCCATCTAGTAGGCTTTCCAGCAATTCTCCCACTGAAGCAACTGCAACTTGCACCCACTGTTCCCTCTTCCTCTCAGATGTTAATATGACCCTCTCTTCCCACACTTGTTTTCCTTAAATATAACACCAAATCAGCAAGGCCTATTTTTACCACATCATTTAAAGTAATCTTCCTTCCCTATTTTTACCATCGTACTCATGGCTTTCTACTATTCATTATCTCTGGTATAATGTGATCTAAAACTAAACTACAAAAATTCTTTATATCAGGTTTTTCCTAAGGATGCTAAGACCAAAGAGAGATGTGGGAGAGAAGGGGAAACAGGAGAGAAAGAAAAGAAGAGGCATGGAAAGAGGGTGTCCGAGGGCAAGGGGGAGAAGTGTAAAGAACAGAGGAGGAGGAAGTGGGCAAAAGAAGAAATGAAGGAGAGCACAAATGTTTTAAGTTCTATGTGAAGTATGAATGTGAGATCAACTGAGTTTTATTTTTGAAGTATTGGACAACATTCATATTAAGGTCTTCATAATGATTAGCTTTATATTTTACCACTTGCATTATTAAGAAAATTAACATGTATAATTTTGAATAAAAATGAAACAAAGGATGAAATAATTGTTCTATGATTAATGAACACCTGGCCTTAGGTTATACCCAGAGTTTTTTTTAAAAAAAAAAAAATTTTAAGTGCCCTCCACAAATACTACGGAGGAAACAAGAGATTGCTACGGTAATCTTTTTCAAAATAAGACATTCTTACTTTAAGTAAATAACATGCCTTGGGTTAAGCTCCTCCCTGCTTACTAGGGGAGGAGCTTAGCCTCCTACTCCACCTTTGGCATAAGTAGGTCTTAAAACACTTCACCAGATGTTTCTAACGCCATTACAACTTTCAAAGATCTGCTGTTTTTCCAAATTACACGAAGAAGCATGAAAGTGTTTTGCTTCAAAGCACTGGGGTAAATATCACACTGCTTGTGAGCAGCCTATGCCCCTCGTTTCCGCCTCCCAAAACACTGGGGTTTTAAATAATGAGTACACATTTCTCTAAAGTAAGAATCCTGAAGTGCATCAATGCAAAAGGGTACCGCGTAAAGGGCAAAGAAGGTGCTAGCTACCCACACAGCACCTGGCCATGTGCTTCCTCCCTTCAGACAGGACTCCCACTGTGTGTGCCACACTGCTTCCTACCTCTGGGGCTTTGCCGTCTTCTGACTAGAATAAACTTTTCACACCTAACTCACTACCTTCTAAATTATCTTTAAGGTCACGAGAGGGTAAATACTCCTATGTATCTTTGTACATCTCAATCATTTCTTTCCCTTTCATATTTAACCCCTCTATCTACATTTAGTGAGGACAGGAGTCACATCGTTTTGTTTTGTTTTTTTTTTGGGGGGGGGAGGGAGTGTTGCATATTTGAGTGCACCTAATAGTACTAGGACTTGAACTCAAGGCCTCAAGCTTTTGCTTGCTTTTTTCCACTCAAGGCTGGCATTCTACCACTTAAGCCACACATCCACTGCCACACTCACCATTTTTGACTCCTGTACTCACAATGGGGTTGGTGTGGATAGCTACAGTAACACTGAAATAACTATGTGATATTTTATCCCTTTCCACTAAAATTTTCTTCCATTTTACTAGGAGACTCGGAGGAAAGTCTAGAATTCTGAGGGAAAAAATGCGAAATTGAAAAAATTTTTGTCAATTTTCTTTTTTATTTTAAAACAATTTTTTTAATCTTTCAACTATACTGTGATTCACACCAAGAGAGTAAAGGAATTTGGGTTTTGTTTTTTGTTTGTTTTTTTGTCGGTTGTGGGGCCTGAACTCTGGGCCTGGGCGCTGTCCCTCAGCTCTTCAGCTCAAGGCTAGTGCTCTACCACTTGAGCCACAGTGCCACTTTCAGCTTTTTTGCTTATGTGGTGCTAAAGAACTGAACCGGGCCTCATGCATGCAAGGCAAGCACTCTACCACTGAGCCACCTTCCCAACCCTTATCCTACTCTTTAAATCTGGTCTCTCATCACATCATATCATATGCCCAGCACCTCCGTCACACACCACCTCCTCCTTATCCATGTGTGTGTGCATTCTGAGGCCTCTCTCACCATCATAGAAGACCATGTACGTCCCACTGTCAGATACATCGTCTAGCACTAGCCCAGTGAATTGGAATCAGCACAATAAATAGCCACTGAATGGATGAATACAGTATAACCCAAGTTTTAGTTGTGTTTCTTTAGAAAGTTTGATTGTGAGAAGAACAGAACCGTCCATAAGAACAGTGACTGTTTTTCAAGCAGGAAATCATTATCCATGAGAGAAGGTTGTATGTCATTTCTAATTAGGCTTTATAAAAGCTACCTTTTTGTTGATTTTTGGATTTTGAGATGGGAGGTCTCATCTAACACTAATTATGTAGCTCCAGCTGGCCTCAAACTCAAGATCCCCTTGCCTTAGCTTCCTGAATACTGAAATTACAGCCACAGGCCAGAATGCCAGCACTTTCTAAGATCATTTGTTTAAGAAACACACAAGTGACTGATATGGATTCAACTAGATTAGGAAGGAGTGACAAAAATATAAAATAGGAAGCCGGGCGCCAGTGGCTCATACCTGTAATCCTAGCTATTCAGAAGGCTGAAAGGATAGTGGTTTAAAGCCAGCCCAGGCAGGACAGTCTGTTAGACTCTTATCTACAATTAGCAACCAGAAAACCAGAAGTGGTGCTGTGGCTCAAGTGGAAGGGCGCTCACCTTGAGCTGAAGAGCTCAGGGACAGGACCCAGGCCCAGAGTTCAAGCCCTACAACCAACTCATATATATATATATATATATTACACACACACACACACACACACACACACACACACACACACACACGAAAGGCAGGTGCTGGTGGCTCACACCTGTAATCCTAGCTACTCAGAAGGTTGTAACAGGAGGATCATAGTTTGAAGAAGCTCAGGCAGGAAAATCTGTGAGACTCTTATCTCCAATTAACCACAAAAAAAAAGCTGGAAGGGGAGCTGTGTCTCAAGCAGTAGATTACTAACCTTGAGCAAAAAAGCTCAAAAGACAAGTGTTCCAGGTAATTTTATTCTCTTACAATATCCTTTAAAAAGATGGTATTTTTACTTCTTAAACTGAGTTTTCAGAATGCAACTATTACATGTGCTTTTAAAATACATTATGAATATTAATACACTCTTGTTCATGGTATAAAAGTATTTTGATAACAGACTTACAATGCAAAATGCATTTAGGTAATTTTTATCTAAATGCTTCCTGTGTAATGAACTCATCATCTTAAAATTTTCCACGTTATCGCTAACTACACCTCTTGCTAGAGCAATCTGCTTTGCTCTATAGATCATCACTTGGGAATAGTTGTCAGTGCTATTTTATGGCTTCCTTTTACTTGGCAGTCCTCAAAAAGACACTATGGAGATCCTTCACTTGCACATATTATTCAGCTTTCTCCTCTTGAAAGGCCTATTTTTCTTCTTTTTAAAAGAGGGTAGCATTAAAATACCCAAATTAACAAGGTTTGGTTATATGATTGTATAAAGCTTTGTCACATCCTTTTAAATTATATGTTATATCTGATTACAAGGTGGTGAAAATGTCCAGGAAAGTTCATTGCAATTTTTTTTTAATTCAGAAGCAGTATGGTACTTATTGTAGCTATTAAACTGCTACATTTAAACTGCAGTTCTATTAATAATCACTCTTCTAAGGAAAAGCTAACATTGTTGCTAAACAAAATTGTCTTATTGAATACTATAACTGCACATACATGTATACACAGACACACACACACACTCACAAAGACACATACACACATAAACAAAATTAAACTGTCCTTTTTAACCCTTCTATCCTCGACAGCAATAAAGCTGGCCCCGGGTGGTACATTAATTCATTCTCCAACACCACAGGGCTCCTGTGGAGGTACAACATGTCTGTGTTCATGCAAAGGCCAGTGCCTTAGTGTCCAAATGACTTAACTCACTGTACCTTCCTGGGTCCCTAGCCTCCTAGGTTCCTCTCACATTAGAAGTCAAGAACAGTGAGAATGGTGTGTGGTTGGGTGTGTCTTTGATACAAACAGACCAGAAGAGCTTGAAGGTTCCCACTCTCACAGTAAAAACAATGAAAAATAATTTTTATGATGCCAAGATGCAAACGGGGGCTGCTCTAATCAACTGAATGACCAGATGCAAGCATCACAAAACCCTAAAATGCTTGTAAAGTCATACTAAAATTCCACGTGAGGTTGCTAGATTATATTATATGGGAGTGTTCCTAGAAGAATATACAGATTAAAATAACCTATATCTCCAGTAACCCATAACTGCCAAAATTCTCATTTGCTCACTTTAAAATGCTTGGAATTTTTATTTTTCTAAAATACTATGAAGTAAATCCTTTTGTTCCCATTCTTATTCATTATTTTGCAATGCATCAAGAAAATGTGAGGGAGACAGTGAGGTAGGTCATGAACCAAATAAACTTTTCTACCATTTCTTCTCATTAAATACAAGGATTTTATATTAGAGTATGAGTAATAAAGAATCAACAGACACTTAAAAAAAAAAGCTAGTAACCCCAAACTTATAAAGATAGGATAATAACACCAAACTTTGGTTTAGTAGCCTATTTCCACAGCTCCTCAGAACTACACTGAAAAGCTGTAACTTCCTCAATTACTTAATATATATTTATGAATCTTAAAATCATAAAATGTTTTGCTTATGTCCTACAAAAACACAAGCTTTATGACAGATTCTGACACTATGGGAAGTCTGAATGACAGTCATTGTGAAGTTGCCGGCTTGAAGGAAACACACAGACAGACCTCTGACATCTGGCTAGGTCGTCACACATGGCTCAAAGTACAGCTGCCCTAACAAAGAGGCATATGCAGATGTAACTTCAATATGCTGCCTTTCATCAGGTACGTACAACATGGGTGACTTACACAGCCAGCCTCAGCAAAACTGAATCACCTAGCAGCCTTGCTGCTTTCCAAGATGTCACTGCTCTACACTGCATTATGTTTTCCTCAATCTATATCCCCTTGTCTATTTTTTCTGCCTCCCATCTATGAAGCTCTAGGAAGAGATGAAGCATGAGAAAGAGAGTCAACACTGTCTTTCCTTTCTTTTCCTTCCTTTTCTTCTCCCTAACTCCCTCCATGTTATCTAAGACATTAATGATGTTTCAGTGCTCATTTAACGGAAGCTGACAGAGAAATGCAACAGTGCTGTGTCCTCATACTTTTAAAGACAAGGCCAGGAAGAACTCTACCTTCTGAGGTCACTGTGTCTCTGGCCCACAAATGACACACAGTTGCTTAGCAAGTCCTTTAAAGGCTTTCCACATTTGGTATTTGCCTGTCCTAGAGCAGGGCCCTTCACACTTAACACAGGTATACAAGTCTCACTCGCAAGTATATACAAGGAGTCATAGCTTCCCCAGCAAAAGGAAAATAAAATTGGAGCTGACACTTATTTGGTAAAATGCTGCTAGTTATTGGCAAATATCAATCTTCAGTGTTCTTGCCAAGTTGCAGGGCTATCCCAGAAGCTAGGTTTTCTCTTAATCAAAGCAGACTTCAATCAACAGTCCGGCCCATGATCTCAACTTCCCCATCCCTGACATAAACCTGCAAACCATAAGAAACAAACACAACAACAAAAGAATCTCAAGGTGCTTTAATCTGTTTACTTTTAAGAGCTGAAGCCTCAATTCAGTTTGCCTAGGATAAAAGATTGTATTTATCCACTGCTAGCTCTCCATGTTGAACAATGTCCTCACAAAATGGGAACTTTCAAATTTCTTACTCAGTGTAATTTAACTTCTGTGCCTGGAGTTGTGACTAAAAAAAGTTTCCAGAAATATTCATTGCGTAGGGATTCTTTTAGCTACCTTGGAAGAAATGGACCACCTTAAAAGTCAGTGATGGTTCTATGCCTCTATCCTATTTAATCATTACATAGCCAATCCCCTCTGCATCAATTAAGCACACAATGGAGTGCAGTACATAAAACCAGAATACGCAACACAGAAAAAAGGATTAAAGCCATGAAAAATGTAGTCATTTATTCTTCACAACACACTTGTAATCCATTCTTCCACTTTCAGTCAAGATCACAGTGCAGTTTAATAGTCTGGTTCAGGGACCAATTAATCCTTTTATATTTAAATCAATCACTGACTCCTCTCCGAATAATTTAGCTTCTACAGGCTGCCTCCCATTTGATCTCTTGGGTTTGGGGGGGGGGAGGGAAGCATAGTTAACACTATGTGACACATTAATCATGTTTGGAAATAGAAAAAGAAATGCATTATCAGAGACATATAATACAGAAAGTTGAGCATGCTCTAAAACATGTTAACATAATCACTTTTATGTGTCATCATTTCCTTAATTAAAACAGGCAAGTTAAACTTGGACCCACCAGTGCACCCTTCACCTGCTTCTTCATAGTATGTATGCACGCATATATTTGATTAGGTATAAAAGATACATCCAAAAAACAAAAGCACTCTCGTCAAACTGGACCCTTACTACTGGCAGATTCCTCTCTCCCATCCCAACCTAAAGTAGAATGACTTGACACTCAAGAGATTTGTAAAGGGAGAAAGTAACAGAAAGGCATGATTTTATTCAAACTGGCATGTGTTTGGCACCTTGCCACAGAGCTGTGTCCTTTTCTGGGACATAATTAATAGGGTTAATGCAATGCAATATTCATGTGTAGTCTAAAGGTTCTTACCAGTGTGTGTAAAGCAGATGTCCACATCTTAGGAATATTTTCTCTAAATAAATGTGTCAAGAACACATTAAGAGTTCATGTGGTTCAGAATGACAACACTAAATGATCGCCATTTCTCTTAGTTCCCTTCCTCTTAACTACCCCAAGAATAAATCAACTTTTGTGTTCTAGCAGCCATACTATGGACTACAAATGCATGATTTAGCTTCAGTATTTCAAAGCAAATGTAAAGGCTTTTCAAATGGTCCACAAGTATCTTCAAAACAAATTGATCTTCGGAAGCTTATATGTTTGTCCTTACAGAAAAAACTGAGGTCTGTGTTAACATAATCAGAGCATATTGCTGCCTGAGGAGCTCTACCAGGTCAAACGATCCCCAGAAAAGAAAGCACACAATTGCCAAGGGAAGCTCTGTGATCACTTCACAGGAGGTTACGCCAGCTCCAAGATACTAGTGTCCACAAAAAAGGCCGTGAGGGATGGTAATCCTATCTCTAAAAGAACCCAGTCATCTAGCTGGGTTCTGGTGGCTCACACCTGTAATCCTAGCCATACAGAAAATGCCAGAAGCAGCAGCTGGTTCAAGTGGTAGAGCACAAAACCCTGAGTTCAAGCCCCAATCAGTGCCCACAGCATCAGAAGACTGAAGTTAAAAGGCCTGATTAGATTAACTTTTCTGAGTATGTATAGTGTGAAAACCTGTGAGAATCTCCTAGACAACTTTGACCTACAATAATAATCTTCAGGTAGAAAAAAAAAATGTCAAACTTCACTAATCCCAGAAAAGGCTCATCAAAGAAATTTTAGAGAAGAATATTTTGTTAATATTATTTTTAGATCTCAGAATAGAACAAAAATACCACTCTGGAAGATTAAACAACTTCATCATTGAAAAATATCACCTAATTTCTAGAATATGAACTCACATCAGCTAGTAAGCTTCCCCTTCAGCAAGGTGAAGCTTATGCTGTTTTCAATGTAATGGTGCTTTTTACTCTCCCCCTAGCTTTCCTTGGCAAGCACCTCTCCAATGCTGTGCCACACATGTGGTAAGAGACCCTATATATCTGTTTAGTAAATGTGCTTCTATTTCAGTGACTACTTCTCAGATAGTGAGAAGGAAAATATTATATTTGTTTTCTAGACTCAGTGTGGGACAGTCTTGGAAACAAGATCGTGAACTTTTTGACAGTTGGGGCATAGGAGGGAGTATGTGGCTGGGTTACAGCACACAGGACGTCCTGGTCCCTGCCCTTTTATCATCCCTTCTGCTGAACAATTATATACTCTGCCACAGACACAGAGAAGTTAAGGAAAAGGCTGGCTGGGACTGAGGTAAGGAGAAGGGGAAGGTGACTACAATATTAAAAAAAAAATTAAAACCAGTCTTTATTTTGTTACTGAAGTAGCCCCAACTTCCGTCAGAGTGATTTGGTGCCTTTTGGGCATGGCCATCACTTTTTGAGCACTTCCTTATTCTCTAGCAACATAAAGTAATCCAGGTTCAGCACTCACTTTACCTGGCACACTCTGGAATCATCCATTGTGCCAAGGAACCCTAGCTCCTTTGATTGAAAACTGATTATTTAGAAAGCAAGAACTGGTCATTGGATGCTCACATCAGCAGGGTGGTGTTGGGTGCCTCAGAGATCTAGTTACACAGAAAGGCCAACAAAACACATACCCCTTCTTCCTCCCTCCCTCCTTCTCCCCCCCCCCCCCCCGCCCCGCTCTCACACCCACCCACACCCACACACAGACTGCATTATTATCCATTTGTGTATATATTTTAATAATAGGGGTTCATACTAACAGTTCTTGTCACAATCCAACACGGGGTTTATTATAGCTCCTCTTGCCTTTTTTTCTTTCATTGACTATACATTTTTGGAAGCTGGGGACAGGGGATAAAGGACAGAAGAAGAATGAGGTACAGAGCAAAGAGAGAGGAGTCCAACTGTTAGAAGGCTAGTATAACGACTGACAGTGAAGCCATCAAAAGCTTCCTTTACAGTAAGATGCCAGTGGCTCATACCAATATTCCTAGCTACTTAGAGGGCTGAGGCCTAGAGGATCCCAATCCAAAGCCAGCCCAGGCAGAAAATTCTGAGAGACACAATCTCCAAGTAACCAGAAAAAAGCTGGGCTGAAAACATGATTCAGTTGGTAGAGTACTAGCAGTGAGCAAGAAAGCTAAAGGTAAGTGCAAAGTCCTGACTCCAAAACCGGGTACTAGTACCCCTCTACCTCACGAAAAGGAAAACAACAAAATCTATTAGAACACAACATCCTAGAAGTAAATGGACCAAGACGTATTCTTTTTTTTTTTGGTGGCATATCAAGGCATACTTCATTGGTGGGGGGCGGGGGGGAGTAAAGGCCCTAAGTTATCCACATTTGACTCACAAGCTTATTGTAAGCCTATTAACTGAGGTGAGGAAGTATCTAAGTTACAAACAGCCATTACCACTATTGATTTCTATTTTTAAAATCTACGTTTTTATGCTATTTTAAAACTGAAACAAGACAATGGATAATCTAGTAGTCTTGCCATTATCTTTACTTAAACCTTGTTCCCAAGGGACAGTTCATGTCTCAGTATCAGACCTACTTAATCACTGACTGCAAAGGAATCATAGTAAGACAGGACATTTGCACTTCAGCAGAAGGAAACGACCAGGTTGTTTTTGCCCCAATATCAAACAAGTCTGTGGTTTTCCTACAGATAGGCACTTTCTAGGAGACTACGGGTAGAACAGTTAAATTATTAACATGTTTTCATGGAGAGAATGTTACTATTTTCAGGGGAATTCTATTATAGATCCAAACAAAGATGTAACAGAACCACCTTTATTTTTAGGTGTTAGCAACTGTTCTTTTGGAAGAGCTTCAGTTTTTAAGTCATGATTGTGAAAGCACGTACAGATAGCTGCTCATAAACCATTATAGATGAACATATTTCTCAAGACCAAAATTAAAATAATTAATTACAATTTTAAAGATTTATACAATTTAGTCCAAAACCCAACAAATAAGCATAAATATTGAATAGAACATAATTTATCTAATAATTTCCCTGCCATTTATAACTAGCCCATTTGCTAGAGAAAACACTTAAAATTTTAGCATTAGGGCTAGAAAGGTGGCTCAGTGGTAGAGCCCTTGCCTTGCATGCTTGAGGCCCTGGGTTCAATTCCTCAGGACCACATACGCAAAAAGAAAAAAGCCGGAAGTGGCACTGTGGCTCAAGTGGTAGAGCGCTAGCTTTGAGCTGAAGAGCTGAGGGACAGCGCCCAGGCCCAGAGTTCAGGCCCCATGACCAGAACCCCCCACCCCAAAAAAAGAAAAAAAAAAAAAAAAGAAAACTCAGTCTCCTATATCACTCTAATTGAAGAAAGCAAAATAAACACTGATTATGAAAATACCTGAGACTAAAATTCTAAGAGTTTGTCGAGTGGAAATGGCCATGAAATCAACTGAGTGAATTTCAACCAAGGCTTATATAAGAGAAGTACAATAGAAACTGAAATTATAACCAAGAGATGAATAGCACTCCTTCATGGTCCAAAGTACAGCACAACTTTACCAATAACAGTGCCCTGTTGTCCAGACAGTGCACGGATTTAGAAAACAACTAGAAACACACACACACGCACACATCTGAGCATTTAAATGACAATAAAATTTTATGCAAGTGATAATATTAAAAACTAAATTAGGCTCCATTTTTAGTCAGGAGCCATTTAGGTTTACAGCTCAGGAAATTTACAGTCTTCAAACTGCAGAAATGTTCATTCTTTAAATATTTAACAGTATACTTTAAATGTATAAACAAAAATGCATAAAACCCACACATAAAGTAACAGGACATCAGTTTTATAAAGTTAAATCCTAAGGAAATAGATTGTTTAGGAATTCATCTACATCTTCAGGAATTCCAACAGAATTAAAATCTAAAGGATACTGTATAACAGCTTAATAAGAGACATGTTTTGCTAATATACAACAAGAGAATTTAATTAAGGACTGTTTAATTCAATTAACTTTACTGGTTTTTAAAACTAGAAATATAGCTTTACTCTCCTTAACAGTAAGTGGTCTATGCAATCTCCTTTAAAATCTAACTAAAATTTTAATTCTAATTAAACTAAGCTACAAAGTGCACTGAAATATGGGGCCACTTGAGAGCAACTCAGCTGATTGATGTGAAGGCAACAAACAGGCTGGAACACCACGCTCCTAGTATCTAAAAAGAAGTGAAGAATTCACATGCCAACAACAACCACAAAGCTCACATGCCAAAAAAATGTAAGACACCGAAGTCCCCAACAGCTTATGTGTTAATAACCTTCCTTAGTATACTTTATAAGAGACAAGTTTCTTATGGCTAAAGGACAATGTGAAGGAGGGGCTGAAAGGCAAGGATTAGAATTCAAAGTGATGGTGCTTTGTTAGTTCAACAAGATGATCTGATACACAGGACAGAGAAACAAGGTCAAACTAAATGGATGATGATACTCATTTAAGAAATACAAAGGATGAGAGAAAGTGTCACCAGGTAAAATATGACTATAAGTAGTCTCTTGCTAGGTCAAAAATTCAATTTTGCCATCAGGAATCTTTTTGGTTCTGTAGGACATAAAAGCTAAAGGTATTCACCAATGGAAGAATTGCTCCAGTGTTTTAAGTGAGCTATGTATGCTATAGAGATCAATTGTCAAAATCTACTGAAAAAATGCCTTGGTTTCATTCTAAAAAGGCGTTACATCTATTTAGATTGGGGGGGGGGAGGGCGCGGGGAGGTTGGAAAGCACCGGGCCTTTACAAATTTCAGCCAGGTAAAAGCAAAATTCACTAATGGTGAGGAAAAATCTAGTTTTACACTACACAGTTCTGACAAACTAACCATCCCGTTCTTGTTTTGTTTAAGCCAATGTCACAGCCTGCTGTGTATTCAACCTCTGAGACACCCAGAGACAGAAGAGACAGAGGCATAGAGAATTGGTGATCCAGAGAAGCCAATCAGGCTCACAAAATTAACAAATATGAATTTACAAGAAATAATCCATGCATGAAGAATTGAGTCTTCAGTGTACTTCAAATTCAGTCTTCAGTGTACATTTCAACAAGACAGTGGACAATCTATTAAATAAGGTAAGGTAAGCTTCATCATTAATATTTTGTAAAAAGCACTGAATAAAGCCTAACACATTTTCTAGGAAACAGATTTACAAAAGACAATTTCTGTGTGTTAGGCACTGAGTAAGAAATCAAGATAAGTAGGGTACTAATTACAATTTGATATTATTGTTATTATAAAAATTACTTTTTATTGGGAGACTTCTAGATTCTTGGAATTAGGCAGCAAAAAAAAAATCTCTTATTTTTAAGAAACTTAAAACTAGCAATGCATATAATAAAATGCACAGATAAATGCCAGAGGAAAAGTTTTATATAAGTAAGATTTATATAGTTACATTTATATTCAATTAGGATTTATACAAGATTTAGAAAGAGATCATTCCAAACAGAAAGTATGGTGCAGAAATTAGGACTAAAGTTGGGCCTAAAGGATTTTTCAAATTCAAATAATACAAGACTGGAAGCTCAAGAAGAAAAACATCCCAGGAAATGAAATACTAATCATAACTAATATTTACTGAGCGCTTACTTCTCTGGGCATTATTCTAAGTGTTCTAAATATAAATCTCCTTCAATTTTCAAAGAATTCAAGTATCATATTATTATGCTGACTTTGAGGCAAGAAGAAATAAAGACTGAGAAAAGTAACTTGCCCACAGTCACATAAGAAAGTCATGCTTGAACCCCAGATGTGTCTTACCAAAGATCTTGCATTCTCAAAGCAACCCCTACTCCAGAAAATATTATATCCCAAGCATCACTGAACTCACTTTCCCTTGGATCAATGTATGCAGCACCACAATAAAAGCCAAGCCAAATTCAGAGTAAAAGCCTAGGAAGGATAAACATGTTGAAATAAATTTATATGTTGGGCACTGGTAGCTCATGTCTGTAATGCTAGCAACTCAGAACCCCCTGAGATCTACACATTGTGGTTCAAAGATAGCCCAGGCAAGAGACTCTTATCTCCAAGTAACCAGAAGAGAGCTGGAAGTGGAGCTGTGATTCAAGAGGAAGCGTACCAGACCAGCCTTGGGTGAAAAGCTCAGGGACAACACTCAGGTCTTGAGTTCAGGCCCCAGCAGGGAAGGAGGGAGGAAGGGAGGGAGGGAGGGAAGAAAACACACCACAGATAAACTTATAATCACTGTCTAAGGAGTCAAATCATGGTCATGGAAGAAGTTGGTTCTTTAGATGGCAAATACTTCCTTTCATTTAGACCAATATTTTAACAATGTTTTCAGGTAGCCCTTGCAATGAATGTCACAAAGTAATGAATTTTACAACTGAGATGGCCTTTAGAAAATGTCATGGCCCCTTTAAAATGAGCTAACTTACCAACTTTAATATGTTTCATTAAATATCTGAAATGACAATGATGAGCTCCATAAGCAGACAACTGCACTAAATAAGCACCACAGATTTTAAAGCCAAGATCTTATGGTCACTTCAGTGAGCTGCTAGCAGCCCAAAGGCAAGTTTGTTAAAGCAAAATCACAATAACAAGGCCATTGACACTCTTAAGGAATAAAACAAAGAATGTAGTCTGCTAGGTTGGCAAAAGAACAACCCCTTCCCTTGTAGTACCCCATCTCATGTGGGTGTGACAGTGTGTACCTGTCATCCCAGCTGTTTGGTAGGCAGAGATAAGAGAATCGGGGTTCAAGATTAGCTTGGGCTACAAAAAAAAAAAAAAGTTAAGGAGACTTCATCTCAGAAAACAAGATGGGGAGAGGAGTGGCTTTAACCTTCATTGCAAAGGGAACAGGAAATGTTTCTCTCTCTCTCAACCTTATTAAACTAAAGTAAATCCTTACAAAATTTATTTTTAAAAGATAGCAAAAAAAAAAAAAGATGGGCAAGATGGTGTGCATATGTTGAAAAAAAAACTCATGCAAGAATGAACAAATAGTTACTACTTCACTCTCCCATTCTGATATTATATTGATTTCTTACAATATGACCTGAAGGCATAGTTCAAAAAGTATATTAAATATATCACATCATGAATTTTTCTACCAAGCAAGAATACATGCAGAGCATTTAATATCATTTCTGAGCAGATCTGAGCTCTGCTTTATAAACAGTTGGTAAGAATCAATTACAATACAGTGGGATCATCTGCATTCTGGCAACACATCAGGAACATGTCCCAACAGGCCTAACATTGCTTGGTCAGCGAAGAGGAAAAGTGAAAGGAGTCTTCTACTTTGCTGCTTCTCTGAAAAGGAAATCGCATCAGGCCATTAAGTAGTCAGATACATTATTTTATTGCTTGCAAAGCCCTTGGGTAATAAAGTATGAGTACAAATTGCCACAGGCAGTTTTGGAAGAAAAACAGAACTGTGCAAAACAATGACAGCTGCTCTACTGCAGCCCAGGACAAAGGCAGAAAGAAAACAGTCCATCAGTTGTAGTTTTTCTGCTCAACTAAAGTACTTTCTAGTGTGTAAGAAGCAGCTATACAAGCACATAATTCTGCAGAATATGCTTCTAAATGAGCATGAAGGAGAGAGTAACAGAAGAGCAGACAAGCATGTATTTGTAAAAGCTACTTTAAGTCAGACTCAGTCAATCACACATCTCCATTCTTTTACATAAGTAAGGCTGTGGGCGAAGCTAAATGACAACTCTGCCCTGTCTTTGGAAACAGAGTTTTAAGAAAGGTAGTTTCTACTGAGAAGCATATTACTATTTTTCAATAAAATACTAACACAAAGAGGCATTTCCTTAACATGAACTATGATCTAAGAAAACAATTCACTCTCTATGTAAAGAAAAGTTCTTTCTCATATCTTGTACAGGAAAATAGTAAGGATGAGTGATGTACTTTCACAGGATTTAAAGAGTAAAACTGGATTTACATCTTTAACCTTTCTTATTACATGTCATATTTTCTGAAGACAAAATGCTTTACCTTAAGTTCCCATAAAGTACTGTTGAAACTTTTCCTCAATACACTTCTATGTTGTTACATTTTTAAACTATGAGAATTCTGTAATATTATGGTTATAAAAATGTTAAAAATTCTTAGAATTTCCTATAAAACATAATTTTTATCCATGCTAAAAGATCAAAAGGCCTGCTTCTTAATTTTCAACCTTCAAATTGTTATAGTAAAAATGAAATAAACTCTAAAGCAAACAAAAAAAAAGCCAACAATAAAACTGAGGCTCTGAGTTAAGCCCTGGTTTCAACATATACATGCATGTGGACACACACATGTGCACGTGCAAAGACAATAGACACACCTTTGGAGATTATAAAAGGAAAGCTTACTTAGCCCAACAATTCTAACAGTCTGCCATTTTATTTATGCTTTGGGAAAAGAAATTTGATAGTCCTCATGCCTGTTAAGAGTACACCTGGTAACTCAGATGGTGGGAAATCAAAAGGCTCGAAGCAGGACAGAGAAAATGCACATCAATAATTTTGATTAAATATAAGTTTAAAAAAACAGGTAAGCACAAAACCCCAATGATTGTATATTTATTTTTCTAATTTTCTACATATATATCAATATTAAAACAAACCTAAGAAATCAACAATTATAGACAAGCTTTCTTCTAAAGAACAGTAAAAATAAATAACTGTTAAAATAAGATCCTGAAAGTGCATTCTCACATATCTGCTGCTAACACTGCCAACCACTCCTGACAATCCTGGCATATTGTTTAAGATTTCCAAACTCATAAGAACTCTAACTCAACATACCCAAGGATGGAGGGCAAGATACTGACAATGTTGTGGGAAGCAGAACAGCTGAAGTGCTGCCTTATAAATTTGCTTTCTGACCCCTGCTGTCTCTATTTATTGCCCTAGAATTCACAAGAGATATTCTCAGAATAAGAAATTTGAATTCTATCTCCCACCGTGAGCTGACTTTCCGTGTGTGCTTTGTAGAATGTCAATGCTTTGGATCTGAACTCTTCTTCATTTCCATTGTAAGGCCTCAATTGTCACTCTCCCAAAATAAGGCCTGCCTACTACCGTGGTGGCCAACCACATACCGTATGAGCCTCACTCTTTATAGACTTGTGGTGGTACACACTTAAAGAATTTTTTCCAAGATATGCAAGTCTAATCATGGAAAAAGGAGGTTAAGTGAGAGTCACAATTTGCGGACTATGAGAAATGACCTGCCACAAGAGCCAAGGCACTCAGAACACAGCATTACAATCACAATCTAGTTCCCAGGGATGGTAAGGGTGCTGCACAAGAAAGTTCCATCTCACCCCATCTGAATGCCTTCCTCACAACAAGCCACTAACCAGGGGCTATAAAACCAGAAACTTAGGAGCCCATATGGAAGCTAATGCCAACCAAAGGAATCCTGATCGGCCCTATTAAAGCTATAAGTAGAAACCAAGACTTGCTGGCAGAACCAACCTTCCACTGAGAACAATCCTAGCTTTGTCCCTAGCAGAGGTTACCTAGCCAACTCCCCTCACTCTTCAAGTCCTCACCAGTTTTCTCAAATGCCTTGGGCTCCCCAGCCCAGCTAGTATGTGAACTGCCTGACAAAGCCCTGCCTGGTTCACGTACTTGCCCAGGACACCCAGTCTCAACAAGTGCCTACTGGACTCCAGCCAAGGCCAGCTCGGTGAGGCATTAAGAGGCTTCTGGGAAGAAGCACGTCAGACAGCAGGCTCTGGGGCCACATGGCCTTGCTCAGACTATACGCTGTATAACTTTAGGTAAATTACTTAACTTTTCTCTACCATAAATTTTGCATTCATCAACTCAGGAAAATTATTACCTATTTTGAAAATAGCTTTATTTATAAATAATTGAAAATACATAATGCTCAATAAATATGTTATTAGAGAGAAGAAAATAAGAGAATGTTAGAGTGTTGTGTCTTTGTGAGAACAGATGCAATAAGGAAAGGCACTGACAATGGCTCAACAATAGAGGGTGGTAAGAGAGCAAAAGAGAGGGCTAATGTAGGCACAGGTCAAAGGCCACAGTGCGACATCCTTGTACACATAATATACACTAAAGAAAATGAATTACAGGAAGGTGTAATTGGTTCTGCTGGATGGCAAGTACCAGTAGGAAGAGAGATTAACAGGGAGGAATGAAAGAGGGTATAAATATAATCAAAGTACTTTATATCAGGTATAAAATAGAACATGAAACCTACTGAAACTGTTTGAACAAGGGAGGAAGAAGGAGGGATAGACAGTGACAGAGGGGTAAACTGACTCACAGGACATTGTATGCACATATGGAAATACCACAATGCAGCCTCCTTGTACCACCAATTTATGGGGGTAAAACCTCAATTATTAGATGTGCCCGTGGAATGAAACTTCTGGAACCATGAACCTAAATTAATCTTTCCTCCTCTGCCCCAAATCACACACACAAAACAAAAAAAAATATTTATTATTTTATTCATATGCTGAAACTTACTAGAAAGGAATCTTACTTGTTCTTTACTTATTTATTATGTCATCTTCCCTCCTCCAAAAATCATCACAAACTAGAGAGTAATTCATCCCCCAGCATATTACTGACACCCTACACAACGTATCAGTCACCAGGCTAACATTTGTAAGGGAAAAGGAGACTCCTTGGCCACAAA
This sequence comes from Dipodomys ordii, assembly GCF_000151885.1. Lineage (NCBI taxonomy): Eukaryota > Metazoa > Chordata > Mammalia > Rodentia > Heteromyidae > Dipodomys > Dipodomys ordii. The sequence goes on along the minus strand of NW_012267239.1, from coordinate 10,309,168 downwards.
AACACAATTTCAAGAACCTATCACCTCCCGCAGCTCCCAGCTCACATACTGCAATAGATTTAAGCATCAGAGACCACTTTGTCCCTTATCTTCTTTTACGGGTAAAGAAAGGGAAGAAAGCAGATTTGCCTTATAAACTAAATTATTCCATAGTAATATAAGCATTAGGTACATTTTGAATTCTTGATTACCTATACTTTAGGTACTAATCAAAAAAATTGAGTTATCAAAACACAAATTCATAAACGGGTATCCGTGGCTTACACCTGTAATCCTAGCTACTCAGAAGGCTGAGATCTGAGGATCACGGTTCTAAGCCAACCGGGGCAGGAAACTCCATGAGACTATTATCTCCAATAAACCACTCAGAAAACCAGAAGTGGCACTGTGGCTCAAGTGGTAGAGCGCTTGCCTTGAGCTGAAGAACTGAGGGACAGCACCCAGGCTAAGAGTTCAAGCCCTACAACCGACCAAAAAAAATACAAATTCATATGTTAGCAAATATTTTTGCTTAACTACTGAAAACCAGGTTTCCCAGTTCCTGATTAATTATAAATAATACAACTAGAAACACCTATGGAAGAGACGTTTTTCTGGTTTTTCTGCAATACCACTTATCAAAAGTGATATTACAGCTGGGTGCTGGTGGCTCATGCCTGTAATCCTAGCTACTCAGAGGATCAAAGTTCAAAGCCAGCCGGGCAAAAAAGGTCGTTGAGACTCATCTCCAACTAACCACCAGAAAACAGGAAGTGGAGCTGTGGCTCAAAGTGGTAGAGTCTTAAACACAAGAGTTCAGGGACAGCACTCAGAGTTTAGGAACTACAACCAACCACCTCCCCCCCCCAAAAAAAGACAAACAAACAAACTGGTATTACTAGGTGAAAATAACATGGATCTCCTAGCTCTCTTTCTGCAATGCTGTTTCCCTTCTCAGAAACCTGTGATTTACTGACATTGACACAGCAACAGTGGACTAGTATGGCCAATGCTTGATTTTACAATCTTGTTTTTATTTCCTTAACAGATGCAAATTTGTATCTTGAGTTTCTTTTAAGTATTAGGCAGATGAAAACATTCCTTTTCAAGTGACAATTAAAACTTTATTTCATATGTATTAACTGTTGCTAACAACCAACACACTAACACAAAAATGTCTAATAATGCATTTATTTTTAATACCATCTATTTTATTTTTAATGCATGCTTGTACATATTTAGCAGTGCTAGGAATTCAACCCAGTGCTTTATTCATGCTCTGCTCAGGAATTATGCCCACAGCACCTGTATCTAATGTGTTTATGATAATTACCTGTTGCTTTTATTTTAGCATTGCGGTCTTTCAAGCACTTTATATTTATTTTTGCAATGTGTTTTTATTTCTAAGTAAGAATTAATTATATATAGTTATGAGGTATACTGTGCCGTTTCAATAGGGATGCTGATTTTTAAAAGTACCAAGGTGTAACTTTATTAATATAGAGTTGTATAATAAGTTTACTAATTTATTTTGTTTAAAACTCAGCTTTATTTTTGAAATGAAGTAATATATGTTTGTTGCATAAAACTGGAAAATACAAGGGTTCAGAGAAGACAATCACTAATAATTCAATGTCATCTTTTCAATGTAGATTAAGACCTTTAATAGCTAGATGAGTTTCAATTCTGAAAACAGATGAAATTTTATGAGCCAAAATAATAATTATAAAAGTGCTTCAAAAGCCAAGCGGGGTTATACTTGCCTATAATCCTAACACTTAGGTGGCTGATGCAGAAATATTTTGAGTTTGAGGTTAATTTGAACTTAAAAGAGTGCACACATGGAATTGCAATACACAGGTGGCTGCAATCTGGGGGGGTTGAGGCCAGCCCAGGTAAAATGTGAGTGACACCCTATGTCAATCAATATGCCAGGCCTAGTGGAACACACAAGAGGTCACAGTGCTAAACGTATTTGATAAAGTAAGAGTCATATGTTTAGTATATGTGTTGTCAAAGCAAGTATAGAGTCATATGCTTAGAAATCAGTAACTAATGAACATCCAGTAATTAGAATTTATTCTCTCCCATGGTATAGACAAGGCCAGATCATCCCACTGGTTATCGCCTAAGTCTAACATGCTTTAGCTTGCTTCCAGATAACCAAGTAAGTCATAACAAAAAGATAACTTTTGTTTTTCTAAATAGAGCACCCTGCTATTAAAATGGACTTTCAGACAGAGTCAATACTGTCTATTCAAAAAGCATGTGCATTTCAAGTAAATTAACATAAAGTATTCCCCAAAGGCCAACATCAAAATCCAAGCTCAGTATCAGCCAACAGAAGGCAAAGAAAATAGCACAAAGTCAAGTAATAACCTTTCTGCCCTCGCTCCTTCTACCCCATTTAACTGGCAAACACTGAGAGTGTTATAAAATTTTTTCTGGGTTTCTACTACCAAGTCTCAAAGCTGATTTGATATTATTTTATTTTACTCTAATTTACAGGACATATAGACTATTTCTACATCTTTTAATATTCTAAACTAGTAACAATACTTAATGTTTAAAACTATCCTCTTAAATATCACTTATCATTTTGAATCTGTAAATCTAATTAGAGAGCTGAAATCAGAAATATAATCAGTAGTTCCTTACATCTCAGGCAATTTAACTTAATAAAGTTTACAACTTCCACGTTTTATTTGATTTAATGTGAATTAAGCTAACATTTGTTATGTGCTAAGATGGTTTCTAAGCAAGTTTCCTGATTTGCTATTTGAAGAACCAGCAGTCTTGTCACTGCAGATATTCTTGCTAGGGACCCTTGGTGAACTGTTTTCAACTCTATTACATGAACAGTGAAGAAAGAAGCAAGAATGCTTGAGACGAATTTTTATTCTTTTTTTTTTTTTTTTGGTCGGTCGTGGGGCTTGAACTCCGGGCCTGAGCGCTGTTCCTCAGCTCTTCAGCTCAAGGCGAGAGCTCTACCACTTGAGCTACAGCGCCACTTCCGAGACCAATTTTTAAAGCCATGGCATGCCCATAAAATGTCCCATCTGTACAAGCAAAGCTGCACAGCTGAGTGGCAAACTGCATCCTAGTTTATGTCAAGGTGATGGCTAGATACACACCTAGTCTGGGCCAGCCAACATCATCCCACTCAAACTAGACCACCACAAGCACTACCACTACAATCTTCTTTTCTGTTCCACACTGCATTTTCAGCCATACTATCCTAGGACCAGAGAGAAACAGGCTTATAATTTACACAACCGGAATATATACAATATATTATACACAACCGGAATCATGATTTGATCTCAAAAGTATGAGATTACATTGTGTGTATGTGTGTGTGTATGTGCATGCATGCACACATACAAGTCAATGTTGGGGCTTGAACTCAAGGCATGGGTGCTGTCCCCTAGTTTTTTGCTCAAAACTGAGACTCTACCCCTTGAGCAACAGCTCCACTCCTAGCTTTTTGGTTGGTAACTGAAGAATCTCACAAACTTCCCTTGCTCAGGCTAGCTTCAAACTGCAATCCTCAGATCTCAGTCTCCTGAGCAGCTAGGATTACAGATGTTTATTCTCAATCCTGGCTCCACTGCATAACTTCCTACATTTATAAAATTTTCCTTGAATTGGAATAAGCAATCTAGGAAAGCTAGAGCTAGAGTGCACCAAATAACGCAGCAAGCAAGACTACTCTCTGCTGGGAAATGCAGTCAAAATTAGCTATTGAGCACAATTGTTTCTTGAGCCAAAAGATAAACAGCTAGGTTTTCAGCATCCCCTTGACAGCACCAAACTAAAATTATGGACATTTACTGTGAGAAAGGTCCTTAAAACTGATTAGACCCAACCCTCTTATTTTCTTGATCATATATGGTCAAGAATAAAATTATTACAATCCAAATATTCAAGAACCAGCTGCATGGTTGTATTAGCTCATACATTTTATAAAGAGATTCTTTTTAATATACATATGAAACATGCTTTCAAAGTGAGCTGAAGGCAATAAGAAAAAACAGAAATCTACATTCTGATACCACTAAGTGGAATTAAATACTGTGGGAGCTCTTACATAAAGCAACTGTCTTACATCACAGGTCCTTCCAACTCCAGTAACAAGAAAATTAGGAGTCATTTCTTTAAAAAATAAAATAGTAGTTAGCGGCTGGGAAGATGGCCCAGTGGTAGAGTGCTTGCCCTGCATGCATGAGACCCTGGGTTTGATTCCTCAGCACCACATAAGCAGAAAAAGCCCGAAGTGGTGCTGTGGCTCAAGTGGTAAAGAGCTAGCCTTGAGCTGAAGATCTGAGGGACAGCACCCACTCCCAGAATTCAGGCCCCACCACCAACAAAAACATAAACAAAAACAAAATAGCAGTAAGCACAATTAACATTCATAACAAAGGGGGAAATAGTATTGAATAGTTTAAAATAAATAGCTTGGTGAGTAGGAATTTGTATTAAATTGGGGAGTATTTGATTTTGCTTAATTTTGTGGTAGATTTTAAGTAAAATCGTATAAATCCAGTATCTGACTCTTTCCAAAAACTGTGCTAGACCATTCATACTTTCGGTGAGTGGGATAGAAAACAAAAAAGGGACTTAACTTTCTCTCTTTACTGCCTTCTAAACTCCCCACCTTTCCAGTGTATTACCTTTGTACTTTTTTTAAACACCAAGTTAAATTAAGGAAGGCAATGTTCTACAGCAGAGAAAACACAACTGATTAGAAAGAGAAAAAAGATCTGTAGCCAGTCAGAGACTGTTCCCACTCACTACCTGGGCATTCAGGGTTTATATCAAATGAGCTCCATTTACCCAGTGATCTTTCATCATTCAGTACATCCATCAAACACTAAAGAACAAGAAGAACTAAACAAATGCAAAAGAGCCCATTTAATTACTAAATTAATTCCCACCTTATAAAAACATATACTTAACCAAAAACTCAGAGTTCTGAAAATGTTGCATGTTTTGAAGAAAAATGGAAGAATAAAAAGACAAACTAGGTAAAGGCCCAAAACCTACTACTGAAAAAGCAAATAAATGCCTGTTTTATCAGAACACTTTGCAAAACGGTCACATAATTTTTTAAACTTTATATATCATACAAAGTATGCCTCAGCTAAGGTTAGGCTATTGTTTCAGTTCTTTCTCTCTCTAAACAATAATTCCAACACTTATCTCTATAATGGCAGACATGTCTGGATACAACAGTTTTCTTTCCAGCTTAACATTCACCCTATAACAGAAAAAAATAAGGTGCACTACTGCACTTTCTTCCCAGTTTTGTGTGACTAAAAATAGGGTCATGTAGTTACCAAAGCAGCTTTTTCATAATTTATTAGTAATACACATTTCTCTATTTATAGTTTTCTCCCCAACTCATCCTTCAAATAAAACATATTATTAAATATTAAATCTTAGAAGTCTTTTTTACCATTTAAAATATGCCCAATTTTCAAGTTTTAAAAGGATGTTCTTTTTCTTACACCTCATGTATAATGGATAATGTTTGGCTAAGTGTTACAAATAAATTCTTTCTACAAAAGAAATCATATTTTCCTTTATTATTAAGATACGGTCACTGAATTTTTTTTTTTTGGTCCGATCATGGGGCCTGAACTCTGGGCCTGGGCGCTGTCCCTCAGCTCTTCAGCTCAAGGCTAGCACTCCACCACTTGAGCCACAGTGCCACTTCCGGCTTTTTTTTTTCTGCTTATGTGGTGCTGAGGAATCGAACCCAGGGCCTCATGCATGCAAGGCAAGCACTCTACCACTGAGCCACCTTCCCAGCCCAGTCACTGAAATATTTAAGCAAAGTTTCAGGAAACAGCCTCACCTCTTCATACCACTGATCTGTTCCTCTTACTAAAAGATTCAAATTTGACTGCACCAAAAATTGCTAGCTTAACAGCTCCTAGGGAAGACAGACCACGTGGTCACCACAAGGGAGCCCGTGACAGAGCAGAACTGGCTCAGTCCTTAGGGCAAGTACACAGCAGCCACTGCCTATTAATTGAGAGAATGTGCTTAGATGGGAGCCTCTTTCTTCCTCCTACTTATGCATTTAAATACCCCGCTTAGAGCGGCGCAGTACACGCAGGGGTCATAAAAGATGGTGAGGAATCTCCTTCAAAGCCTTTAGGCTGCTGTCCAGGCAGTCTTCTCTTTTGGTGCCGGGTCTGTACCGTTTTTCTATTGTTCACAGCTAGACTACCCAGAGCCCACAGAGGCCCAGATTGAAAAGATGAACATCACTGTTTTTGTTTCTTAACTACTTCACTCTTCACATTAAGCCTTTACACTCTACCCTTTTGTTATCCTTTCCATTTGGGGTAGTGGGGAGGTGGGGGGAGGCGAGAAAGAATTGATTTACTTGCTAAGATTAAGGCAGGAGCCTAGGTATAAGATTGTTCCAAACTCCCTTACAAACACTGTGACCTTGGACATGTTACTTGTTCTCTGGCTCTCAATCTCCCTACTGAGAATTAGGGATCTGTCCCAACTACCACCCCTAATGAATCTCACAGGACCACCATGGAGTTTTGAGACTCAAATCACTGTGAGTGGTTTGCCAAGGCCCTCCTCTCTCCTTTTAAATACACTCCTCCTCTACACTCTAGTATAACATAGTTCTCTAAGACTTTATTTCCTAAGCTATAAAACCAAAGAAAATAGTACAAAGCTGCAGATATGTAGAAAAGACTGGCATCTCAGCAAATGCTGGTTCTAATTTACAATTTCCACAGTGACACTATATTACAGAACATCTCTTAACGTTTTATCCTACCTTTGCAATCTGTCTTTCAGTATATATCCAAATCTGTGCTGCCAGCTCTAGGAAATAAACTTCCTTTCTGCTGGTGCCTTCTCTTGAAGTGGAAGGGAGATGCCAACTGATTAACCTCCTACAGAGAAGCTAGAGACCACCAGAGATCACCACAAAAATACATCTTAACACTATTCAGAGAGTAGGTTATGCTCAATAGCCTAAGAGTTGAATATGCTCTAGAATAAAAAGGTTAACAAGATTACTCTGTAGATAGTCAATGCTAAAATTCCCTGAGAGAATACAAAAGGCACCGACTGAAAACAAGCCATGTTGATAAAATCTACAGAACCAAGGAGGCAAGAGTATCTGGGAAAAGTTGTACATGAATCACAATGACATTGCTGAAAATTCTGAAAGGGACCCTCAAAGGAAAGATAGGTTTCTCTAAAGATTTTTCCCAACCCATGCAGGCTTTTAAAAGACTTTAACTTCCTAGACCACACTAAGCAAGGCTCTGGAATTTTTTAACTCTTAAACTGTAACAAAATATTATAATTTTCCAGTCATTACTAGAATAATATCAGTCTATAGCCTCAGTTAATTTCATAGCTAATCTAAGCTTCCGTCTTATAGAACTTCCCCGATGGAGACAAAGCAAATTTTGATTATATATGTTTCATATAAGGGTAGGGCATGCATACATGCACTCTGAGTTCCTAAAATACTGTTTTTACTGCATTTTCCTCAAACTACAATCCTCCTGATCTCTGCTTCCAAGGTGGCTGGTATTATTTGAATATGTGCCTATGATTGGTCCTGGAATATATTACATATTTTTAATTAACATTCTGAATTAAGTTCCATTCAACTGATGAAAAGGTTCAGGTATCAAACTCTGATCTATAATATTTTCCCACTTCTGCTCCTCACATGACACAATGAAAACAATTTCTGGAACCTGATGATATCTTTCAAAGGAAAGACTTCTCTATAACAGCAGCACCCATCAGGAAGGCATATTCAATATTAAGGGCTGAAGTTAAACCCACCCATACCACAAATGATGGCTGAGATTAGCACTGCTTAAAGAAGTAATTCATTGTCCGGGTTTTACATTAGTCAGAGACTGTGTTAACTAAAAGAGGAGCTAATAGGGGGAAAGGAAGATAGGGGAGGGGAGGGGTCATCAAGCCATACTAAATAATGTTCACCATTTTAGTGAACTTGTGCACACACAAACACCAATCCTAGGGCTTTAACTTGGAGCCTGGACACTGTTCCTTGACTTTTTTGCTCAGGGCTGGTACTCTACCACTTGAATCACAGCTCCACTTGTAGCTTTTTGGAAGTTAATTGGAAAAAGAGTCTCACAAAAGTTCTTGTTTGGACGGGCTTCAAACCACGATTCTCAGATCTCAGTCTGGCCAGGAAAGTCCAAAATACTCTTATCTCCAACTAACCAGAAAAAAATCAAGAAGTAGAGGTGTGGCTCAAGTGGCAGAAAACCAGCCTTGATCAACAAAGCCTGATGCCCTGAATTCAAATCCTAGTACTGTGAGGGAGGGAGAGAAGTAGGGAGGAAAGGAAGGGATGGAGGGAGGGAGGGAGGGAGGGAGGGAATTATATATAATGGTCCAGTTCCAAACAATGTAATAATAAGTGGTTGAAATGTGCATATAAAGACAATCAACTTTGTAGTCCTGTTTTTAATAGCCAACAAAACAATCCAGTATTTAATACACTATGAACCAGGATCTATTTTAGTATAAAACCATTAACATAACTAAGAAATAAATACCCTGATCTCACCCAACTTGTCCCAAAGAGAGTTGTGATCACATAAAGGAAACCAAGAGAACTGTAAAATGCCTCACCTCTTGTTGACTGGCTTTTCATCCTTCTCATAGGGTCGAACAAACCACTTCCCAATCCTAACGAAGTTCTTATCCATTAGGCACCTACAATAAATATATCAAAAATTACTTTTATAGGTTCAATAATAAATCAGCAAGTCACTGAATAATCTCAGATGAGATACAACAAAGAGACAGATATCAGCAAATAAACTGTCAAAAATTTACAAAACTTTTACATTATATTTACTTCAAAGAAGTATCACCTTTGCATATCACCTTTACAATTTAAAAAAATTATGCTCATGGGGAAAAAACTATCAGAATAAACCAGTTAGTTCCATAATTCCTTGCATTTTGGAATTACTTCAAATCACATTTCTGCATTATTTCCCTTCTTATGTCATTAAAAATGTTAGAAACATGATGTCAAAAACATACTATTTCCTCAGGAATATTCTTCCAAGCCACTAAGATCTACCTTGCAAGTTTTAATGTTGTTTTCTTGGCCTTAAATTTGTTTCTCTATTTGTTTGGCTTGGCTTATGATCCTTAGCATAGATCTCAGTAACAAAAACACAACAGAGTCATCTACTTGGGCATTTCCTTTAGAGGGTATGGGAAAGCAAATCAGTTTGCCTCTGCAAGAAGATGAGGACTCCTGATTGTTATCTTCAGTCGTAAGTACTTGCTTTCCTCCTAGACAAGCTATATCTCACTTCCATTTCCATGCAATGTGTGTGATTGGCTTTCACTGTCAAATCACAGGGTATCTTTAGAAGACGTGTTAAACAGTAATTGAACTCAACTCTTACAACACAAATAGTGCTCAACAATTTAGCTAAAGTGACAAAAACACCGTTAAAACCAAGTTCACTCATGTGTAGGCAAATGACTATTACAACCTCAATGCCATCTGGCCAATTGTGAGATGTCACTGATTATAAAAAAAAATCTGTAATTTAAAAATAAAATAAAATTTGTGAAGGAAGTGTGCATTTTGAAGTTCATGAAATATAGTAATCTCATAACACCACTCAATGAAATGACACATATTTTGTTAAGAAAAGCTGTCAAAATGCTGCATATAATTCTAGACAAGGTTCTTCCTCCCAGGAAAAGAGCTATCTAGCAATTCTTTACTCAATGTTCAGGCAATTCTGCTCATGGCTTTTGTCTCTGTAATTTCCACACCATCAACAAGAATGGAAATAGTTCACAAACTCTCAACCAACTCATTACAGGTTAAACGGGTTAGTAAATGGCAGTAGTTTCTTCTGGCCACCATGTAACTCACTTTGGGCAGAGTCAATTTAGGACATTGTTATCTAAAAATGTCACAGGCTTCATCTGGTTTTATTCTGAAGGAAACAATCTTTCTTGTTCAAAAGGGTAAAAATTATTTTCAAGTAATTCAACCTAATTTCCTAAGTTGAAATTTATACAAGCATGCTTCCTAAAGACTAGATGATGCCATTAAATTTAGGATAAGAATTATGGAACACCCACCCAAGAAGCAAGTACAAAGCAAAACTGAAAAAATATTTCCATCGCTAGCCAAAAGACTTATTTTTAGCTAGCCTGCATACCAGTAGTTAATCCCAATCAAGACCAAGTTTTTAGATACTAAGCTCAAAGTCCTCGATTCCCAACTGATTTTCCCCCATAAGCCAAATAGAGAGATATGGTGAAGGATAGAGAAAGGATATTTACTCCTTGACAGCTCAGAGGCAGACATTGGGGGCAGAGGTGAAAATGATCCACATAATTAAAACAGCCCCAGGTTACAGGCATGGCTTCAGGTTATGGGTCAAGTAAAAGCTCAGTCTCTACCCTTGGAGGAATTGCTTTATCACTGGAACAAAAGAGAACTAGGTGCTCTCCTGAGTTTAGGGCAGTTTTCTCTAACATGCTAGGAAAGGGCTGCCTATCAGGCAGTTTGCTGTTACACAGAATGCTGATCAGTGGATCTTTCTTAGAGCTCAAGATCAAGAGTTGATCAGATCCAAGGGCACAGATACAAAGTTGGGGGACTTTAGTTAAGTCACAATGCCCAGCAAAAGCATCTTTTAAATTGCCTCTTCTTACAACTCCAGAGTTTGGTATCAGGTTCTTTACTCCAGTAACACTGTCCATAAAGCACCACCACATCATGTCCAGGCACAGTGTATCACTTCTTGTAATGAGGTAAGGGATGGCTTTGACAGCCAAATTTTGTAGCTGAGGCACTGAAAAATGTCACAGAGCTGCCATCAAGATCATATATCTAATCTGATCATAAAGGAGGGACATACAACTATTTCCACGTCTTCATTTCTTAAATCAATGGGATGCATCTCATAAATGAATTACTGTGAAAGCATTTGGATTCCTGGGCAGGGAACACTGTGGGGTCTGAATACAGGACTTTGCACGTGCCCAACAGGTGCTACTGTACTCTAGTGGATGCAGGGAAGCCCTGTTACCCCCATCAGCTCTGAAAAGTCCCAACTATATCTATTCTAGTTTCTAATGTTTAGTATCTAATCCCTTTCTCTAATCTCTCTCTCTCTCTCTCTCTCTCTCACACACACACACACAGACACACACACACACACACACACAGAGTTAACTCTTTCCCTATCCTGAAAGTATAAAATCAATAGAATATCTGACTCAAATAAGCAGATTTCTTTTCATACATTTACAATTAAGACACTTGCTTTCTGTCATTTGTTTCTATAATATTTATACTTTAAAGTACTGCACTATAGGCCCAAAGGCTCATCCTTCTGCTTCTACTGAAGAACTTATGGCATTCAATAAAATGGGAATTTGCTGGTTATTCATTTCTAGTATGTGCTACCACATTATACCCCAGGACTCTCATTGTGGCAATGTTGTATTATCATTTCTTCACTGCTCTCCAGTAAATATGTGTAGTATTCAGAACTCTAAGCCACACAGTCATGGCCATTACTCACTGGTCCTTTGATGATAAACTTGACAAAATCACTATGTCTTAACTGTGAAAGCTAGAATTTTCTAAGTACCTTATTGTTTTCCTAACTGCAATTACAGTTTTCTCCACATTTTTATTTACTCTCCAAATAAAATACTAACTCTAAACACTAACTCTTGGCAAACCAAGAAGCTTTGAGGCAAGCTAAGCACCAGTGTTTATGCCTGTAATCCTACCATTCAAGAAGCTGAGATCTGAGGATCAGGGTTCGAAGCCAGCCCAGGCAGGAAAGCCTGTGAGACTCTCATCTCCAGTTCTGCCCACAGATAAGTCTCCCTGAGTAAGCACGAACATTATAGGGCACTGAAGATTCCAAAGACTCGGTCTGCAATGGCTTCAAGTTTAGAGGACAAAAAAACTGCTTTCCATCCAAATAAGCAAATCTATTTTATTCTAAAACCTTAGGACAATTAAAATTAAATTATACTAGCATATGTAATGACAACTTGATAGTATTACAACAACTAGACATTTTGAGTAGGTCTACAAAAACTAAAAAGCAAGGTTTTCATTAGTCCATTTACAAAGCTGGATTTGTTAAGTGCACACATTTTCTGTCTTTTACAAAATGTACAACTAAAGCTTTATTTCATTATGATATTATATAATAAAGATTTGGTATATCATGAAAACTTCTATCAACTATAATAAGAGAAATAAGCATTATGCGTGTATAATCCAAAAATGCCAAATGAAAAAAACTCCTGAAAAATGTTTTCTATAATCTATTCATAAAGTACTTTTCTATTATTGATAAGTATAATACAAATAAACTTAGAATAGAGTGACCTTTGAGAAAAAATCACTATTAACACAGAACAAAATTTCACTAAATTAAAAAGACTGGTTAAAAACAATCTGAACTGGGCTGGGAAGGTGGCTCAGTGGTAGAATGCTTGCCTTGCATGCCTGAGGCCCTGGGTTCGATTCCTCAGCACCACATAAGCAAAAAGAAAAAAGCTGGAAGTGGCGCTGTGGCTCAAGTGGTAGAGCGCTAGCCTTGAGCTGAAGAGCTGAGGGACAGCGAGGCCCCACGACCGGACCCAAAAAAAAACAAAAACAAAACAAAACCAATCTGAACTATTGCATTTTAGAAAGTGAGGAGAGAAGGATATATAAAATAAGGAAGGGAAGAAGGTAGACAGTAAAGCCAAATTGCCAGTAACAAGTAAATTAATAGTATTTCATCATCAAGGGTATTTTATGGCTCAATGTTTAAAAGAAAAAAGAAAACAGATAGCTGAGCAACTAGTGGCTCAGCTTTGAACAAAAAAGCCAAGCAAGAGTGAGAGGCCTCGAGTCCAAGGCCTAGTTGGGTGGATGGATGGATGAAAAAAAACATGCATAAACCTATCTTTGCTTGTATTTCAGAAACATTTGGGTTTCAGTCACATCATAAGGAGCTGTTTGGAGAACAGGTTTATAAGCAAAGGGAAATACTCAATTTCTGTATTATTGATATATTCTTTCCCCAAGTATATGCCATCTCTTCCCATCATGATACCACGCTCTGTCATTTGATTTTGATTTCTTCCACTGATAATTTCTACTTGGTTTTCAATTTGTGGTGAATGTTTTGACCAAAAAAAATGTGGCAGAAATGGCATGCAATACTTCTGAATGGAAGTAACAGTGAAGTCTGTGTGAAACAGAGGATCCTTTAGCAGGGGACCTGAGAGGAGGACATAAAGCAGTACTGTGGTCAATGGTTCATAGTGGATTTGTAACACGAGCAAGAAATGCACCTCTACTGGTGTGAGCTGGAGGATCTTTCAGCTGTTCTGTTAATGCAGTATACTTAGGCTATCCTGACTGATGACACAGGCACACAGCAATAATCAAAGACACATTCACACAATCTTAAAGCAGACCAATGGCAACCAAAATGGAAATGGGGCTTAACAGAAGGCTGACACAAAGGCAGAAAGTTCAACATTATATGATAATAACTACCAACTGGGGGAACCCACTCAGGTTTGATACTGCACAGGCTACCACATGGAAGCAGGGTTAGATGAGTTATACAGGATCCCTCCCCTGCCCAGAAAGGATTACAATGAAGAAAACTGATTTCTGCTCAGTGTAAAAAAAGACTTTCTAATGTTAACTATTCTCTGAAGACAGAAAAGCTCTTCTGGAAATCTGTGTTCACATACCAAAAATGTCCAAAGAACTTACAACTATATAAAAAGGATATTAGAAAATGGGATTCTAGAATTTGCTATGTGGCTTTTAGTTCTTTTTCCAACACTAAAAATAGTATCATTTTACTAAATTTCTTTTAGCAAACAATTAATCATCCACTGAGTTCTTATAATGAGAAAAGTACTGTGCTAGTCAAACAACCCTTTCTAAGTAGAATGAAAGGTATCAGCAAGCCCAAGTGACTGACTGGGCCATGTCACACAATTAAGTGGCAACGCCAAAACCTAAAGTATTTCCTGTCAATGAAGGCAAAGAAGAAATAGACTAGTAGGTGTGTGTGCCCCTGGAAAAATATGTCAAATCATAGCCCAATATGTTAACATGTGCTACCTAATACCTTTATGGAAAAATTCATGGCAGTAATTTTTTTGTGTTTTAATGGATGGATGACTCTGACTAGATGTATATAATAAATAGAGTGTAGGGCAACTATTGAAGAGTTACAAGAGAAATGAGAAAATGAAAGTATGTGCTAAGTGTTAAGTTACCTGATAATTTAAACAATTCTACACAACATCCACACAGTAATACCTCAACACCAATAAAGAAACATGAAATGAAATGGTCTTCTTCACCGTGAAAATTACAGTGCGTGTTAATTTCTATGATGAAATTATTTGTAATAAATTGCTTCAGTGACATCATTCTGTATGCCCTAGTAAATGTAGTCTTTTATAAAGATTAATTTATAAATAAGAGCTTCCCAAAGCGGTAAGTGAATTCCCTTTTAATTAAACATATTATTGCTTAAAAAATAGATATGCCTTACAGAAGCTTCTGTTATATGCACACTAAAGAAAACATTGGTTCAAGAAGTGCACAGACCCTCTAAGGAATACAATCCTTGTGGTCTATTTAAATAACCTTAATTCCTATTTTCACCCAAGAAACTCACACTGTCAGTCTACTTCAAATTCTAAGAGAAAATTATCAAGAAAAGGATAACAAAATGTATCTCAAGAAGTTTGTGTTGTAAACAAATAAAAGTTAAAGCAAGTGATGTGAATCACAGCTAGTGGGCACCAGCCTTTCCAATTTCTGTTGACAGTAAGTAAAGAGCCCCAACCACCACCATTTAAAATGTGTTTATGCCTCACAAGAAAGGTGATTGTAATTCATAAAACTTAAAGTGTGACACAGACATTTTTCAACAGAACAAAGGAATGCATAGTTTTTCACAAGAATCTCATGCTCTCACCAAGGGCCAGTGGCTCACATCTAGCTACTCAGAAGGTTGACATCTAAAGAAAGTCCATGAGATTCTTATCTCCAATTAACCAACCAAAAAATCCACAAGTGGAGCTGTGGCTCAAGTAATAGAATGCTATCTTTAAGTAAAAGAAGCTCAGGGACAGCTCCCAGACCCTAAGTTCAAACCTCAGAAGTGGCACTTTAGAAAAGAAAAAAAAAAGAAAAAATCACCTCAAGGTATCCACATAAAATATAGTAAAGGGAGCTTGATTATTATTTTCTCAGCAAAAAAAAAAAAAACTATTTCAATTGTCTCAAAATTCATTCATATAAAAAGATTCTGTTCTGCCTCATTTTCCAGTAGGAGAGAGAATTGCCAAACATTGACTAATTAAGAGTAGTCAGTTCTTAAAATAGCTGTACATCTACTCCAAATCTCAGGATATGGAACTGAAGTTCAGAATAAGAAACAGAAATATTTAAGGGGTAGGGTCTTTTGAGATGATGAAAACTTACCAGCCATAAGCCGTATTCTATGGTGACAGATCCATAGTCTGGGATGTCCTTCACCTAAACATACCATCTACAGACTCTGAGTAAAAAGCTTTTCCATGAATGTTTTTAACTAACCCATTCTTTTCTATCTTAACAACTCCAACATCCTGGAACAAACTGTTGTATTCTAAAGTAAGGAGGTACTCAAATAAAGATGAGGCTTATCAAAGGGACACCAACAAAGGGTCTCCCTAAGCCACACCCTAAAAGAACATTAAGTAACAAAATAAATGATGAGAGCAATGACAATGGAATAAAACAGGAATTCACAAACTTATGAGCTTAAAAGAGAATGAAAATCTATCTTTACAAGGTGAACTCATAAAAACAGAAGGAATGGTGGCATGTAAAAACTAACATTACACAAAAAAGTTAAGATCTAAGGATGGCAGCTTGAAGCCACTCTGAACAGGAAAGTCCATGAGACTCTTATCTCCAATTAACTGCCAAAAAAATGGATGTAAATATGTGGGCCTTGAGCAAAATAACTCAGGGACAGCACGTAGGCCCAGAGTTCAAGCCCCAGGACTGGCACCAAAAATATGTAACACTGGACTGGAGATGTGACTCGAGTGAGAGAGCGCCAACCATGAGTGGAAAGTGACAGCTAAGGTCCAGAGGCCAAGCCCCAGCATCAGCACCAAAATAAAATCTAACACTATTGATGCCACTGACATCTCTGACACCTTATCAGTGACTGACACAAAACTTCAATTCTGGCTGGGAAGGTGGCTTAGCGGTAGAGTGCTTGCCTAGCATGCATAAAGCCCTGGGTTCGATTCCTTAGTACCACATACACAGAAAAGACCAGAAGTGGCGCTGTGACTCAACTGGTAGAGTGCTAGGCTTGAGCAAAAGCAGCTCAGGGACAGTGCTCGGGCTCTGAGTTCAAACCCCAGGACCAAAAAAAAAAAAAAAAAAAAAACATAATCTTAATTTGATTATGAGTAATCAATAAATCTCAAATTGATGGGAAGAAGATGTGTGTCCTATACTCACCAAAAATGGCAGTGTCAATAAAGACAAATAAAGGTGGGAAAACACAAGTGCAACAACTGACAATACCTGATTTCCACCAGGGAGATGCCAGTGTTCTACACTAAATGTGTGTCGTGTTAATTAACTATAATAAATGTTAGAGTTTCAAAGTGATACTCATTTAAATGAGAGGACAGCCTTGCCCAAAAATATACACATAAATGCTCAAGGGGAAAAAAGCCCACTTTCATAAATGCTCAAGGGGAAAAAAGCCCACTTTCATTTTAGTCCATAAATGGTTCAGAAAACAAAATTAAAAAATAGTAAGAAACACATATACAATTGGAGAGGGGAAGCATATCAGAGTTCTGTGAACTATGACTAAAACTTTGCTAAGCTTCAATTACATCAAAATAGAAACTGAAGCTTTCTAGTTTACATATTGATACTGATGCCAATAATAAAAGTATTCCATCTAGACACCCTCCAAATACCCTGCCATATCCCCACGTGTTCAACTTTACTGCTGTGCTGTGTGTGTCTCTCTTACCTTTCTAATAGATTGTGGATTGCTTTGAAGAGCAGCGTCCTACATTCATAGGAAAGGCCATTTTCCCATAGTCCTTCTTCAACAACTGAAACAAGAAAAAGACAAAAGAAAAAAAAAAGAACCAGTAAAAAGGACATCCAAATTAAAAAAAAACTAACATTTTTTCTAAAGCAAAGCTAATGAGTTAAATAATTTAATCAGAAAATGTTTCAGTACCCAGAGAAGGAGTAACAGAGACATTCCCCACAGCCCAGTTTACTATTAAATATTTCATATTAAATTCCTAACTGTTGGTCTCAGAAGAAAATGAAGCTCTTGCAATAAATGAGTGGCAAAATACAAAAAAAAAAATCCTAAAATACAACATTCCCCTTTTATAGTTTTGCTTATTACAGCCAACTGAAGAATGAAAAACAAGCTAAGTATTACAACTGCTGCCTAAGTACAAGGAAAAACTTCTGATACTAATCTCACTTAAACCGTAAAAGCTATTATCAGAATTTGTTCAAATTGCTGCTACTTGGCCTTTTTAAATACTCACAATCAAATGTATTGTAAAAATGTCCTATATGGTTTTTAGCAAGAGACAGTATCATAACAAAATTTTAAATAGCAATAATGCTCAGTGTCCAAATAATTTCTCATAATGCTCTAAATTTATAATATAACTTCTTTCAAACCTGCAAAGAAATTCACTCCTTAAAGAATTAAATACATGTCTTCAAGAGAAAAGCAAAACAAAATGTGGGAGGTGGGGGGGAGGGGGAAAGTGGCAGAGGGGGCCAATATGTCAAGTACCAAAGCAGCAATTTCCCAGCAGAATTCATGGAAAGATATCCCCTCGAATTCCTCAAGCACAACTGACATACTTTACTTCAAGGAGAAAAAACTGGAGGAGGAAGAGTGGGATAGGGCAGAGGGGAACATAAAGATTGTGAAACCCTGAAGAAATTCAAGCTTGGGCTTTTAGAATTCAGGTCACCCTGCCTTAAACAGTTTAAAAAGAGAATTACTTTCAAAGAATACATATTTCCTCTGAGCTATGATACACATTTCCTTTTAATGTATCATATTGCAGCAACAGCTGAAATGAACGTCTAGACATCAAAAACACTTCTTACTCCCACCTACTGCTTTTTTACCTCAGGCATCAAAACTAATGAAACCTATTATCCAGAACATTGAGCCAAGCTCTGACACTGGCGACTGCAAATTTTGGAGGGGGAGGGGCATTTTTCAGGGATGGTACTTCTTATTCAGGCATTTAAACTACCAATATCAAATTTTGCTCCAAACTTCAGAAATACAAATGGTTTAAAGTAAGGCACATGAAATAAGGAGACTGTTTTCAAGATTCCACTGACAGGCTGGCACTAAGACAGGTTTATAATCTGCCCATTACCTTTGTTTTCAACCTTTATCTCCAACATATTACAAATGTAGTCTAAAGAGACAAACTTTTCAAATTGTATAGCTACTTCCAAAGAAGTACAATAAGCAAACATTATAAGAACAAAATATTATCAACTTAATCCTATGGGCTCTATCAAATAAAATACTTAAAGAGAAATTTCAATGCATCAGATTTCTTAAAAATGGACAATAAAGCCAGGTGCCAGTGGCTCATGCCTGTAATCCTAGCTACTTAGAAGGCTGAGATCTGAGGACCAAGGTTCAAAGCCAGCCCAGGTAGAAAAGTCCCCATGAGACTCTTTATCTCCAATAAACTACTCAGAGAAAGCAGAAGTGGTGCTATGGCTCAAGTGGTAGAGTGCTAGCCTTGAGCACAAAGATGCTCAGAGACAGAGCCCAAGCCCTGCGTTCAAGCCACAGGACCAGCAAGAAGAAAGGGAAAGGGAAAGGGAAATTGACAACAAAAAATTTAACCAAGAAAAATAAGGCTACATCAACTTCAAACTACAGCATTATGCCTTCAAAAACAATCCAATTATTATATTATACCATTGATTGATCTTGGTTATATTGCCATTGATTACCTTGTAAAAACCTGTATTTAAAGTCATTAACTAAATGGACTTATTATCAGCAAATTCAACCTAGGTAACAATCTGACTTCTTGAATTGCTCATGGGTAATAGAACATTTGGTTATCAACTAAACAAATCTATGTTAGAAATGGATTATAACTTTCCCAAGGTCAAGTAAAAATGGGGAATCGGCCCAGTGGCTCACACCTGTAATTGCAGCTACTCAAGAGTCTGAGATCTGAGGATCACAGTTCAAAGCCAGCTTGGACAACAAAAGCCATAAGCCTCTTATCTCCAATTAACCAGCAAAAAGAGTTGAAAATGGGGCTGTGGCTCCAGTGGTAGAGCACTTGTCTAAGGACAGCACTCAGACCCTAAATTCAAACCTAGAAGCGCGTGTGAGTATGCGCACGCGTGTTCGCACGCGTGTTCACACACACACACACACACACAGAATGGAGAAAATAATTAGGAATAGAAGACATATATCAAATAGTTCACTTGTTCTGACCTATTTGAAACTTAAGATGATTGTAATTGTTGACACCATCCAGTAGACAAAAACACAGTTGAGATTCAAAACTGTCAGTATACTGTCTTCCTAAGGGATCTCTAATAGCACGGGTCCTCTGCCAGTTGCAGAATAAACAGAATTTTAATGGTGGCAACTACAGTGCATTTTAACAGTAGAGACATGACCCAAGTTAGCATTTCAATGGATCACAGGACTCCACGTAAAGGCCATGAAATTTCAACTGAAGGAAATAAAACTCAATTTCTAAGTAAATTGCATAAGACCTTCAAAAGACAAGTGATACAGAAAGCAAGCTTCAATGTTCCTTTAATAGCTACATATTGAAAAAGAAATCCTACACAATGACTGCTATTGACTCTTAACAACTAAATTTGTCCCTATTCATTACTTATTCCTTTCAAAGATATTACTATTACTGTTTGTCTTTTAAAACTACTGTATGCTCTTAATTACCATGCTCAAAAATATATGAACAAAGAAGGGTCCAGAAAGGGCAATTACCAAAATTGATGGTTATTCTAGGTTGCTGGAATTATCTTGTCCTTTACCTCTTTGCGTACTTTCCAGACTTTCTTCAGCAAGCATTATTATTTTTATAAGCATACATATTTGAAATATTTTAAAGTAGGGCTACTGTTATTTATTAAGCACTTTTTAATTTTAAAAAAACTACACAATCAGAAATTATCAAGAAGCCCAACATCAGAACAAGAATGATCACAAGATAAAAGCAAACTTTCAAAAAGAAAACCATACATGTGATTCACTTAGAGCATTAACTTACATTTGAATCAATCAATGCTACAAGTAAACATTTTTATAAACTTCTTATAGGACAAATGATGTCATTCAAGATGGTTCAATTATTGATTTCAACATTGCCACAATTGAATATAAAGTTTAAAATGTTTTCCTTGTGTCGTGTGATAACCACACACCCCCACACACACGCACGCACCAGCATACTACATGAACAAGTACCCAAACTGTCTTTTACACTAAAGCTCAAACAGTTGTCTATCACTGTTATTAAACTGAGTGATCCTTGAAGCTGTAACTGTTTGAAATGCAGCTGTCTCTTTGGCGTCTCTCCCCACCCCCACTCATCCAGCGTGTTCTTGCTACAACAATCTTAAAGAGCATTTTACAGAAGGCTTAGCCCTGGTTGAGGGCACTCTATGGCGTGACCGAGAGAACATGGAAACACGATTCATTAGACACGCCTGGAGTGGTAACAATGGTGTTGCTTCTTGCTGCTTTTCATTTCGTACATCAGGCCGAGACTAATGCATTCTCGTTACACACAAGCACATTTATGGATGGGGGAAAAAACTATAATCACCTTTAATTAAGAGACAGAATATTTTTCCTATATGAGCTGCCAGCCATACCGACATAGCAATTATTTTTTAACTGATAGGTTAAAATAGCAAATGCAGCAAAAAGAAAAAGAGGGAGAACAAGGGAGAGGGAGAGGGGAGAGGATAAATGTGAATGCATGCTTATGAGGAGGAGGAGCTGGCTACTATGAAGGCTTGGTATGCAAGGGTTGCTTTAGAACTGGCTTTGGACCCACCTCCTTCAGTTCTAATGGATACTCACACCAGCTTGCCTTTGCCACACAGCCTGTGGCAAATAGATAAGACCCCTTATTAAGTGAGCTCCTCCCTATATATTCATCTTGGAGGCAAATGTCAAAATTGTTTTGTCATTTTAACTATTAGTGACCTACCTTCTCTCTGCTTCTTTTACCATTAACTTACTTTTCACTACAAATAATTTGTTCTTTTGCTTTTGCTTTCCAGTTTTACTATTAAAATAATTCATTTTTTTTAATTAAAGAAAACTTGCTTTTATTGATTCAACAATTAAAAGCATAGAATAATCCCTTTTGTCATACAACCCCACAACCATCAGTGACTGCACTTGATGCGGGCTAAAGCAATAAATATAAAAAGCCCTAGTTTAAGGTACGGCTTCATTCTATTTCAATATGCAAAGTCTATTTTTAATGGGATTTGAAAAAGTGGACCTCTGTCTAAACACTTGCAATTTCAGCCTTTTTTAAGTAAGGTTCATACAAGTATGCTGCTGGGTTATTAGCGGACAGTTTGGTGGTTAAAAAGGGGGAAAAAAAGTATTGGACAGCAACTAAAAGATCATAGTTAAAACTGTGTTAAGTACATTAACAAAAATTACATGTTAAAAGAATTAAAACAGTAAAGGAATAAAAATAAGCAAAACTAAGAAAAAAACTGAGTCAGAAAACATAAAATACTTTTAAACCAGATAATTACAGTTGGGGTACAACTCCGTGGCACAGCACTTGTCTGCCAAGCATGAGGGGTTCAATCCAGAGTTACTGACTCTGCAAAAAGTGGGGAGGGAGGGCTGCAAGAAAAAACAAATTTGTAACACGGAAAAATGAACAATTTTACACTTGAGTTTAAGAAAGTTTTTTGTTTTTTTGATCCATGATATCATACCAGGTAAGAAGTTCAAACATCTGCAACTTATCTCTAACATGTCTACAGATGGACATGCATGAAAACATTATATGCTGAAGTGGATGTATAGCACACAACATGAGAACCACATATGTGAAAAGTTCTTACCATCTAGAACCAAACAATGCAGACTACCACAGATGACACCATCCTCATGAGTTTTACTCTGTAAGTACCAACTTCTTCTCTTTCATAGTTTGGTCCTTGGTACTAAATACAATCATGCCTTCCTATCAACAAATCAAGTTACTTTCACAGATTTTTCCCTGTCTTCTATTGAAAATCATAAAACTGTCAATAATCCAATGTGTCACCACACCAAAAACTGTTTACTTAAAAATTCAGCTTAAATATGTTCTAGCAACCAGTATATTTTAATAAAGGATTATTTTGTTCCCGGATGAATTTCTATTATATCCTTATCTGACTCTAAATAGAACCAAGCTATTCTTCTTTATTTTCATTTATCTGTTTATGCATATGTGTATGTATGTGTTCATACTAGGGCTTGAACTCAGGGCCACAGGGCCTTGCTTGGCTTTTTCCCACCAGGCTCACAATTACCACATGATAGACACCTCCACTTCTGGCTTTTTGCTGGTTAATTGGAGATAAGAGTCATACAGATTTGACTACCAGGTGTGGCTCTGAACTGGGATCCTCAGATCTCAGCCTCCTGAGTATTAGGATTACAGGTGTGAGCCACCAGGACCTGGTTACAATCCTCATTTTTATAATTGAAGGAAAATATCGGGTAAGAGCCCAAGGGACATTGAGGTTTCCAATCGAGGGGCAATGCCTCAAATGACCTAACATCCCATCTTAACATCACCATGCAGAGAATAAAATTCCAACACCTAAGTCCTTAGTGTCACATTCAACCATATCCCAACCACAGCAACCAAGTCATCAAAATTAATTTATGGTTTCTTAATACAAAAACACCTATTACTTGCCAGCTGCTACCGTGGTGACCCAGGCCTAGAATCCTAATTACTTAAGAGGCTGAGCTCTGAAGGCTGAGGTTCAAAATCCAGGCAGATAAGTCCAATCAACCACAAAAATGCCAGTCACCTATGACACAGGTGACTCAAGTGGTTGAGGCACTGGTCATAAGTAGAAAAGGCCAAAGTGGAGAGGGGGAAAAAAGGAAAAGGAAAAAGAACATGAAAAATCAGAATGCTTCTCAAAACTTTGACCTGAAACTCACCTAGGGGAGAAATTTAAAAAAAAAAAAAATTCTTATCTGAAACTTAACAGCTAAGATTTCCAACTCACGTGCAAGAAATTTAGAACTGACCTAAATACTGCAACACTACTAACACTGCTTTACTCTGTGTGGGTGTAGCAACACTACAAAATGCCTCTGCAGTAACAAGTTCTTTAGGAAATGAAGTTCCGTTTTTTCTGCAGTGGTGAATGAGTGCAGTTCTATATTCTTTCTAAAACTGGCTAAGACATTGTTTTGATTGGAGAGCTACGTGACTCAATCATTTTGGATAGGGCACACGGAGTGGGGCAGGCCTGAGTAATTGCAGTAACAGATAGGGCAGCAGTGGGTTTTTTCCCAGTAGTCCTCTGAGGACCTGCACCATAAAAAGAGCCCTGTAAACTTTTCCAGCCCTTCTTATCTCCACAGCATCAAGAAGATAGCTGCAGTTTACTCCCTGGAGAACTTGGGAGACTTTTCTACATTTTTTTTTGGGGGGGGGGTTCTGTTTTGTTTTGTTTTGCCAGTCCTGGGGCTTGAACTCAGGGCCTGGGCACTGTCCCTGGACTTCTTTTTCTCAAGGCTAGTGTTTTACCACTTGAGCCTCAGTGCTACTTCCAGCTTTTTCGGTTTATGTGGTACGGAGGAATCGAACCCAGAGCTTCATGCATGTTAGGCAAGCATTCTACTACTAAGTCACATTCCCAGCCCCTTTTTTAACCTCTTGATTGAGATAGGGTCTCATTATGGCCTGGAACTCACAATTTTCTAGCCTTAATACCCTGATTACCAGGATTACAGAAGTACACCACTAGCCTGGCTCCAGTTAGAGTTTTATCTAGTATAAATGATGATGTTCTACAGAACTCACTTGGCAAAATAAATACCATAAGTTTATAAAGAGGACATAATTTGCAAAGCACTGGAAAAAAAAAAATAAAGCAGCAAATGGGCCCAGAAGCCAGAAAACCTGGCCCATCAACAATTGCTAATACTTTACTGGCTCTGCTGTTTCTTTTATATTTTACTTGAAATTCTTTCCAGCTCTCAAAATGCACAATTCTAATGAGGTGCACAAGAATGCAGTCAAGTCTTCTAAGATAGATTCTGAGGATTTCCAGTCTACACCCCTCATCATATAGCCCAAAAATCAAACCAGTACTAAAGTTAAACATTGTAGGCTAATTTAAATTTTGATAGGCTAGCCTTAGAATCTTTCCAACATTTAAAATAGGGTTTTCATAGAGGAAAAAATGTATTTTCCAAATAATTAACTCAAGTTACCTTCTGAAACATATAAATCCTTTATCAATAGATGTTTGACCATATTAATTCTTCTTTTCATAAGCTATAAAGTCTAGCTCTAAAAGATAATTTCTTAGCATTTATCACTAAGGGGGACAGAAGAGTGTTCATGGTGATGGTGCATGCAGGAAGCTTTGGAGGTGGCTGTAATATTTCTTAAGGGCTACATTACATGTGTGTTCATAATTCATTTTGTATGCCTCTTTCTATTTGTAATAACTCACAATCTTGAGAGAGGATATCCTACAAAAGTAATGTAGAAACAAGAAATGCACTACTTGAACAAAAGAACAGATAGTATTCAGTTTCTTTAAATCCAGCGTTATTAACATTTCACTAACAGCACCTTAACTCCTCTTTTTGTAAGAGTCAGTGTCATCTTTTCACATCAAGTCATATCATGCATCCTTCCAATGGTCCTAATCGTAGCTCACAAGGTCCCACCTAAGCTCCCCTCCATCTCTTTCTTCCAGCTCCCATTCCTTACCAGACTCAAAAGCACCAGCTTTCTATTTCTGAAGCAAAGTGAGCTCCGGGCATCTGCCCTTCTTTACCTGTGGCTGGCTGGCTCATCCTCAGCTCAGCCTCTTCCAACAGGTTCTCCCTCTCACCAATTCCTTTGTAGCATGCAAATGTAGGAAATTTATTCATTTCCTGTCTTTTCAGCTACCCAGGAATTTTTTTGGAATAGTGTGTACAAGGGCAAGGTCAATCTTTGTGTGAAGAGAATCTTACACAAAGAAAAGCACTATGACCTTGAGAAAAACATTCAGAGTGGAGCAAAATACAACCTAACAAAATACAATTTAATATTTCTCAAGGTGTGTGCATATGAACACTGGAGATTGCTCTCAGGTCTTCACACACACTGAGCACCTGCTCACCTACTAAGGCTCATCTCCAAACCATACTACTCAACCTCTGAAAGAAAGCATGTATGTCATGGCAGAAGAGGAATGATTCAAGGATCTTTATGCAAAAGAGGTTTCTCTTAAAGGCTTAGCTTTTACCAAATAACCAAGGAAAAATTGTAGACATTCTCAGTTGTAATTTATTTCATATATGTGAAAATCAAATAGGGTCATAAACCACAAAAAATATTTCTGTATAAACAAGTATATGAAAAATGTGATAGAAATAAGATTTTATTTGAACCCTTGATAATTAGTATGATCAATGAAAAGCACTCTTGAGAAAAACAATTCAAGGAAATAAAATACAAAGGGGAGGCCTTGAGGTGATAAGGATCAAAGAAAAGAGAGAGAGAATGCTCTGTCCCTTGAGCCATGATCCCACTCCTTGATGCTTTAGTTTTTCAGATAGGCTCTCAGGCTTTTGCCAGAACTGACTTCAAATTGTGACCTAGAATTACAAGTGTGTGCCACAATGCAACACACAGTCCTCATGTTTATTTGTCAAGCAAACATTCTCATCTGGCAGATAATATTTGAAATTTTTATTTACCTATTGAGGATAAGACAGATACTATAGTTCAGGAAAGATTAATTTTTAAAATCCCTTTTTTTTTCAGAATTACTTAAAACAGAAGATGAAGAAAAGAAACTGAAATATTCACTATTTATATTCATTTTATATATTGTAGTGTTGGAAAAGCAATACCCTTCCCTAAGTTTCAATTACTCATACACTGTCCTGTTGGATTTCTTCTCTAACTATTTTGCCCTTTTGAAGGCAAAATGACATATAATACAGTTAGTAATTTGGAGATGGATTTTTGCCTGCCCAACCAGACATTATGCTGTGCCAAAGGATAAACTCTGGATAAATAAGACTATGCACAGGACAGCAAGGACCCGCACACACCTACTTACCTCCAGGGGAGTCAAAGCCCCATTAAGTATAGCATGAATGCATTTGTCTAAAAGACCTTAGAGACTCTATTAAAGACCTTGGTATTATAAACAGCTATGACTTCCCATGAAACAAAGAGGTTCCCTTAAAATCACCAGAAACTAATTATAATTACTTTCTTTGAAAGTGATTCATACCTATATGGATTTAAGAAAAAAATTGTCACAATGGAGTAACATAAAACTCTTTTACACTACTCACTTAAGCTCAGGTTAAGAACAACTATTTTAAAAATAAAACTAGACAGATTGTGCAGCTTCAATTTTCCACTGCTCATTTTCTACCACAATCTGACCAAAAATTCCCCAGGGAGTAGAGAGGGTGAATTCTGAGAAACTGCATTCTCAGAAACACAATTACCTGAAAATATTAATGAAAAGGTAATGATATCAGAAACTGAAAGACTATTTTAGAAATGAGCAAGTCAAACTTGTCAACAGGCCAGAAAAGACTCTGTGAACAGAAAGAATGATTCGTATCTTGGAATCTCATTGCTCCTCTCACACACTGAGCTCCAATCTGCAGCCTTTTCCCTCTGGAGCCAACGCACTGGATGGGTGTGATAACAGATGGATCATTGGATCTGCCAGCTTCCTGTGATGTACTGTATGGGGACTGGTAATTTAGTGGCTGCAGAAGTCCTTCAACAGACAATGCAGCAATACTGGCAGTCAGCAGTAGGTGGCTGAATGCAATTCGTGCAAGTTGGAAGGTGTAGACTATGTGTGGATTCTCATATACTATAAATTCGGCAAGTATCTTTAAAACTTTAAAAGCTAGGCAAGCTTAGAACTAGCCAGAAAAATAAGGAAGAATAAATACATCTTATACTCTAAGTGACATATTTCACTTAAATACACATAGAGAAAGAGCATGTTTGTTACTAGGCTTAGTAAATTAGCACTTGTAAACTTTTTTTTTTTTAATTATTCACTGTGGGCTTAGTTTTCAGGTCTTAAAAACCAGGCAAGATTGACATTTCAGGTCAAATATACTTTGCTGTAAGGTGCTATGTTGTACACTGCAATATTTAGCAGTATCCTTGGACTCAACTCATTAAACATCAATTATACCTTATCCCCAACCATAACAACCTTCAGAAACTGACTCCAGATATAGTCAAATATCCCTGAAAGATGATATCTCTCTGCTTGAGAAACACTGGAGTAAACAGCTACAACTTCCACCCTTTCAATCTTATTGTTTATTTTGGAGACAAGACAAGGCCATTACTAGGAAAGGGAAGTATTTATTTATGGAAATTATACATAAAAATAATGTATATAGCATATACCAGCAAAATACAATGAACATGTTGCAACAAACAAAACAGCCAGTAAGCCACGTGGTAGCTAAGTCCTGTGATCTGAGCTACTTGGGAGATGGCAATCAGGAAGGAGAGTCTAAGTTCAAAGACAGCTTGGAGAAGAAAAATTTCATGAGATGTCACCTCAACAACTAAAAAGCTAAGTGTGGTGGCATACACCTCCCTCTCAACCCAGCTACATGAGAAGCATAAATAAAACTGAATTCCAGAATATACAGGACGTAAAGAAGAGACTTTATTCAAAAAATAAAAGCAAAAAAAGGACTAGGAATGTGGCTCAAGTGATAGAGCACCTGCATAGCAAGATTTTAGCACAAAGTTCAAACTCCAGTTCAAACCCCACCCGGTAGAGAGAAGAGGGAAAAGGAAGAAAGGGCACACCAAAGGATAGGGATATGAAAGAGTCAGGGGACAAAATATTCCAGGTTGCACAGCGAATTAGAAAGGCAACTTCCACTAACCAGCACGAGAAATAAGTTTACTTTTACTTGTGAAACAGAAAAAAAAAATCATACCATTGCCACAACACAGTATACAACTGATTCTCATGATCTTTCATTATAAACACTCAAAATCTGGACGTCCTGCTGGATGCTAGAGGTTTTCAACTTAAGCAGAGCCTGAAGAAGCTACAGGTTGAAGACTGGACTACAACAATGGACTCGCATTTTATGCACATACAGTGAGTGTTGTACTGTCAGCTTATTTTCCTAGTACAACTAAAACTTGACAAATTTTCTTACATACTGGGGAGTGATTCGTTTATCATTCTTGCTGTACCTTTAATGGAATGCTTTTCTGGAATTTTGTCTAAAGCACAAAATCTCTTTAAAATATCGTTGTAGTACTTGGAATAAATGTCTTGCAGTCAATGTAAATGTGCTATTTGAATATAGAAATGTCACTCTGCAGTAGCTACCAGGTGGAAAAGGGAATTCAGGCAAATGGGAAGAAATGAACATAGTATCACTTGCTATATACAGTTGCAATTTTTATTGTGTGAAAAATTAAAAAGTAGGAATGCTTAAAAACACTAAGTCTAAATTACACTGATATGGCAGACATAAAGAAAAGAATCCCTGGAAATTTGATACAAGGGACATTAGTTAAAGTGTACAACTAAGAGAGATCACCATATTCAACTTGTAGCAGGTTCCATAGACTGAGATCTGAGGATCATGGTCTGAAGCAAGCCCAGGCAAGAAAATCCATGAGACTCTTATTTCCAATAAACTACTCAGAAAAGGCCAGAAGTAGCACTGTGACTCAGTGGTAGTATGCTAGCCTTGAGCACCAAAGCTCACGGACATTGCCCAGTCACTGCTTAATCCATATTCAGCATTCATTGTCTTGAGAACTCTTATTGAAATATGATGAATGAAAAAGTCTAACCAGTAGGCAAATGGAAGTAAAATTATAATACAGCTTTAATCTACTGTAAACAACAGACACCTGGGAAGCCATGTTTGAGACAGCAAATCACCACCTCAAAGTCTAATCATAAAAGGACCCTGAAAAACACATAATTACTAAAACTAGTCTAAAACCATAACTTTCAAGAAAGAACAATTGGCTACTGCCTCTAAGACAACATCTCACATGCAACACCAGTGAACCACATTCCCCACTGACAGACTTAGAAACTATCATATTACTAACACAATGTCCTGCAACAACTGAGGTTATTTCAGGCCATTTCTAACTAGAGATCTTCCTATTCAGCAGGAAAGAGGTTGAACTGATACTGTCATCACATTTTAATCTAATTATCTTTTAAATGTTTATCTGCTTTTTTAGCCTATAAATTCCTTGTCTACAGGAACAACACATATGTTGTCCAGTTTGTTTCTCTCATCTGCTGATTACTTCATTATTTGTTTACTATGTAGGTTGTTTTTAAAGTCTGTCATCTGCCCATCAGAACATAATAATCACGAGAACAGAGAGATGACAAGACTGAGAGCAACAAATAAATATCTGTTGAACTGAATTTAATGCAGAGATCAACACACCAATAAAATTAATTTTTAATCTACAACCTAATTTCCAGACAATCAATTAGCATATTAAGTATCTATACCAGGAACTTAATATGAAGGCAATTAAATAAGCCTCAATTAATCTGTTAACATTTGGTACCCAAACCAAAAATAGAGCTCTGTATAATCAGTTGCTATAATTATGAAGGTGAAGGGCTATAGACATTAGGTGGCAGCAGTACACTGTATTATAATCCTGAAACTGAATTTTTTTTAATATAAAGAATTCTGACCCATATAGAATTACACAAATAGTTGTACAGATAACATAGAAAACATATATAACATATGTATGGCAGCAAAAACACATGCACAAAATTATCCCTTTGTACCCAGATTTTCAAATGGCTATTTCTACTTTAAAAAAAAAAATAAAACAGATCAGTCACTGGTAACTCTCATCTGTTATGCTAGCTACTTGGAGGACTGAAACAGATAGGATGGTGCTCAAGGTCAAGCCGGGCAGCAAAGTTTATGAGGACACCCCCTTCTCAACCAAAAGCTGGATATGGTGGCACCTGTTATCCTAGTTATGACAGAAAGGTGGAGCCCCCAGGTTCATGTCCAGGCAAGAAGCAAAAAATAACCAGCATAAAACCAGGGGTGTGGCTCAATGTAAGGGTGCCTGCCTGGCAAGAATGAAGCCTTGACTTCAAAGCCATTTCCACCAAAACAAATGTGTTTTTTTAACAATACCAATAAACAAATGTTAACAATTTCCTATAAATTTACCCAAATTGCTCCTTCCTCTTTACTCTGTGAAAGCATGATACGGAGGCACTGAAATCAAGCACACATCCCCTCCCCCCTCAAAAAGGTAAGGCTAATTACTACTTTTCTTTTTCTTATTTTTGGGTGGAGGGGAGGGAGCTGGTCCTGAGGCTTGAACTCAAAGCCTGGACACTATCTATCCCTGAGCTTTTTTGCTCAAGACTAGTGTCCTACCACTTCAGCCACAGCTCTACTTTGGCTTTTCGGTGGTTAATTGGAGGTAAGAATTTCCTAGCCTTTCATGCCCAAGGTGGCTTCCAATCATGATCCTCAGATCTCAGCCTCCTGTGTAACTAGAATTATAGGCGTGAGCCACCAGCACCCAGCTTATTCCAATTACTTTGATCATCATACTATATTGGAATAATTTATTTTACAAAAAACATTTCAGTGTCTAGTAGAACTGCAAGCCACTATGTTCATTAACTAAAATTATGCAAAATTGTATTCTATTTTTTTTTTTGGTCTGGTTGTAGGGCCTGAACTCTGGGCCTGGGCGCTGTCTCTCAGCTCTTCCACTCAAGGCTAGCGCTCTACCACTTGAGCCACAGCGCCACTTCCAGCTTTTTTATTTTGCTTCTGTGGGGCTGAGGCATTGAACCCAGGGCCTCATGCATGCAAGGCAAGCGCTCTACCACTGAGCCACCTTCCCAGCCCCAAAATTGTATTCTATTCTATCTGCTGGCAAGCCTTCTAAGTTTGGGCTTGTTGCGCTCTCTCTCTCTCTCTCTCTCTCTCTCTCTCTCTCTCTCACACACACACACACACACAGAATTATAGATTTGTTCTCAACCAAATGACTGTATAAACCAAATGATGCTTGCTTAATTCTGAACTCCATCAGTAGCTAACCACTGATTATGACATGACCAACTTTAGTCTATTTTCATTTAAACAATTTTCAAAACAAAGTACACCTTTTAAAGTCTGACTTATTCTTTGCTTGAACTCAGGGCCTGTGTTTTATTCCAGAGCTTTTTCGCTCAAGGCTAGCACTCTACCAGTGTGAGCCACTTCTGGTTTTCTGGTGGTTAACTGGAGATAAGAGTCTCACAGATTTTGCTGCTCAGGCTGGCTTTGAACCACAATCCATGGATCTCAGCATCCTGAGTAGCAAAGATCACAGGCATGAGCCATCAGCGCCCAGTCTGACTTATTCTTTAATAGGATTATTGGTATTATAGTTTATCTACTAAAAAATGACTTGAATGTATAAGAGAAAAACACTCTTGTAGCTTTGCTTCCATACATACACTCTGAAAGTTCAGAAGGAAAATCCAATTCTTACATTTCTCATTGTACAACGCAAATCTCCTCTGCTACAATTATAATTAGTTTATTACATAACTGACACTGATGAACTTCAAAAATGTGAGTTCTATTTTTCTACTGCAAAATAAGAGGAACTAACATAAATGTCTCAAAAAGAAAAAACAAAGAGAAAAAGCTTTAA
Organism: Dipodomys ordii; assembly: GCF_000151885.1. NCBI lineage: Eukaryota > Metazoa > Chordata > Mammalia > Rodentia > Heteromyidae > Dipodomys > Dipodomys ordii. The sequence goes on along the minus strand of NW_012267239.1, from coordinate 10,277,056 downwards.
AAATATTTATGACAAAGGCATGGTTTATATAATAACCATCTAATGTAAAAACACTGAAGAATTGATATGATGAAAGCTGACAACCCATAATGAAAAAATGTGTCTTCTTATGTCCATGAGGAATAAAAATTTATTTTGATTTTGTGATTCTGGAAAAAAAGGCAAGCTAAAAGGAGAAATATTAGAACTGTAGTCACTTTCTAGAGAAAGCAGTCCTTACTTTGAGAAGGGAGGGAGCAGATGTACTGTGCAGCTAAGCAATTATCCACCCTTGAGAACCTCTATCTTCAAATAGCTTTGACCCTCACCCCTACCTTTTGACTCATTCTTCTGACCACTCCCCAGGAACTCCCTGAAAACAGTTCTGCTCATGTTTTAAATGTTTTTTCACTCCTTGAAATAGTCCAGGGCTGGGAAGGTGGCTCAGTGGTAGAGTACTCACCTACTACGAATGAAGCCCCTTGGGTTCCATCCCTCAGCACTGCATACTCAGAAAAGGCCAGAAGTGGTGCTTGTGGCTCAGGTGGTAGAGCACTAGCCCTGAGCACAAGAAGCTCAGGGACAGCGCTCAGGCCCTGAGTTCAAGCCCAGGACTGTGAGGAGGGGAGGGGAAGGCCCAATGCTGTTTGTTCCTGCCATCAACAACTCAACATTTAGGACCCTGAGCAGCCTACACTCAGAGCTTTGCTCATACGTGTAACCAGTGAACCCTGAACAGACTGTCCTGCTCCAGTCTATAAAACTCTCCTTATATCCTTCCCCTCCATGTGGATTAACTTCCCCTCTTTTCTGACTCAAGATATTTTCTATTACTATTGCATTATATTTTATTATATTGTCATTTAATTGCCTATATGAAGAATAAGTATTAATCCCTACAGATCTGTGTCACAACCATACCTTGTTTTTAACTATACCCAACAACTCTAGAATTCAGTGTGTTACCTACTCAGAAAATACATTTCACTAACTTTATCTCCCATCTATGAGGCATACAGCACAACTTTTGATTTCAACTTTCATTTGACAAAGAAGGCTGGCTTCAGAAAGAAGAGCCTTAGGCTATATCCAAAAAGTCAAGTTTGTGATTTAATAGCAATCAACTTAAAACATGGCATCTGCTATTTGTGTTCAAAGATTTGGGATTTTTGGAGTAAAGGCGGGAGTAACAGTACTAAAGTTTGAATCAGGGCCACAGACTGGCTAGGCAGGCGCTCTATTACTTAGCACATGTCCAGCGGTTTAGCAGTTTATTATACTTCATTTAAATGGCAAAACCCCAACAACATTAAATCATACCTACAAGGGTGGCTAGTGTTTAGAATACAGCATTAGAGAAATTATGGAGGGATGAAGAATACAGATAACTCCAGTAGAGTTAACAACAAGAATGAAGGCACTGAGACAAAATAATGTTAATAATGTTAAGACTGAGAATGGTTTGGCTAAGGGTGAGCCAGTGGGGAGGGTTAGGTTCTTTCCACGTCCCCTAATGCCTGGGCTATACACAATTAAATGTATTTCATAAGTGAATTATACAACCACATCCAAAGAAAACAGAAGCAGGAGGAAGACAAGGGAAAAGCAACAGACAAAAGGAGAAGGGGAAAGAAGGAAATAATGTTCTTCCATTTAGCATCTCATCGATACAAGTTTTAATTTATTGACTATAGGGCTGATATAAATGGATGCAGCACTCATTTTCCCTGAATTAGATTACACACAAAATCCAAGTATACACATTTAAGAAAGACACACATAACAGATAAAGCTGTCAAAAGAATGGCTCTAACTGCAAGAATCTCTGCAAAGACCTAATTGGAATCAGAGCTGACATGGAGATTGCTGTGATATCAATATGGCCCTAAGCCAAATCTCTTTTCCGGCTGACCATGCAGGCTGTGTCACTGGACATTAACTTCACACAACAAGCCACAAAGTAACTAGTCCTCTTCTGTCTGCCTCGGGCCAGATCTTAGCTTCCCTTAAGTACAACCAGCATATCAACACACTCAATTTTTATTACAACAAAGTCCTGGAAAGCAAGTCTAAGAAGGAAAAAGAAAAGTCATTTCTACCGTTCCTTCCAGTCAACGTTTAGATCTTGTAATTTTAATAAGCCAAATGTCTATAAGGAGTGAGAGCTGGAAAGGCTCTTTTAGACTGGCATTCAAAATTCCCCATAACCAGATCTGAGCTTCCATTCTGGTCCTTCCCATTACACCTCTATGCTCCCAGTGGGGTTCACCTGCTGCTCTAACACCTACCTGGTCAGCCACCCATTGCTCCTGTACACTTCTACAGAACTCAGACACACTCTTACACTTGGTCTCACCTTCCTAATTCAGTCTTCTGCTTGCAGCACTCTATGTCAGAGGACGGTAAATTTGTTTATTGTGTACTCTAGAATTCTACAAAGATACAACTCGATTTAAAACCTCGACCTGTTGCTTCCTGTTAGGTGATTTGAAGCTGGCTATTCTCATATCTAAGTTTCTTCTTTTATAAATGTAAAAGTTAAAGCTAATACAAGTAAAGCATCTCCTATACTACGAACTATCACAGGGACCCAACACATAGCTGCTGCTGTTATCATTCAACTTCTCTCCCTTCCATCCTGTACCTCACGTCTACCACACCATCAGTTATTCAAGAAAAAAAACAGAGAATAAACAAAGCACACATTTATTTAAATTTCCTCTTAGCCAGGTTTGCAACTACCAAAATCACATCAAGAAAATATATCTAGGTATAATGTTGTTACTAAAAGAAATATAGCTAAGAGGTCTTAAGAAGCCAATCTTCATATATTATTGCCTCTGATCAAGTATGTCTAAAGTTATTATAGAAATGTCAGAACCATTCAATGTTTTAAGTAAAAACATTCATATTCTATCTTTAAATTGCTTCCTTGATGAAAAAGAATTTTAAAAGGTATCATGAAGAAATCCCATTAGCAAGGAGCTAGGAAAGAGATTTAACAATAAACAGATATAATGGAACTCCTTTGTAACATTGATTTTGGAATAAAATGGTGCCAACTATATTATGTATAGCCTTTAGAAGAATGTGGGTAAAATGAATTGGATGGAATGGCTGAAACTGAGCACCAAGAAGCCACATTACAACCAACCTAATTGTAGGAGTAAATCTAATGCTGTTTTTTAGAAAACCAGCATTTTCAGAGAGTAAATGAGGCTGCCTCCCTACAGAAGCCACAGTTTCTACGTTATGTTGATATTTCCAGTGTCAAAGTGAGTATTTAAAAGGAGATGGGAAAGTGAAGAGTAAAGCTGGTCTTTTAGAAGTACATTTCTTCAATGTAAAGGTATTCAAATACATTCTCAACTTCTGTGTTCCGTCCTTTCTTTCCTTTCCAGTTCTCTCTTCCTCAATTTACCCAAGATGCCTGACTGTCTATTTCTGAATGTCAAATCCTACTTATTTGGACCACTCAAATGCCATCTCTTGAAACCACTGCACAAATCCAGCCAGGCACTGTCCTCCTCAACTCTGGACCTCTGGGTGCTATCTTGTAGTACTTGCAGGGTCCACTCACTCAAATGCAGATTTGTTTTGTACAAGATTTTCTGCTACTGAAGTTGAAACTTTACTTCTAAAAGAGCATCTATATAAAGCTCCAAATCAGTTTTTAGAAGAGTAAATATTCAGTAAATGCCTAGTGAATGGAGTAATTTTGGCAAAGTCTGAAATTATTTTAACACAATTATGGCACAGCGTAATTAATTATGCTATTGTTTCCATCTATAACCAAACTTTAACAGTGGCAATGTTTCATATCCTAATAAGAGATAATAAAAAGATATTATTTCAGGCTTTTTACTTTGCCTGGAGATAGGTAATTAAAGTGTCAAACTTTGCAGGTAAGGTTTCTTCAGCTTCAAGCACATGCTTACCCCTCCCAAGGACAGAGCTATAATCAAGTACATCTGATGAGACATTCCTGGGGTTTTCTCTTTACTTACCTTCTGCTTGCCAACTTTCCCTACATTGATCCCTCAAGATAAAGAGGCACCCTGTGTAAAAATTTGGTGCCACGATCCGTAATTCCAAAAACCCAATAAAATGGAAAAAGAGGAGGGAGAAAAGGCTATTTAATATCTGAAAAGTAAACTGAACTGCACTGGAGGTCAATAAAAAAACGTTCTTGTGTTTTAAGGGTACACACGAGTATGAAATATAAAATGCCAACTTACAGGACTTATTTTTAAACTTTCTAGAAAAAAGACAAAGAAAACATGCAAGTAAAATGTATGTAGATTCCTATATATGACCTTGTTTTGTTTTGTTCTGGTGCCGTCCTAGGACTTCAACTCAGGGCCTAGGCACGGTCCCTGAGCTTTTGTGCTCATCATTAGTGCTCTAGCACTTTGAGTCTCATGGATTTTCCTGCCTCAGGATAACTCAGATCTTCATTTCCTAATCCTCAGATCTCAGCTTCCTGAGTAGCTAAGGTTACAGACATTAGCCACAGGCCCCAGGCTTTACTTGACCTTTTTCTATAAGACATCACAAACTGGGAGAAAAAGGTTTTATCTATGTGATCCGTACTGTATGGACATAGGTAAATTTCTAAACCTCTCTGAGCCTTCATTTGTTAAATACTAACAATACAAGGTTCAACAAGTTTATAAGGATTAAATCAGTCTGGAGCATATATTAGGATCATGACATCACATAGTAATTACACCAGGTTAGCTATTATTATTAATCCTGTTGCTGGAAGGTAGAATAACCTGATTAAAAAGTCTTCCTTTCTCCCATAAACACTTAAAGGGAGCTAGGTGGTGTTTCACCGAAAGAAACAGAACACTCATCTTTCTACAATACAGCATTTACCCAGAGATGGTAGCAGTAATATGTAGCCACAACATGGCACAAAAAGGAAGCAGAGTGTGACCTCTGTCAGCAAGAACCAACCAAGCACACATCGATTGACATCTACACAAAAACCCACCAATATCTTCACTACCAACACCTCTACTACCACCATCATAAATAAATACAAAGAAGTGAACCAGAACAATCAGTATCTGTAATAACAATGTCATTAACAACACATACTAGTTACAGGGTTGTATAACCCTTAAAAGTCAAAAGCAAGTTAGATTCATTCTTCCAGAAGAAATGAAGTCAATATTCCTGTGTACCTCCACACAAGATATACACATATACAAATCTGCTTCTACTTTAACCTATTCCCTTACTGCTGGAAATTTTGTAAGCAAACAAAGTCTTTCAAACTTTAATATACAAACATTACATAAGACCTAGTTCTTCCTTTTGTCTTTAGGATATTTTTGCTGGTAAGCACAGTGAGGGCTTACTCATACCGGTCTCACAGGTTCTTCCTCTCCCCAAGTAGAACAACATGTAGACAAAAGGAAGTAACAAATCTTTCAGTGAATATAGAAGGTAGAAAGGGATCCAATACATGTATGCTGATACTCCATGTCAGTGAGAAAAACTACTAAATAGTAGATTAACAACAACCACTGCTGCCTAGGGTATTGTTCTTGTAGCCAAGCAGAAATAATGTTAACACTAACAGTAAACTTACTGAATCTTCTATGAGCTAAATGCTGTGTTAGGTGATTTCCACATGTTAACTCAGGTAATCCTCACATTCTATGCAGTGCTGTGACTCTAACTCCCCACTTTGCAAATGAAGAAAACGAAATGTAGTGGTCTGCCAAAACAGAAGTCATGCAACTGGTACGTGGGAGAGAGAGGACTATGACCTCCAGATCCCTCGCTGTGCAGTATGGGCTCCAATAGATTCCTCACACCAGCAACAAGCCTGGGGCCATGCACCTGTTATTATCAAGGTCAACTAGTGATCCTAATAAGGATAAACCAGATTCTATTTCTCATCACTCTATGAACAGTTATAAAAGTTTAAAGTGAAAAAAATCACAACATGCAAAACACCTTAAATAAAAGTTTGTTGGCTTTTTAAAAAAATTATTGCTATTTGCCATATTTTGAAGAAAGGAAACGAAGGCTGGATGTGAGCAGCTCACATCTGTAATCCTACCTACTCAAGAGATTAAAATTTGAGGATCAATGTTTGAAGCCAGTCTGGGCAGACAACTTCTCTCCCATTAACCAGAAAGAAAAAAGAAAAGTAGAAAAGTGGAGGACTCAGATGGTAAAATGGTAGAGCACCAACTACGAGCAAAAGCCCTAAATTCCCAGTACCAACTCTTTTTTTTTTTGCCAGTCCTGGTCTGGAACTCAGGGGCTGGGCACTGTCCTCGAGCTTCTTTTGCTCAAGGCTAGCCCTCTACCACTTGAGCCTCAGTGTCACTTCCAGCTTTTTCTGAGCAATTTATTGGAGATATGAAGTTTCACTGGGCCAGCTTCAAATCACAATCCTCAGATTTCAGCCTCCAGAGAGGCTAAGATAACAGGTGTAAGCACCCAAACCTAGCCACAGTTTTTTGTTTTGTTTTGTTTTGTTTGTTTTTGAAGAAAGTCTTTTCTCTGGGGGGAAGTGGGGGGTTCTCGAGGTAGGTAGAAGGTACTAAGGAGTTTGAACTCAAGGCCTTGATCATGCTAAACTGGTACTATATTGCCTATTTTTCCTTGGTTATTTCTAGAATAGGGTCTCCACCTGGGTGTGCACCTGAACTTCTTACCTACTATGTGCCATCCCATCATTGATGGGCTCACAGGTATGAACCACCACATCTAGCTTCCCTCTCTGGAGAGGAAACCAACTCAATGAAAATATCAAGTTCCTACATAGCAGAAAGACTTGCTAGTCTACATCTCTTTGAAGATGGGCATTTAATTCCACCCAGAAAAAAAAAAAAAGTATCAGCTTTTAAAAGGTAGGTTGGAGCCAGGTACTGGGGGCTCACACCTGTAATCCTAGCTACTCACAAGACTGAGATATGAGGATTATGGTTCAAAGCCAGCCCAAGCAGGAAAGTCTGTAAGACTCTTCAATAAACTACAAAAAAAGCTACAA
>NW_012267239.1:10258876-10269223 GCF_000151885.1 Dipodomys ordii | reverse complement strand
AGTCTCACGGTCTCTCCTGCCCGGGCTGGCTTTGAACCGCGATCCTCAGATCTCAGCCTCCTGAGTAGCTAGGATTACAGGCATGAGCCACCAGTGCCCGGCCAGAATCATGTTCTAAGATCTTAGCCTCCTGAATAGCTAGGATTACAACCGCTGTCACCTTGTAGCCCTGTATTACTTTAATATCAAATACAATGTTACGTAAATAATTGCTGAACTAACAACTACAGCAAATAATGACAAGGAAAAAATGTCTGTCCGTGCTCAGTGCAGAACAGATGCTTATGCACATACACAAGTTGTGATCTGTAGTTGGCTGAATCTGTGGATACAGAACCCACAAACAGGGAGAGTCAGCGGATTCTAGGTTCTAACTACCCATTCTTTCATAGTAATAAAAAACTAAAGATACATAAGTATCAGGCTATTATTTGAAGGTGGAGAGTAGAAAATAAAGTGTTATATATTCATCACTGTATATGTAAGGTCATATTATTGGCTTTATTATTTCCATGCTTCAATGGACAATTCACTGTACAATTATTTTTTAAACATCTTATTAAATTTTTTTCATTCTGTCATGACTTCATCTCTAAAAATGTGAAATTCTTTATTGCTAATAGAGCAGTATACTCAGGTTTTAGTTCATCAACTTTTTTTATTTTTGCAATTAGACTAAATATTTCTCCTAATATACGATGAATATCTCCAACAAATGTTATAACTTGTAGTTTTTCACGAAAATACATATTTTACATAAGACATGAGTACAATCCATTAGGCTGTCATTTTTAACTCCAAATTATAGAATGAAGGCATACCAAACTGAAAGCAGTTCAATGTAAATGTAGAGTCTCCGATTCCTTAAAATAAAATGTAATAGTCTAAAATAAAATGCAAAAAAAAAATAAAATAAAATGCAGTATATCTGAAAGGAAGTGATGTTCATTCTGAGATCCACTATTAGTATCAAGTTTAAGGAAAGAATGCTGCATCCTGCAAGCCAGATTTCTAAGTATCAAAGCACAGAGGTACAAGCAATTAAGTTCAAAGAGGTGGTTGTGTGGCTGTGCAGTTGTTTGGTGGGGGTTCTGGGATGAAATCCAGGCAAGCACTTTAGCACTGACCTCTACCTAAACACCAGAGAGCTTTTGAGGACTTATTTTGAAGAGACATTTAAAACTAAGACTTCTGAAAATGTGATTGGTCCATTTTATCTCAAAAATTCCCTCCAAACAGAAGATATATGACCAGCAAGGAATATATGACTAGCAAGCATGGATAATTATCACCTTTCTGAAGCAGGCAGGGAGAGCCACTGTGCCTAAGTTCAAAGTATGAGCAAAAGTGGCATCTCCTCTTCTTTCCTCTTTTTCCCTGTGGTTCAACGCTGCTGTAAAAGTCCAAAGCCATATGTGGAGGATGAAAAGAACAAGACAGGAGGAGGCCAGATCCCTGACACCATAAAACCACTGCACCTCAGCCTTGGGCTGTTAGGCCTTAGACTCTTGGAGGAGACAGAAAGAGACTACAGACACTTCTATCACACTTAAACTCTATTGTTTTAGGAATTCTGTTTTACAGAAGTAGCTGGACTCTAAAACAGATTACAAAACTTCAATATTAGCCACCAAAATATAATCCAAAATGACGGGTTGTTTTTTTTAACCCCATCTTCATGATATTCCACACCCCCACCACCACCCCCCCGAAGCTCTGGCCTTCCTTCACCTCCTCCCCTGCCCCTGCCCCATACTATACCCTCCCCATAAAACACAGTACACTTGTACTTACTGACTTTACAAATTTGTCCTCAGGAGAGAAGCTGCCTAAGGACAAGGACTGTGTCTGACTTCAGATACACCCTGAACCCCAGCAGTGTCCACTATATGTGTGAGAAAAAAAAAAAAAAAGAAGTGATATAGTAATATGAGTCATTCAGCACTTTAGCTCCTTTCATTTGTTTTCTTTTCGTGGCAATACTAGAGTTTGAACTCAGGGTATGGCACTTGCCAGGCAGGTATTCTACCTCTGAGCCACACATCTCAGCCCCACACTCTCCTCTTGCTCAAACTCCAGGATGACCTGCGCACTAGCCCATACACATGTCTACCCGGCACATACTACTCGTTCCTTCTGCAACATAACCTCTCCTGCAGTGCAGGCGTGCCTGCGTCCTACAGAGAACACACAAAACACCCGTGCATTGGTGAAGCTGATTCTCACAAAGGTAAATAAACCAATGTTTCCTCACAGTACTCGAGTACAAACAGATTGCTGCAGTACTTTGGCAATACCTACAAATGTCTTTGTAGGTATTCTTTATTCTTTTTATTCCTTTTATTCTCTTCCAACTTCAAATTATCCTTCCAGAGAAAGAGGGTGAAACACCCACTGTGTTCTGAATACTATTTCAACACCCAGTCCTAGTGTCCAAGAATAAAGTTCCATCTGAACCAAGTACCTGTGGGGCAGGAGACTAAAGTAAGGAGGTGATGTGGTCTATATATGCAGCAGAGCAGGTTCCATAGAAGATCATTGTGGGATGAGGGATCTAAAGACGCAAGTTGTAGGGACCCAGGGCCCAAGCAGGAAACTGATTAACCAGGAGTCAGAACTGCAAACTCCAAGGAAGAAATCTGGCAAAAGGACCATGGTCAGTGATTATTCTTTCTGTAACATATAAGGTAAAGCAAGAACTTGCCTCTAACATAGGCTGACTTAACGAAACACAACAGAGAATATGAAAAGGCAAAGGATTCAGAATAACACTAAAAAATTATTTTTAAATTATTAATAATGAACTGATTATTAGACTTCTTTCTAGGTAAAGATCAGTTCTGCAGAATTGATACACAAAGAAACGGTCCTGTTACGGAAATCTAGTGCTGTCAATTCAGAGCTTATTGCAACATGATCTTATTTGTTGCTGATTAACAGTGGTACATGTATATGTCAGAAGTAGTGTGAAACACATATCAACTCAGAATCTTAAAGAAAAACAAGTAAACAATGCACTCAGTCAATGAAGATTCAGTATCTGCAAATACAAATGAAGCTTTAACACCAACAAAATGGCAGACATAAATCAGAGATGGAATAAATAGGAGTCAAAAATTAATTCTCCTGTAACTAGTACTCTGATGATAACATCTGGTAACAAATTCTGGAGCTTACTGTATTTGTCACTTTCAAATGATTATCTAATTAATAGATTCTATAACACTACAAAATAGGTACCAGTGATATCTCACAGTTTACAGATGAGGCTAATGAACCATACTAAGTTAAAGTAACATCCCAAAGCAGCTAAGTGATTCATTTGTATTTAAACATTTTCCTGTGAGAAATCCAGAAAAAATTTTCAAACGGTATCAACCAAACACCAACTTCTTTTAAACTGTAAACTTCATGGATCCTACCCTCCTTCAAAATTGAAAAGCACCACTATAATTTTATGCAAAAAGATTTCTTTTACTGAACTTTCTGTAAGTTTTAAAACAAAGGCAATACAACTTATTTAGAAGTTTAGCAAAATAAAGAAATTCTGGGGCTAGAAATGTGGCTTAGTGGTAGAATGTTTGCCTGGCAACCATGAAGCCCTGGTACCACATAAACAGAAAAAGCCAGAAGTGCTGCTGTGGTTCAAGTGCTAGCCTTGAGCAAAAGAAGCTCAGGGGCAGTGCCCAGGCCCTCAGTTCAAGCCCCAGGACTGGCAAAATAAAAAAAGTTTCTAGTTGTGTTTTTACAAAGTCCTAGGATTCCAATCTGTTGCTTAACAGTTGTGAGACCCTAAAGTCTGCAAGAGTAAAGCCTATTCTGCTCCCCAGCCAGAAGCTCAAATAAGAGCTTTACAATTGACAATACAGTTTGGAAACCAGAGGAAATCTGAGAAATTTTGCCAGAGTACTAACTAGTACTCTTAGGTGACTAGCATTATTTTATTTTACCACTTAGCAGTGACAAAGATAACAACAGGGTTGTTTTTATTTCCTCATTCATTAATTCAAAAACATTTGCACACTTAGTTCAAACCTCAGGACTGACACAATAGAAGAGAAAGAAATTCTCTCTTCTGTGTCATCAGAAACCACAGAGTCAAAGTAGATCTCCTAGGATTATTATGTCCAATAAATACTGATTCCAATCTCAGAGCTTATGTAGACATACAAAAACTGCTTCAACTGAAGCAATTATTTTAGAGCTGGCTGTCTGCCCAGAGAATGCCAGAAAACACTTTAACCAAGTGGACAGAAAAAGCAGGATAGATCTGGACTCCATTTAACATCTAACATGGCCTAAATAACACAAGATAATTAACCCTCCCATTAGTTTTATATAAAATAAGAGTTATGAAGGTGAGTAGATGAAACTTTTTAATTTATTTCTTATCACTTTAAAAGTTCACTATCTTGTGTACTAAAAACTTGTAAATTTTAGAGATTTTTAAGGAAAAGTAGTAAATCACCAATACTTGATTTTCTAAGGTGACATTTGAGAAAAGGATAAAATATTAAAGAGTATATACAAGGGTATATCTCAAAGTCTGCAAAGAATTGGAGAGATGGTACAATGTTTGCTTATAGACTACATGAGCAGCATCTATATATTTAATTCCATGATAACAGCTTCTCTTTGATTTGTAAATTAAATCTTCCTTTTTACACTAGCTGATTCTCAAGAGGAAAGAATTATGAATGTAGCACATCCTGTTCTTTATTTCAAAGCAGCAGTGTGAAATAATAAAGAGCTAATGTGGTCTTGATGATTTCTGTACATTTCATTAAAATTTCATCTCTTTGTCCAATTTAAGGGTTCACTATATGCTTCTGCCCACATGGAATCTATTAAACAGCGTCTGTGAGTTCTTCTCTATGAACATTACTTCAGTATGTACACAAATTTTTAAAAAAATATAAACTAAGAAATAATTATACTATTCTAATCATCAATATATTATCAGATGAAATTCCATTACAATACATACTATATAAATTTCAAATTTCTCAAGTGCCAAATAAATGCCCATTAACCTAAAATGTTAAAACATTACCTAATTTTTAATCAGTAGTCTTTTGACTGTGATGTTTTTATTTTTTAATACATTCAATGCTACTAAAAGAATGTATGTGAGTCATGGCACATGACAATAGTAACAAATTCTGCCTTTTAAAATTGGAGGCCACATGGGTCAGCCAGTGAATCTATAGAATAAAACAAGAGGAACCCAGATCTGATGTCTATCCTACTTCTACTGTTTAGCCCCTTTGGGCGTTGCCTCTCATCTGTAGGTATAGAATGGACTAGCTGCCTCAGTGCAAATTTTTTAAAGCAGAATCTTGGCTACTACAGTATTTAGTGTAAAATGGCTAAAAGTAGACTTGAACTTTCTCACTCTTGAAGAAGCTTCTGGAAGTATATAGAGTCTTCGTAAGAACACAGTTTGGAAATCTTGGAGTTTGAAAACATGTATCATACTTCTCAGGAAACTCCCAGTACTAACCCCCAAATTCTTCATCCTGTTATTAAATTACCATAAATATATCCACATTGCTGCTTCCAAAAATATCCTCTTGGAAACTAAGTAAGGCAATGATATTCAACAGATATTTCCTGAGTCTATACTAGGTGCAAGAGCCTGAGCACTGAGAATAAGACAAAAATCCTCCCTCAAAAAGAACCTGCAAGCTATGAGGGGACAGATCCAATGATACAACAGGGGCAAGCAAAATTAACTTGGGATTAAGCAGAAGGGAGTACTAAAAAAGTAGGAGACAAAGTGGTAGAGTGCTAGCCTGAGTTCAAGCCCCACAACTGACCAAAAGATAAAAGAGAGGCAGTCTACTTAAACTTGACTTAATAGACAAAAATTACATCTAAGCTCACACAAGCATGCATGCGCACGCGAGCACACGCACACACGCGCGCGCATACACACACACACGATATGCAGACCCTCTTCCCCTTCCTATACAACTATATTGTAACCTATTTGTCTACATCTACTGTCAGCATAACTGAAATGGTTATACCCATATCAGTGTCCCATAGGAAAAGAAAAACCTTTCCAGTGTAAATCAAAACGAGTCACTCATCCTAAATGCCACGTAATCAAAACTGAAACTAAGGAAGCAGATTCCGGAAGAGACCAGTTTTTCCTAAAAACAGGAGATTCCAATCTGCAGGAGTCAGAGTAAAAAGCAACCCCTTCTGCACCACCCTCCTTGGCAGGGGGGGGGGGGGGGGGGGGAGTGGATGCTAAAGAAACCTGATACCAACCAACCTCTTGTTCTCTGCTTTGTTCTCGGTTGTCCTACCTTACAAAGCTCTCATTCCATACCATAGAATGATGAGTCAGGAATAAAAGCCACTTAGTTCTACAACCAACTGTATTATAATGTTGTTTGACACAAGTGGACGTGAGCTGTGGATATGGGTGTGAGTTAACATATGAGGGTTAATATGGGTAAGGGCACGGTTAAATTTATATAAACTCTGACTCTGAATTTCCTATTGAGGGTAAGGGACATTTTATGCTATCTTTCGGGTGCAAACATATTTAAATTTTTCAATACTGTCACCATCTTCAACTTGACCTAGAAATTACTTATCACTACTTTAATAGAGTATTATTAGATTGTAGCCACAAGATTATTTTAGAATCACTAAAATCTCCAAATAACTCTATTACCTAAGTAACAAAATAATTTCCATCCCTAGCCTATGTGCTTAGGATTGAACCAGGTCCTACTATGTGCTTAGCACACTCTGTTAACCTCTGCCCTAATTTAGTTAATTTTTATGTTGATTCCTTATAATCTGGGCCAGGTGATTTTTGTTTCTCTTTAATATTCTCCTTCACATTGTAATGGATAAATATTCAAGTTCAACTGTCCACTAAAGTCTTACTGAATCAAAACCTTTTTAATGCAAAACACAATTATCCAGATGATGGATAGACAGATGGACATAAGAACACACAAATATAAAGCATAGATGGATGGGTGGACAGATAGATATCGTTAAGACTTTGTTTCCTTCCACAGTTTCACTCTTATTACTAAGACAGACATAAAAACATATTTAACAATCTCAGATCATTCACTCCTAGAATGACCCCAATTTTCCATCAACAATTTTACTCAACCAATATCCTACACATAGGAAAGAAAAAAAAATCAACAACAAAAAGGAAAGTTAGGAACAGAGCAACAAAATATTAGAAAAGAACACCTTTTTGTTTATTTACTGAACCAAAACAGAAGCTGCCACAGCTACAAGAGCTGCTTCTCAGTGATGCTGCAGGAGCTACCACAGGTTAAAACAGAAACTTGCTGCACGCCTGTCACCCTAGCTACTCAGGAGGCTGAGATCTGAGGATCAAGGTTCAAAGCCAGCCTGGGCAGGAAAGTGCGTGAGACTCTTATCTCTAATTAACCACCAATAAAGCTGGAAATGGAGCTAGGACTCTAGCCTATAGCAAAAAAAAAAAAAAAAAAACTCAGGGTCAGCACCCAGGAGTTCAAGCCCTAGGACCAGGAAAATAAAAAGAGAAAATCTTCCACCACTGTCTCCACATTCAGTCATATTTACTAAAGAGGAAGGCATTAGTCTACTTAAGCTTCAGTACAGATACACTGGCAAGTAAGTAAACCCTGGGACCACAGATTACTGATAAATGATTTTGACTAATATTACTTTAACAACCAGAAACTTGTATTTGTAAGACTTTTGCCATTATAACAAGTAGAATCTAAAGCCTAGGTATAAAATTAATTTTAAATACCTGAAATACAGGCTACAGCTAATATATAAATCAAGGAGTTTGCACTAATAAATATTTAACTTATGTTTACTTTTAGTCATTTATTCATGTCAGAAAAGGAAAATAGAATAGAAACAGCTATGGGGCTGGGAAGGTGGCTCAGTGGTAGAACGCTTGCCTTGCATGCTCGAGGCCCTGGGTTCGATTCTTCAGCACCACATAAGCAAAAAGAAAAAAGCCGGAAGTGGCACTGTGGCTTAAGTGGTAGAGTGCTAGCCTTGAGCTGAAGAGCTGCGGGACAGCGCCCAGGCCGAGGTCAGGCCCCAGGACCGGACCCAAAAAAAAAAAAAAAGAATAGAAACAGCTAACAAAAAGTATAGCTGGAAAAATCAAAGGGCCATTTTATAATCATATCTTTAAATAAGTCTTACAAGAGCACATTAAAAACAATGATTAAGAATTTAAGGATGAGGTACAGGGGCTCTCACTTGTAATCCTAGCTACTTGGGAAGAGATTAAAAAAAAAACAAAACTACTGGTTTTGTGCCAGTACAGACACAAAAGTTAGCAATAACTCACCTCAGTCCATAAACCGGGCATGGTGGTACACACCTATAATCCTCAAGGCTGCAATGCCAGCTATCTGGGAGGTAAAGGCAGTAGGATTACAGTCTGAGGCCATCCCCCACTAATGTGAAGGGGAAGTGAGACGCTATCCAAATAACTAAAGCAAAAGAAACTGGGGGGGGGGGAGACTGAGGGTATTGTTCAAGGGGTAGAGAGCCTGCCCAAGGATCTGAGTTCATACCTTAGTACTGCCAAGAAAAAGAATATTAATCTTCAAATACCTGCTTCTGGATTTTGAATCAGTGTTAGAGAAACCCAGCAGTCATCTACACTAATGTTGCTGTATACCTTTGAAAGAAAGAACCTTTCAAAGATGCTACAAACTGTCTTCAAGAAAACACACACACAGAGTCTGCACAAAGAAAAGAATTAACGCAGTAACTTAGAGAACCATAATTTCCTTGGAGTACTAGAACTTTCTGACCAGAATGCCATGCCCCCTTGAGCCATATTTAACTTCTTTCTACCTTATACACTACAGACAGCCAGTCAATCACTCCCTCTCACTGCCCCCAATCTATTCACCTCTGTACCTACTCGCCCCAATTCCTGCTTAAAACATGTAACACAAATCCTCTTTGTTCTATGCCTACTACCTCCAGACCAAGTTCATCTAATACCACACTCGCAAACATTCTCTCCAATAAGCTATACTGCTCCATTTTCATTCCTGAACATGTTATGCCTCCTGCCTGTGCCAAAGGGCTGCTGGCCTTTCTGCTATAGAAACTCAGTCCTCCTCCATCTACTTCAAATCTGTATGTCTATTCTGATTTTCAGATCTCAACCTGGGTCTGGCATGGAAATCATAGCATGCATGTGAATATGTGCTTGCATTTGTATTCAGCTGAGATAGATAGATAGATAGATAGATAGATAGATAGATAGATAGATAGATAGATAGATAGATAGATAGATAGATAGATAGATAGATAGATAGAATAGATAGTGTGTGTGTGCGCTCAAGAGTTCGAGCTCGTGTACATACGTGTCTGTGGGGGGGGGGGGTGACTTAAATACCTGCCCCCCTCACCCTGACAAAAACACAAATATGAATATTGCACAGGTCATGTTTATTTCACCTACAATTATATTCCCCAGTGCTCAGTGAAGTGACTATCAAAACAAGACACTTAGTAAATATTTGGTGAGTGAATAAGTAAATAGAGGCTTATAAAAATTGGTACATATCATCTGCAGGAAAACCTACTACACTAGGTTTTCAGGTCCAAGGCTACAAAAAATTCCTTGCTTTCACTGAATTAGAAATGTGTAAAAAGAACTCTTGGGGATCAAATTTTTCATCCTTTGACTTCAAGCATGAAGATAAAAATCCTACAACATGACCCAATGAATTTATATCACAGAAATAATAGAGTATGCTAGACTTAAATCTTTAAAAACCAGACTGTGACTTGCAGAGACAAAAGATTAAAGATAGGCTTAGAAAGATTAAAAAAATGAATTTAAAAGAAAGTTCAGACACTGAAGAAACTCCTTGAAAGGAATAAATGGCTTATAGAGAAAAATATGTTTTAATTTATTGTTAGAATAAAAAAAGATACTCATGTGTGGTATTGTTGGCAAGAAAAGATTAACATCACACTTTTACACATGAAAAGGATTCTTCAAATAAAGGCAGATTAAACAACTGCTGGATCAAAAAAAAAAAAAGAAAGAAACCAGGAGTGACAAGATTAGATGCAGCCTATACAACATACACACACAACTTTCTTATAAAAACACCACAACCAACCAGCCAGGACACACACACACACACACACACACCTTTCTTATAAAAACACCACACACACACACATACACACACACCTTTCTTATAAAAACACCACACACACACACACACACACACACCTTTCTTATAAAAACACCACACACACACACACACACACACACACACACACACACACACACACACACACACACACACACACACA
>NW_012267239.1:10245429-10258826 GCF_000151885.1 Dipodomys ordii | reverse complement strand
ACTCACACTCACTCACACACACACACACACACACACACACGCACACACACACACGCACACACACACACACACACACACACACACACACACACACACACACACACACACACACACACCTTTCTTATAAAAACACCACAACCAACCAACCAGGAGATATTGCACCGCATTCATTTTCATTTTAGAGTTATGTGGGCCTACAGACTTGGAGGTTTAATTTTCCCTGTAATATTTACATGTAAAAAGAAACCTTGTTCTTCAAAAGCCATCCCTTGAAAGCACTTGCTTTGTGTAGAGATCACTTTGCAGTATCAAGAGATCAATTCAACATATTATGTGTATCCCATTAGGATGAGATTATCAAATGATAACCATTTAACTTAGCTACTCTGAAAAACACTGTGCTGGAATCATGCACATATTCCAGTGTGTTTTTTGTTTCATTTTCCTCACTTTTTTTTTCATTTTTGCTTCACTTAAACATTTCCTTTTGACATGTATTGATCGTTAGGCTATAATACTGCCTTTCATGGCTCAATTGATGGACTGTATTCTATAAAAATCTATATTTACTGACAAGTAAGTTTATTCAGTGATGTTTATTCAAAGGAATGACATTTGCTAGATAGCACTTTTCATCACATTTGAATTATTTAACATAAAATACATTAATTTCACCGGGTGGCTCATACCTATAATCCTAGCTACTCAGGAGGTGGAGATCTGAGGATCACGGTTCAAAGCCCCAGGCAGGAAAGTCAGTGAGACTCTAATCTCCAATTAATAACAGGAAAGATTGGAAGTGGTGATATGGCTCAAGTACAAGAGCACCAGCCTTGAGCAAAAGGAGCTCAGGGATAGTGCCCAGACCAAGTTTAAGCCCCGGAGCCTACCAAAAAAAATTTTTAATTTCAAAACAAGTCACAATTCAGAATAATTTAGCAATTTATAATAATCCATGCACTACAAGCAACTTTCATAAACATTATTTGCATAGATCATAGGTGCTACATGTATTTAGCCTGTCACCACTGTCCATTAAACCAACCTAATCTGTGCTCTCATGTCAGAAGTACAGAACAAAGAACCAGGACGACTGGAAAGGTGGCTTTGTGGTAGAGCGCTTGCCTAGCATGCATGAAGCCCTGGGTTCAATTCCTCAGTACCACATACACAGAAAAAGCCAGAAGTGGTGCTCTGGCTCAAATGGTAGAGTGAGCAAAAGGTCAGAGACAGTACAGTGCCCAGGCCCTGAGTTCAAGCCCCAGGACTGGCAAAAAAAAAAAAAAAGAAGAAGCTATATTTATGAATGTAGCACTCAAGGTTCAAGGTGAAACTTTTACTTGCAAACATAAAATCCTGCTGGGCACTGATGGCTCATGCCTGTAATTGTAGTGACTCAAATTCAAAGCCAGCCCAGGCAGGAAGGTCCGTGAGACTCTTTTCTTTTCCAAAAAACTGGAAGTAGAGCTGTGGCTAAGCTGTGGCAGAGCAGTAGCCTTGAGCAGAAAAGGCTAAAGGACAGCAACCAGGTCCTGAGTTCAACCCCTACTACGGGCAAAATAAATATACACTCTAAATGACATAACAAAGAGATTAACAATGAGAACAAGTAAAAGTACTAAATAGAAGCAAAGAACTCTTTGTTTAACCAGCAGAACAGTCTCTTCACATTTAAAGTTTTCCTGACTGAACTAACAAATGGCACAACTCTTTATGGTATCAACCTACTAGGTTCCTTGCCCACTTAATCCCAGCCTCCAATCATAGGGATGGCCTATAAGCCTGCAGAATATACACACACACTCCACTCACACTCACTCACACACACACACACACACACACACACGCATGCGTGCGCACAATGATTTCAACCTGTCATATTGCTTCTTGGAAATACAAACTAAATAAATACAAACTAAAATAAAATTTCTCTTTTAAATAATTCCATCACTGGCTGTATAAGGAAGGGGGGAAAAAGAGTAAACATGTAATACAGCACTCAAATGTTACCAGGGAAAACAAATAACCAAAACATGATCCAAAAGGAAAAGCCTTCAATGTAACCAGAGAAAACAAATAACCAAAACACTCCATGAAACGAAAGCCAAAAAGAAGCCATAAACAAATACAAAAAATTTTAAAGGAGTCTTCAAAGTGTAAAAGAACTAAGGATATCTAATACAGACAAGAAGTAGGAAAACACTAAGAAAAAATATTATATACAACTGATACAAAACTGAGCCAATGCTTGGGCTGGGAAGGTGGCTCAGTGGTAGAGTGCTTGTCTCGCATGCATGAGGCCCTGGGTTCGATTCCTCAGCACCACACAGGCAGAAAAAGCCAGAAGTGGTGCTGTGGTTCAAGTGGTAGAGGGCTAGCCTTGAGCTGAAGAGCTGAGGGACAGGGCCCAGGCCTGGAGTTCAGGCCCCACAACTGACAAAACAAAAAACACTGAATCAACTCTAACACAATGGGATCTGGATGATATTTTCTGGAGGACCTAAAAGAGAATTTGTTCAAGGCATTCCGAATTGCCATCACAACAGAAACCAGAGGGGCTGATGGGAGAGGCATCCTTCCTGTTGCACGAGCACAGTATTAACCTTTCTTGTAACTTGAGCTAAACACCCCAGAAGTACATTCCCTTTCTCCTGTATTTCTGAATCAACTTTCTAACTCCAAGCTTAGTCTCCTATCTACTAAGACACTATGAGAAAGATGTATTGGAGAGTAATGAGTATACTGATTACTACCAAATTATTAGCAATAAGCATTATTAATTCTCTCGATATGATAAGTGGGATGTTCAGAGCTCTACCAAACCTGAGAAAGCTGATGGAACAACAAAGCTAAAGATGCTGATCTTAAGCAGTTATTAAGTCTTTTGGCTTCTGAACCCCTTTACACACCTAAAAAAATTCTAGAGGTTTTCAAAGGGTTTGTTCATAAGGATTATATTTACCAATACCTACCACAGTAGGACTTGGGATTGTAGCTCAGTGGTAGAACACTTGGCTAGCATGTATGAGACTCTGGGTTCAGTCTTCAGTACCAGAAGGTACTGAATATTAAACCCAGAATATTAAATCTGTTCATTTAATCACAGCAGTACATTATATATCAGCATAATTCTTTTCAGACTACCATTTGGTATACCAATTTTCATTTTTAATAACTAGATTGTCATATCTACTCTTACCTTCAATGGGTCATACTATGTATACTCTTTTGGGTGAAATAAAAAAAGAAAATATGATTTTGCACAAAA
Source organism: Dipodomys ordii (assembly GCF_000151885.1). NCBI lineage: Eukaryota > Metazoa > Chordata > Mammalia > Rodentia > Heteromyidae > Dipodomys > Dipodomys ordii. The sequence goes on along the minus strand of NW_012267239.1, from coordinate 10,255,558 downwards.
GGAGTATTTTAACAACCTTTTCACTTAATTGTGGATATTCTTCTCTAATACTACACCAAAATTTAGTAAGTTATAGTTTTTAATAGGTTAGCTAAAATGTGGAATTTAAAACAAGGTGCCAAGAGCTTAAACACCTGTAATCCCAGCTACTCAACTCAAGAGGCTGAGATCTAAGGATCATGTTTCAAAGCCAGCCCAGGCAGTAAAGACTCTATTCCCAATTAATCAGTAAAAAAAGCTAGACTGGACAGGTGGCCCCAAACCAGAGAGCACCAGCCATGAGTGAAAAGGCCCTGGTAGAAGAAAAGCCGAAGGTTAGGGGGTAGGAGATCTAAAAACTTTACTGTTGACCTTTCCATACTCCATTATATTAAAGCCAGTCTTCACTTGGAAAGGATCTTTTACCAGGCATAATTTTAATATTACAAGTTGTATGCATTGGTCCTTTGGAAAATACTGGCTGTGTCACGCAGATCTTCTAGATGTTGAAATATTTTACCTTGCAATATAAAATCATGTTTACTAATAGCATCAGTGAGCTCGGCAGAAAAATCATTTTTTAATGTGTTGTTTGCAGTGCTAGGAGTCGAACCCACAGTCCTATCACTTAGCTATACCACCACCCTCAAAGTAATTAACAAGAACTATCACCTCACTGTGGCAAATGTAAGCTTTTCAGAACTCTCATTTTTATGTGAAATCACAAATTATCACAAGTAACAAATACTGCCACTTTCTTTGACAAGCTCACTTTGTTCGTTTGGAGAAAATACCTGCCAAACTACCTAAGTCTGCATTACTATAGTGTATCAGTTATTCTCCAAAGTACAAATGCTTTTTACCCCTCCCCCTCAAAACAGTACATGGTTCAATACGCTCAAGTGCTCACGCAAATGTTCTCCCTCAAGACAACCACCATCTGCAGCAGAAATGCCATTTCTCTCGCAGAAAATTAAGAAGATATGCACAGCAGAGTTGAGACTTTATAAAATGTAGGATTTTTGCTTCACCAAAAATTTCATCAAGTAAAACCAAAATCTCTGATTTCTGAAGAACACAACCGCTGGTGAGATCGGATGTCACTGCCTTGATCAGTGCTAAGGCAGCAGTGGTCACCCATGCGGTCTTTGCTGCACAGCACAGGGAAAGGCAAACAAGGACCCTGCACACCACAGACACTGTCTTCATCTCCTGGGAGTCCCTAAAAGGGCAGAAAGGACCCATCCCAAGCACAACCCATGGCAGCTGCACACCACACTTTTGGAAACTGCAGGCAGAAAGCCCATCAAAGGAGCATCAGAAAGACAAACAAAAACCCAAGCCTTGCCTATTTAAATAGAACAGTCGAATAGTTATGTATGGTCCCAGATACTGACTTAAGTTGAAGAGATGGGAGCTCCCTACTTAGGGTAAAAATACCTATAAAAAACATTTAACGTAAGAGTTATTACTTTATGCTGCAACTTAACATCTACTTCTTATAGAATCATCTGAGGTCCTGCCTAAGTGGAAATCATTTTATAAGTCCTCAAAAATCCAACTTGTCTCTCTAAGCTAACTAATGAAAATAATTTCACATATGAGATGATCCTCACCTTTAGTCTTATCCTGCCTCTGACCTGGCTAGCACAAGTCCTTAAGCCTTTTTAAATGAGCTATGAGATATCTCAGGATATCTCAGGTAAAGATGTCTATATTAACAATCCTGATCCAGGCACAATGCTTCTAAATTCATTTAGTTTTAAAAGCTTAAATTTGGGTCTTTATTTAGTCCTACCGAATTTTGTCCAATTAATTAGATATGCAAACTAAAGGTCCTATTTCAGAAACTTGATTCCACCCTATAGATACTGGCTGACCCTGTCAGCTTTTTTATTTATTCTTTGATAAATCAACCTTATGAACACTCAATTAATTTAATTCCTCATTCAAAACTTTCATTGTTATTATTGTTGCTGTTTTTAACTTACTTCTGTTTTGGTTCAAATAATCAAGATCCACTTGGACTTATGTTTCCCTAACACATGCACACTTCATAGTCAGGTCTCTACACTGCTTTCCTCTAATCAATGACTTTTAAGAACTACCTTTTTTGAGGGGAAGGGGGGGAGGGGCTTGAACTCAGGGCCTAGGCACTGTCCTGGAGCCTCTTTATGCTCAAGGCTAGCACTCTACCATTTGAGACACAATGCCATTCCTAATCAATGACTTTTACAAAGACTCAATTATCACAGGCGCCATGAGCTCATGCCTGTAATCCTAAACTAGTCAGGAGGCTGAGATGTAAGGATCGAGGTTCAAAGCCAGCCTCAATCTAAGGATTGAGTTCAAAGGCAGGAAAGTCCGTGAGACTTTTATTCCTAGTTAATCACCAAAAAGCCAAAAATAGAGCTGTGGCTCAAATGCTAGAAGCTCTAGCCTTGAGCTACAAAGCTCAGTGACAAGGCCCAGGCCCTCAATTTAAGCCCCAGAAACTAGGCATATGGGCGCGCACATGTATAAACACACATGTGCACATGTGCACACACACACACAGACCCAATAATATGTGCTCCCCTCCTACCTTATTTACTTCCTATGACTCTTAGCCAGCAGGCTTATTACAAAAGTATCCAACTGTTACACCATACATTTCTTCCTTTTCACCCCTTACTCATACTAGCCCTCCTTCTTGAAACAAGCATTTCATCATACCCTTCTTTCAAATCCCACTTTCTCCACAAAGCCTTCAAGCAGCAACAATGTTTTTTTCTGCACCATTATAGTACAGCAATAATTATATCCCATGAAACATTTTGTATGTAGCATTTTATTTCGTTGTAAGTCTATACTATTTTTCTTCCTCCCCTATTTCATTGAGTATCTGTGACTCTCCCAAACTTTCAGCTCCAAACAGCTACCTTCTGCTGAGCCATAGGTGGCAGCATGTGTTGAATGAAACTTGCAGGAGTTGTTGCTTCCCATTAGCCTCCACAGATGGGACAGAGCCAGAACAGTCATCCACGCTACGTGTCACAGAGAATGGACAATTAAAACAGAAACTAGTCAACTTCTCTGGCTTAGCAGAGAAGCCAAGCTAAAGAAGACCTGTTTTAATCACACACCCAGTCAACTCTTCTGTTTCAGCTTCCGAAAGCCGTTTTCTGCCTATAAAGCCAATCTCCTCTGTTCAGCTCATTGGAATATTAACTCAACACAACGAAGAGTTGCTAGATTCTAGAACTTCAAATTTTAAAAAAAGTCCTTAAACTTGAGGTCAATTTTTGGCTGCGACTCCTGTTTACCGATGCTGCAGACCACTGGGCTTAGGTGGCCCTCACCACCCCACACACCCTGACAAACCACTTCAACAACCCAGCTCACTTTCCATCATCCAATACGTGCTGTCTCACTTTCCTATGGAAGCTAGTATAAAGTAGTGGCTAAGAACAAAGGTGCCTTCTTCTATCATTTAAACATCTTTTGCTTTCCTTATTTATGAGCAGGAAATTTCAGAGGCCCTCTCTCAGAATGACAATGAAACAATAGAATGAATAATACATGACAAGTACTAAAACAATACTTGCACATAGCCTGGTGCCTGGTGGCTCACGCCTGTAATCCTAGCTACTCAGGAGGCTGAGATCTGGGGTTGGGGTTTCAAGCCAGCCCGGGCAGGAAAGTCCGTGAAACTCTGATTTCCAATAAACCACCAGAAAACCGAAAGTGGTGCTGTAGCTCAAGTAGTACAGCACTAGCCTTGAGCTGAAGAGCTGAGGGACAGCGTTCAGGCCCAGAGTTCAAGCCCCACAACCGACCAAAAAAAAAAAAAACCAATACTTGCACATAAATAACTTTCCAAGTTAGGGGCTGGGAAGGTGGCTCAGTGGTAGAATGCTTGCCTTGCATGCCTGAGGCCCTGGGTTTGATTCCTCAGCACCACATAAAGCAAAATGAAAAAAGCCGGGAGTGGCGCTGTGGCTCAAGTGGTAGAGCGCTAGCCTTGCGCTGAAGAGCTGAGGGACAGCGCCCAGGCCCAGAGTTCAGGCCCCACGACCGGACAACCCCCCCCCCGCAAAAAAAAAAATAACTTTCCAAGTTAGTTGCTATCACTGCCGGTGAGTTGTATCTCTGAACTATAAACTATTCCACAATGGAAACACAAATTGTTTCATCTAAGTTAAATTTTACTCATATGCTAAAGTCTTCACAACATTTTCAATTTATCAGACCATTGCTAACATGCTTTTAATTTATAATGTAAAGCAATATATCCTAAAATTATATTTCTATAATACAGAAAAATGACTATGCTAATCATACAAAACAGAGGAGTGAATATTTGCCCCATTAAATCTGGAATCTATGCTGATCCAACTGGTCCATTTAATCAAACCCCATGCCAACTCTTATGAGTTCCCTCTGATTTTAACAGCCAATTTTCCAGAGAAAGAGCAACTCCCTGCTAAAAGATCTTTATAATCCACGGGACCTGCAGAGAACTGCCTTTTTTCTTTTTCTTTTTTTAAGTTAAAAAAGGCTTTCCTCTCAACAGAAATCAATGAAAAGCCTCTTGAACACAGCAAGAAGACAGGGCTGATTTTGAGCTACAATGTAAGTCTCTGCAGAATTTCAGAGTGCCAGCAATAGTATCGTTCTTCTCACTCGTTCATTGGATTTATTCATGGTTTTCAGAGCTACAATCTGTGCAATATCACCCGCTCCTAACCAGTATGCTATTTTACATAACATAATTAACAAATTATAAAATAACTGTCATATCACAGCTGCTATTATTAGTCCTAAAAAGAAATTTGAAACATGAAGAAATTACATTATGGCCAAAAACACACATTTGCGATTCCTAAAGGCATGGTTTTTGTGTTTTGGTTCTGTTTTGTTTTTGAGTAGTTTAGAAGATAGCTAAAAATTCATGTTTTGTATTGCTTTTTAAAGATAATAGGCACTGTGATTCATGCTTGTAATCCTAGCTACATGGGCGGTGGAGATAGGAGGATGGTGGTTCAAGGCCAGTCCAGGCACAGAAGTGCATGATATTCCATCTCAATCAATGGCTGAGCTCAATGGTGCATGCCTGCCATGCCAGCAAACAATGAAAACACAAATGGAAAGATCGAAGACCAGGCTGGTCAAGGAATAAGGCCATGCGCTATCTTGAAAATAACCAATGCATAAAGGTGCTGATTGAGGGACTAAGTTCCTGCTTAGCAAGCACAAGGCCTAGAGTTCAAACCTCAGTACCACTAAAGTGTAAAATAATAAATGACAGTAGAATAGGAGGCCTGGTGTGGTAGCACATGCCTGACATTTCAGTCCTCCAGAGCTGAAGTAAGATGATCTACAGTTCAAGGCTACTCTGGGCTACATAGAGAGAGCTTTTCTTAATAATAATAATAATTAATAAATCATGCTGATGCCAGTGGCTCACGCCTGTCATCCTAGATATTCAGGAGGCTGAGATCTGAGGATTGCAGTTTGAAACCAGTCTGGGCAGAAAAGTCTGTGAGACTCTTACTCCAATAAATTACTCAGAAAAAATCAGAAATGGTGCTGTGGCTCAAGTGGTAGAACACTAACTAGCCTTGAGCAAAAAAGCTCAGGGACAGTGCCCAAGCCAAGTTGAAGCTCTACAACTGACAAAAAATAAAAATAAGATAAAGCATAGGCAAAATTAAAAAAAAAAAACTATGCTCAGATTAAAGAGTCCATTATTCAAAGATGCTCAAATTTCAACATCAATCACAAAAACAGCTACTGACCTGGGTTCCAGTTTTGTAGTCAGCAAAATGTACTGATACCATGAAGCTGAGTAAAACAGAAAAGAAGCCCACCTCGAAAAGAAATTCATTTCTATTAATATTTATTCTTAATCACTGATTCTTGTACAATTGTACAAAATCATACCAGAAGATCCCATGTACTCATTACTCAGATCCTCCATTGCCAACAGCCTGCAAAAGTACTATCAGTATCACAGGTTGTCAAAATGCACAACATTCCATCTCTACAAAGATCCTTCGTGCTCCTTCCCCCACCCCCTTCTTAAGCTGTAGCAACTTCCCTTCACTCCACCACTCCTCACACCAACAACCACTGGTCTCTTCCACACATCTGTGGAATGTTATTTTAAAAAATGTTACAGAAATGGGTACATGCATTATGTAAACTTTGGGATAATTCCTTGGAGATATACCCAGTGAATAAACCTAAATTCATCAATATGAATATGCAGTGACCTTTTGCCTGCTGAAGTACATCCCAACTATTTAAAAATAACTGCTTTTCTGGAAGTAGTAGGTCTTGCTAGGCAGGTACCCTACCACTAAAGCCAGGTCCCCTCACCCTTTCTTATGGTGGTTATTTTTCAAATGAAGTCTCACTTTTTGCCCAGGCAGGCCTGGAGTGCAATCCTTCCATTTATTACTCTCAGGTATCTGTGACAGGTGCATGTCACAAGCATGCCTCACTTGTTGGTAAAAATGTATTGCTAACTTTCTGCTCATGTTGGCCTTGAACCACAATGTCTTGATCTCTACCTCCCAAACTTACAGGACTATAAGAGGATTAGAGCTATTTTCTTTACATCTGGTGTCCTGCCTCCACAGCTCCTTTTGCTAACAGGAATATATCCAACCCCTGACCTATGTGGCCAGGCACTCTCTTACACAGATAGCAGAGCAGAAGTATGAAATCAGCCAAAATTAAGAAATGTCAACATACTGGAAAAACTGTAACTGTTTTTATATCTATGTCAGTTGTGTTTGCTTTAAAGACAAATATAACTGTTCTTCCTTACATTCTGTCAAACATGCTAGGCAGATGTACACTTCCAAGCCCTAAACCCCACTCAAAAGTGGAGAGTTCAAACTTCCATTTCCAGGACAAAGTCAAGAACCATTTAAAGAACATGAAAAACTAATTTATTTCTACACCTTAGTGATAAATGTTAAATTTATTTTAAAAAATAATATTTTCAGTGCAGCAAAAACATATAGTAGGTTTTGGCTTAGAAACAAAAATCTTAACCTTAAACTTAAGTATAAATACCAACTGAAAACTGGTCTACACAGTACTAAAATAAGAATTTCAGTAGTAACTTAAAAGGTGAGCCACCTATTTTCCAGTATTTCTACAAAAAAAAAAACAACTTCCAAATACTTAAATTACTATCAAATATATGAAGATAAAGATGTAGTGTGAGGTAAAAATCAGGGGGAAGCAGGGGGAAGTACTAGTCTTCACAATCTTCTGCTCCCAAGAAACACAGGCAAGAATTGCTAATCCTAACCATGGGTGCAACCCAAGTCACAGAGAAGGCCCAAGGAAGGAAGTGAGAGCCACAAACCCACTCCTGGGGACAAGGAAGCCAGCAGTGAGTAGTGGGAATAAAAATCAAGAACTGCCTACCAACAGTCCGCAGAAGAAATGCAATTCACAACTAAACAGTACTTGACAAGTGTCTGGAAAAATCTTCAATAGCAACTCACTGAGAAGCCACTCCAAGGTATCACTTGAAGTAATCATCAGGTAGACATTAACATAGTTCCATTTCATAACAAATTTCCAATTACCTTTCCAGCCTTTAAAAAGATTAAATATTTGTTTAACTTATAACGAAAACCTAAGTGTGAATACTAAATCAGAATCTTTTCTATCTCTGTGTTTTATAAAGAGAACAATGTGAATGATACATGATCAGAAACGGAAGCAAGTAAGCAGTAAGACAACTGTCAGTACCCATAATCTGCTTTGTACAGACAGGTCATTTCCTAATCAATGAAATGCTTGTAGATTCTCAATCCATAGATGAAACTCACTCAAAAATTACTTTAGCCAGTCGTGAGCCACCACATGCCTATAATCCTTGCTACTCAGGAAGCTGAGATCTGAGTGTTGTGGTTTGAAGCCCAGGCAGGAAAGTCTGTGAAACTCTCATCTCCTATCAACCAGCAAAATGCCAGAAAGCAGAAGTGTAGCTCAAGTGGTAGAGTGCTAGCCTTGAACAAAAACGCAAGACAGCACCCAACACACACACAGTTACTTACTTTAAAATTATAAAGTCCAGTGCTCGCTTCAGCAGCACATATACTAAAACTGGAACGATACACAGAAGATTAGCATGGCCCCTGTGCAAGAATGATACACAAATTCCTAAAGCGTTCCATATTTTTTCCGTGCCCTGCATCTTGTATATACATTTTTCTAATTTGGGGAGAGGAAGAAAAATAACAAAATGCTGAAATAAGGATACCGGATGAAACACTGTAACAACGAGATGTACAAGATACTATGTTTAAAATCAACTTTACAACTTTGGGGGGGAGGGAGGAGTTTGGCAGGTACGGAGAAAAGGGTTTGGAAAAAACAGGAGGGAATAACAATGCTAGGTAGGAAATGGACTCATTACCTTACTCATGTAACTGTAACCCCTCTCTATAGTTATCTTTACAATAAATAATAGATAAAATAAAATTATAAAGTCCACAAAGAAAAATAAGTCTTGGCTGAATTGCATTATATACTCAATTACAGTATATAAAAAGATTCATAACATTATTTGTATAAAATCAAAGGAGTAAGCTGGGCATTGGTGGCTCATGCCTGTAATCCTAGCTACTCAAGAGGCTGAGATCTGAGGATACCAGCTCAAAGCCAGCAGGAAAGCCCATGAGACTAGAAAACGGGAAGTGGCACTGTGGCTCAGGCAGTAAAGTGCTTGCCTTGAGTTGAAGAGTGCAGGGACAGCGCCCAAGCCCAGAGTTCAAGCCCCACCACCAAAAAAAAAAAAAAAAAACAATAACAAAGGAGTGTTAGATATAAGATACGGCCAGAAATAGAACAAACTGGAATTCATTCTTATTTTAACTTACTTATAATTAAAGAGATAATGTCAGGATTTCCAGTCAAGATGGAATCAAATTGCTTTGAAACTCACAGAACTCCAATTACACAGCCATAACAGCTCAAACAGGAAGAGAAACTTAAAAGACCTGGCCACACTGGGGGAAAAAAGACAATCATCACCCTAGAACAGAAACACCTAACAGTAATCAAGACCTCACGTGGCGGCACATACCAGTAATCCCAGCCATTTGGTATGCATATGTAGAAAGATCACAGTACAGGATGGCCAAGACAAAAAACCCAATGAGAAAAACTACTAAAGTAAAAAATGGCTAGCTTGCATAAGGCCATGAGTTCAAACCCTAGTAATGCATAAATATAAGCAAAGAAAATTAAAAATCACATCATGAAGTTTACACTGAGAAACTTAAACTGTAAGATAATGAAACTGAAGTCAAAAGAATTTTTGTAAAACATAATATGGCAGTCAGATAAGGGACTTCCTAGCTATTTAATAGCAGCTTGGAACAAATATAGAGGCAATGGGGAGAGAGATTAACCTATCAGAAAAGAGCAAAATTCCTCATGTTTAATTATACATTATCCAGATTAACAGTAGAAGAAATATTATGCAAAAGGAAAATGCTCACCTAACGTGTAACCTAGAAAGAAAATACTATCCTTACTCCTATAATTTACTTTTTAACTATGCTTTTCAGGGTTTTTGCAGGTGATCATGTCTTAGAGAGCTAAACTTTGTACAGCCTGTGTGCTGCCTTACAACACAATGCAATTTCCACAGAGGAAACAGAAACGGAAGGCTAATAACTAAGCTGCCATGAATAAAAAAGGCCTAAATGGGACAGTCTTCAGCACAACTCAAAAGTCCTGACAGAAGGGCAATTTTCTTTCCAGAACTTTGGTAAATAAAATGTGTGACTAGAGTAACAAAGTAAAGGAATAGTATCATATAGAAATAGATAACAAGACTTCCAGGAAAGAGTAAAACTTGTTAACTAAAACAACATTTTTAATAAAAAAAAAAACCCTAGTGCCACTAATAATAAATTATTTCTTTTTTTTTGGGGGGGGGGGTCCGGTCGTGGGGCCTGAACTCTGGGCCTGGGCGCTGTCCCTCAGCTCTTCAGCTCAAGTCTAGCACTCTACCACTTCCATAGCGCCACTTCTGGCTTTTTTTTTCTTTTTGCTTATGTGGTGCTGAGGAATCGAACCCAGGGCCTCATGCATGCAAGGCAAGCACTCTACCACTGAGCCACCTTCCCAG
>NW_012267239.1:10239931-10245379 GCF_000151885.1 Dipodomys ordii | reverse complement strand
TGCAAGGCAAGCACTCTACCACTGAGCCACCTTCCCAGCCCCATAATAAATTATTTCAACAAAAACACATATCACAAGCTAGGCACCATAGTAGATACATGTAATCCCTACACTCCAGAGGCAGCAGGAGAAGTCCAAGTTCAAAGCCAGCCTGAGCTACATAGGAAGATTATCTCCAAAAAACCTTAAGTAGTAGCTTTTCCTTCTAAATTTCAAATAAGTGGTCCAAAAAGGAATAATATGGTGGTTAAGACAGCATCAGCATTATGAAATTTTTTAACCCTTTGATGGTTTAACTACATTTGTGTGGCTTAAAAATCTAATGGGTTAGCCAGGCACCGGTGGCTCACACCTGTCATCCTAACTACTCAGGAGGCTGAGCTCTGAGGATCAAGGTTCAAAGCCAGCCCCAGCAGGAAAGGCTGTGAAACTCTTTAATCTCCAATAAACCAGCAGAAAACCAGAAGTGTCACTATGGTAGAGCACTCACCTTGAGCTGAAGAGCTGAGGGACAGCGCTCAGGCCCAGAGTTCAAGCCCCATGACCAACAAAAATTTAAATTAAAAAAAAATCTAATGGGTTGATTTGAACTGGTTGAGACATTCATGGTAAACCATATGTGTTTAGAGATAATAAAAGTCCAATTATTTTAGCTTTCTGTCAATATGGCTTAAAATTTTACAATAATTTTTATCTAATCATCCACTCTAGTGTTTTATCTTGGTGGGAATACATATCAATAGGAATACTGTGAAAATACATACCACCTAAGTCTGAAGCGTAATGGTTAGGACAGAATGACATCAGTTCCGTGTCCCTGATAAGACAAAGTGTAAGTTTAGCTACTGATAAATGGTCTACTTACTTTAGTCTAAATCAATGCCCACAGATCCACAGAACTACACTGAGTGCCACAGAGTAAAAACACAGCAGCATACACACAATTCCACTGCAGAAATGGCCCATGGACAGAGAAAGGCCACCTGGTCAGGCAGCAGGGCTCAGGCAGCACCTCTCTGACAAGCAAGAAACAAGGCCTGCTTCCTCCCTTCATGTGCAGATTCCAAGCCTTGGGCTCCCTGCTGCTTCCTCTCTTTGTCCACTCTTCAGGCGTTTAGCTCAACTGGTCCTCTATTTTCATCCATAAGAAGTTCTTCAGGGACAAAAATGGGAGCTCCAACTGCTTCAAAAGCAGTTATACTCACCAGCCACTAAGTAAAATCACAAAAATTAGAAAGCCACACTATGATTTTTTAATCAAAGCAGTATAACACTTCAAATTGGCATTTACCACCCAGAAATCCATCCTTTTTGATAGAAAGCCAAAAAAAATTAACAAGTTCAAATAAAACCAATTTTTACATGAGAATATTCACATATAAAATGCCTATGAAAGCACAAGCTCATTAACAATACAAAATAGCATCAATAGTGTGTATTTAGTCTGGCAGATGACCAAAATGTGAGCTGTGTGCTATGTGTCACTTTCCTTCCCAAGAACCCAACAATTTTTTACTGTTGTTAAAAGAAAGTATTATCAGACTATAAAAGGAAAATAAACATATAGCATTTCATCTTTTGTTGCTACTTAGGACTGAAGTGTATCCATCTTATATCACAACCTGATCCAGACCTTCCTTTTTGTCTTCTATTGACACAAAATTCTACGCTACAGTTACCCAAGAGTATTCCATATATAACATACATGTCAAAGGATTAAAAGAAGAAATCAAGTCTTTCTTATGTCATCATACCCACTTAAAGAGTGTGTCTCCTTTTGATTCTCCTAATAAAATCCAACATACCTTCAAAGGTGCTAGTTTCACCTACTTTAGAGTTTTCACCAATCCTAGAGAAGATAATCCTTGTGTCTTGTCAAAATCCTGCCTACACACTCACTACTAGAAGTCTGGGCCTCCCTCTTCTCACAGAAAATCAGCGTAAGAGGGATGCAGTGAACAGTGTCTCAACTACAAATGATGTTTAATAGTTACCATTGCCATACTTTTCTGGTTTTATGGTTACCTCTTCTTAGTGTCTATATCCAGCCACCAACAACTCCTCTAGACCAAGAACTCAAGAAAACGTACTCAAGGAATTCCTCTTGTAACATAGCTCTTACCACTTGCACTTTACCTATTGACGTTGTTAGAAATGATGAACACTAAACGCTGAGGGATACACTTTAGGAAAATAGGAACAATTCATTATAGCAATGACTTTAGAAATAGATGATTGGGAACATAAGACACTAAATCTTTGTATGCCAGAGTAAAATTACAGTCTCCTACTGAAACCCTAATCTCTTATCTTCTTTCTGTGCCCAGAAAGCAATAATATTTATGTCCACAGCTTGATCCACTGACTAGGTACTGCAAAGTAGATGCTACTGTGTGGTCCATTAAGCAAAAAAGCGGGCCATCTTATCAGGTAGGCTTCCTTCTCTTGGCTGTAAAGATTTGGTACTGGCCACCATGGTGATTTCCCTTCCCATGTCTGCTTTCTCTTCTGTATTAATTTACATGAGATGGCTGATCCATTCCACAGAGAAAAAACTCCTATTCTATGCAGTGGAACAAAATAGTTTTTAATAGATTTTTATAAATCTAATCTCAACCGTTTCTACTTAAGAAAGTCAACAAGAAACTTTCCACAAAGGTGGCACAAGGCCAGGTGCCAGTGGCTCATGCCCATAATTCTAGCAAGTAGAAGGCTGAGATCTGAGAATCAAAGTTCATTGCCAGCAGGGGCAGGAAAGTCCATGAGTCACTTTATCCCCAACTAACTACCAAAAGCCAGAAATGGGGCTGTGAGTCAAATGGTAGAATACTAGCCTTGAGCAAAATAGCTCAGGAACTATACCCAGGCCATCACAGAGGAGCTGGCAGACTTTTAAGGGAAATGCACAGAGGTGAGCTGACACCCACCACTGCACACAGTTTTATGAGACCATGCATAGGGGCTTCCTTGTAAGCAAACAATCTTTTTGCAGTTTCTTTTTTTTTGGTCGGTCGTGGGGCTTGAACTCTGGGCCTGGGCACTGTCCCCCAGCTCTTCAGCTCAAGGCGAGCGCTCTACCACTTGAGCTACAGCGCCACTTCCGGTTTTCTGGTGGTTTATTGGAGATAGGAGTTTCACGGTCTTTCCTGCCTGGGCTGGCTTTGAACCTCGATCCTCAGATCTCAGCCTCCTGAGTAGCTAGGATTACAGGCGTGAGCCACCAGCGCCTGGCTCTTTTTGCAGTTTCTAAATGGATGAATGACCTTAAAAGTTAAAAGTCACTTATCTAAGACCAAGTTTCCAATATTCCTAATGTGACTTTTCTTTAAAAATTGAACACTCCAAAAAAAATTATAAGAAACTATTATGTTAAGAATAAGGTTAAAAGAAGCTTTCCTAAAACTCAAACTTCCCATGGCATAAAATAAATGCATTTTATTATATTTGAAGCCATTAATTTGAAAATTTTAAGTTTTAGGACACTAAGCTATCTTCATGAAACAGATGTTGCTTCCTATGCCATTTAATCAATGCAAGTCACATTCCTAGAAGACAATATAGCCATCTGATGAGTTCAGCATCAATGGAATGAGCCAAATCCACACAACAGCATTTTACAAAAATAATCAGTGGTTTAAAGCAGGGCATGTGCAAAATTCCTGAAATAACACATACATAATTCACTGCCAAACTCAGATCAATTCAGAATCTGCAGAGGCAAGAAACATCATTATTATGGCTCTCAAATCCATATTCACTGAGGCTGTGTTCAGAAAGTTTTATTTCAATTTCAAGAAAACAAATGACTAGAGAAGCTCAATAATGATTTTGGCAGATAAGAGTACCCTTAATTCAAAGCAGAATTATTTTAAAGAGTTTAAGAACTTTAAAAGATAAACAGCAATTTATAGGATATTGGTCTTGAAAACAAGACGAAATATCCTATGTCTAATATAGCTATCCACACAACATTAAAGGCAAAACAAGGAAGCCAGAAAAAATTTGAAAAAGCACATCCTTATCAGAGACCAGGATGCAATTCTAACTCTGGCACTAACAAGCTATTTGACTTTCAACAAGTCAGGCCCTCAAAGAGGAGCTTCCTTTATCACTTCTAAACCACCTAAGGCTGTGATACAAAGACATTCAATCTCCTTAGCAACCATCAACCCTTGCTCTCAGCCCCACCCAACCAGAGTCCTTCCAAGTCAGCATCTTCCCACAGACTGTTAGGACCTCCTCAATAAGGCAATTTTAATGTGCTAGGAAAACTAAAAGTTTCTTCAAATGAAAACTTGGGAGTAAATGCAAAGTCAAAAGGATCTCTAAAATTTAAGAAAATCTAGCAAAAGCAAAATGAAATGTTGAAATGTTACAAAAGCACTTCTGTTCTAGTGCAGTTCAATTCTAAGAATCTAGAAAGTAGAGCAATGGGTTTTGCTAAAGCTTATCAAATTTGTTTCATAATTGCTTGGCACAGAAATCAGTGTATCTTTTAGTTTCCTCACTAGCAAGAATAGAGGGACTATATTAAATGGTGTGTTTCCAATTGAATTCCTCCAAACTTGCAGAGTCTATTAATGTGCTTCACCTAAACCTGAGTTGCCAAATAACAATATGAAACACTCCGTACTCTATCTTTGGGGGGAGGAACTCAGGCTCTTAAACATACCAAGCAAGTGTTCTACCACTGCACTCCACCCCCAGTCTTATACTTTATCTTAAATTTAAAAAAAAAATTGCCAGGCACCAGTGGCTCACGCCTATAATCCTAGCTACTCAGAAGGATCACAGTTCAGAGCCAGCCCAGGCAGCAAAGTCCAAAAGACTCTTATCTCCAATTAGCCACCAGAAAACCAAAAATGGTGCTGTGGCTCGAAGTGGTAAAGTGATAGGCTTGAGTGGTAAAAGTTCAGAAACAGCACCCAGGACCTTAGTTCAAACCCCATGACTAACCCAAAAGAAATTAAATATATATATATATATATATATATATATATATATATATATATATACACACATACACATATACCCTAAGACACTAAGTTAGTAGTAATAAGAATCCCAGTGCTCAGAATGTAGTCTCTAAATCTCATGCCCCAATTAAAGGAATTATAAGCCCCTTAATAAAGGCTGATTCTAGATGGGGAGCATAAAATATTACAAATATACCACACCAAAAAGCAACGATGCTAGCAATGAATCATGTCAACAAGACTAAGAAGCCAACTTTAAATAGTCTTCCACTCACCAAAAATTGGGTAATTTGATCACTGAGAAAAGAAATAACTGCAATAAATTGAAAACAGCATATCCGAATCCATAAACTCACAATACTATATTTCAAAATAAAATTCATGGTTTGTCTCTGAAGAAATAATAAACTATCATTCCATAAAGTAAGGCTAATATATAGATACATCTCTTTTTTTTTTTTTTGGGGGGGGG
>NW_012267239.1:10222791-10238911 GCF_000151885.1 Dipodomys ordii | reverse complement strand
TGGGGGGGGGTCCAGTCGTGGGGCCTGAACTCTGGGCCTGGGCGCTTTTCCTCAGCTCTTCAGCTCAAGGCTAGCGCTCTACCACTTCAGCCACAGCGCCACTTCCGGCTTTTTCCTTTTTGCTTATGTGGTGCTAAGGAATTGAACCCAGGGCCTCATGCATGCAAGGCAAGCGCTCTACCACTGAGCCACCTTCCCAGCCTACATACATTTTTAAGAATCTGTCTTAAGGGGTTATTTGCATCATACTTGTCATTTCAATAACAGAAAGAGATTCAACTTCTCTGATCACAAAGAGAAGAAAAACTAATTTAAAATATTCTGGATGGAAAGCAAAGCATGAACGCCCTCCCACCCCCTCAGGGAATGAAACTAGGCTGACAGCACACATCTATAATGCCAACATTTGAGAGGCTGAGGCAGAAGAATTGAAAGGTTGGAAGCAAACCTGGGCTATATACAGCAAAACTAGGCAGACAGGTAGGTGAGGATGAAGGGGGGAGAGGGAGGAGAGAATGAGCAGGAAAGGAAAAGGAAAAAGAGAAAGAAAAGGATAAAAATTACTTAACTGAAAATGCAATATAAAATAAGGAAATAAATCCCCCACACCATCAGTCATCACATGTAATATACTCTCTAAATGACAATATGTAAAATAAGGAAATAAATCCCCCACACCATCAGTCATCACATGTAATATACTCTCTAAATGACAATATGTGTATATGCCTTGGTAAAATAAATAATTTTACATAAGAATTACCAACAACTATAAGAAATTTCTGCATCCTAATGGTTTTTTTAAACTGTCAACATATAAAGTACTCATTACCAGAAAGCATAAGCTTGAGTCCTGAGGGAAAACCACAAATTACATATACTTTAATGTTCTAGTTTCTTTAAAAATTTTTACTTTGGATTGTTTCAACTGGAAAGGATCTTGAATGGTAGTTACTGGTGCCATAATTTCTGGTTTCACTGTTACTTCTTAATATCTACCAACCTGCCACCAACACTTCTTCTAGACCACAACTCCTAAAGAAAAGGGACTGAAGAAATTCTCTTGCAGACAGAGCTCTTAAAACTTGCCCTTGGGGCTGGGAAGGTGGCTCAGTGGTAGAGAACTTGCCTTGCATGCATGAGGCCCTGGGTTCAATTCCTCAGCACCACATAAGCAAAAACAAAAAAGCCAGACGTGGTGCTATGGCTCAAGTGGTAGAACACTAGCCTTGAGCTGAAGAGCTGAGGGACAGCGCCCAGGCCCAGAGTTCAGGCCCCACGACCAGACCAAAAAAAAAAAAAAAAAAACTTGCCCTTTACATAGTAAGGACGCAAAAACTAGTAAAACTAAAAAAAGAGTGGTTAAAAAATAACTTCTTGGGGGTGGGAGAGCGCTTGCCTTGCAAGCCTGAGGCCCTGGGTTTGATTCCTCAGCACCATATAAGCAAAAAGAAAAAAGCCAGAAGTGGCGCTGTGGCTCAAGTGGTAGAGCGCTAGCCTTGAGCTGAAGAGCTGAGGGACAGCGCCCAGGCCCAGAGTTCAGGCCCCACAACCGGACCAAAAAAAAAAAAAACTTCTTTCAAAAAAGAAAAAAACTGAGTAATAGGTACAATTTAGAAAAGTTAAGAGCAATGAATTAGATAGAGCAAGGGCTTTGGATGAAGCCATGGGTAGTTGGGAACATGAGACATTAAGTTTTAGCATGCCAGAGTAAAATTACATAGGTACTGTCTCCTACGGCCACTCTTTAAGCCTGGATTAATCTCTACCTCTTTCTGTTCCCAGAAACCACTAATATTTATGTTTCCAATGGTAATGTGACATTTCCAAAATGACAGCTAGCAGATTACTTCGCTGTTAGTACCACTCAAGTGATTCATCTTTTCATAAAATACATTAAATAATCACGGAGTCATTTTAAGTCACTGTAAAATAAGAACTGGAATTATTTAGTGCTTCATTATTTACTTCATCCAACTTAACTGGCCTCTACTCAAGAGATTTCCAGGGAAAACTATTATTTACATAGCAATTTCTAGATTCCCACTTTTGAGGCTGGGCATATGACTCAGTGGTAGAACAACTTGCCTAGAATGTGCAAGAAGAGAAGGGGAAGATGATGGTGACTATTCTTAGAAGACCATCAAAACTTTGAGCCAAATATGTAATGCTAGGAAAACTAGAAAGCCAAAAACAAGGCTGTGGTTCTACTATTGAAAGAAAGCATCTCAACTGAAGAAAAAGTCAGTGATTAGCCCACAGTCCCCCTAGTGTTCAACTAGTTAAATAGTAGCAACCAATGTGGTAAAAGCTGCACCTATCCATAAACTGAACAAACATAAAAGGTGTAAGGAAAACTAGCAGAAATCCTGAGTATTTCCCTGTAAGTAATTCACATTAAGATTTAGAAAGAATAAATCCAAAACTACTTTTTAACTAAAACTGATCATCAAGCACCTAACATAATGGATAGCACATAAGAAGTCCAGGCAGCCAGAGTGTGGTTAACAAGTTGAATGAAAATGTGCAGATGAGAGCAGTGATTAGCCAAAAGCTAATAGAAACTAGAGAGAGAATGCGTAAGAGAGCTACTAAGAGCTAAGTTAATAGATATGGCTAGAAGGATCAAGTGAAGGCATGATGTAAAGATAACTATTTCAAATGGTAAGAGTTGGGGGTTGACCTTTGTATAAAAGATAATTAAGGACAAAGGACTAGAACATGTTACTCTTGGTGATTTGGTGGCTGAAATCACTCCAAAAAAGAGCTCCTATAAGTGGAACCAGGCCAGGCTTTAAGGTTGAATTAGACTATGTTGTCTATAATGTTAATAAAATTTGCCATAAATTAAAAATCCATTTTCCAAATTAAAATCCTTTAAAAATAAAGATAAAATCCTTTTCTAATAATTATTGTCCAGGTCCTTGTTTTCAACATATTAATTTTCAAACTACCAATAAACCTAGATTACTGTTACTATAAAATTAATTTTTATTTAAATGTAAGAAAAGTTTTTTAAATTCTACAAATTAAAAACAATGTGGAAAAAGGAATTAGCTTGATATAGCATAGTGATAGTTTATTATGATGTAGTGATCCTTGCTAGTCATTTTGTACATGTATTTTTGTACATGTAATATTAACAAAAAGTTTAAAATATTCTGATCAACTAATAATTGAGATGCAACATACATGGTATTTCTCAAGAGATTAGATCACAATCCCTATTTAAAAATAGCAGAGAACATAATTTTAATTTTTTTTCTTGGTTGGTCATGGGGCTTGACTCAGGACAGGATGCTGTCCCTGAGCTTTTTTATTCAAGACTAGCACTCTACTACTTTGAGCCACAGCTCTGCTTCCACTTTTCTGGTGGTGAATTGGAGATAAGAGATTCATGACTTTCCTGCCCAGGCTGGCTTTGAACCTTGATTCTCAGATCTCAGCCTCCTGAGTAGCTAGGATTACAGGAACTACCAGTGCCTAATATAATCTTAATTTTTTATATTAAAATCCTTTCAGAAGCAAGGGCTTAGATATTATAAACATCTTCGGCCAGACAAAGACAGAAAATAATAAGTTATAAGAACACTTTTCAAACATCTAATGCCCATCTGATTTAAGACTATATTGACAATATTACAGCTCATCATTTCCATTTAGCTAATATCAAATTCATTGTTGGACTAGCAGTTATTATTATGTGTAATAGCCCAAGGTCAACTACCCATGATGAATCTACAAGTTACCAAGGATTCTGATACACAAATATCATTAAGAGCAGGGCATCAGTGGCTCATGCCTGTAATCTGAGCTACTCAGAAGGCTGCGATCTTAGGATTGTGGTTCAAAGCTAGCCCAGGCAGGAAAGTCTGTAAGACTCTTACCTCCAGTAAACCACCAGAAAACCAGAAGTGGCACTGTGGCTCACATGGTAGAGCACTTGCCTTGAGCTGAAGAGCTGAGGGACAAAATTCAAGCCCCATGACCAAAAACAACAAAAAAATCATTAAGCACTGTATCCCAATACATAGTACTCTTACATAGCCATCTGTTCTCCAGTACAATTACAGCCTATGCTTTTTTTACTAGTGCCAAAGCTACTATCTACAACACTAAATAAAGTTACTTATTCAACTAATTTTAAGTAAAACTACACATTTCCATCTTAGTAACTAAATTGTAGACAAAAATAAGGAGCTACAAAAAAAATCAGACTTTTCCATATGTGATTAAAGAGAAATCCATGAAACAAGGAAATCTTCCAAATGTGGTCACGTTTCCACATGTATTCCAGAATACTGGAACAGCCGCTATGCAATGAATGGTGCTAGATCAAACATCTTTACACTACCTTCTAATGCACTCTCTAATCTAATTAGTGTGTTCAACAGATATGTGCCAGGAATGATGCTAATCCTGGGGTAACAATGATGGACAGAAGTCAAATAGAAGGCTATTGCCACATAGCTTATAACCTACCGGGAACTTGTAATCCTATTTTAAAACCCTTAAATAATTCCAACTACCTATTAAATCCAAACTATCCTAGCATTTAAAGTTCCATCCCCAACAGGCAAAAATGTATTTTCAATCAGTCTCTCAAAAAACTGTCCAACTTGCTCTACTCTCTTATCTTTCATGTGCAATGGCACACATCTGTTTGGTCGAAATGCCCATATATCTAAATTCTCTTCATTCTTTAGGATCCGCTCAAGGATTATCTGTTCTTCCAAGTTCTGTTTCCTTCCATATTAACTCCCAAGAAACTAAATGCCTCTCTTAAGAGGCATTGTTTTCTACCTTTTTTTAGTGCCTGGGCACTTTCCCTGAGCTAAAATTCAAGGCTAGTGCTCTACCACTTGAGCACAGTTCTGCTTCCAGCTTTTCTGGTAGTTAACTGGGGATAAGAGTCTCTGGACTTTGCTGCCCAGGCTGGGTTCGAACTGCGATCCTCAGATCTCAGCCTCCTTAGGATTATAGGAACAAGCCACTGGCGTTCAGCCATCTTTTATCCTTTAGTTATGGTTCATTTAGCTTCTCTAATGCAAGAAATCGTCTGATTCATTTCCGTACTCTTCACAGCCCCTAATACAATGAGAGGTCAAAAAATAACGAATAAACAGTGCTAATTCTAAATATAAAAGATGAGTAAAATACTCAAAGAATACTTTTTTTTTTTTGGGGGGGGGGGTAGGGAGGATTGTGGGGCTTGAACTCTGTGCCTGGGTGCTGTCCCTAAGCTCTTCAGCTCCAGTCAAATGCTCTACCACTTCAGCCACAGCGCCACTTCCAGTTTTCTGGGGGTTTATTGGAGATAAAGAGTCTCACAGACTTTCCTGCCTGGGCTGGGTTTAAACTGCAATCCTTAGATCTCAGCCTCCTGAGTAACTAGGATGATAGGCATGAGCCCCCGGCACCCAGCCCAAGAATATTTTTAAAGCATTCTCAGATACATCATTAGATCATTATGGTCATATAATACTGTAATTTTAAATATGTAGGCAACTATACTGAATCAGAGCTCACCCTTTTAAGGTGTATTCATCCCTGTCACAACCATAATGGGAATCAAATAAATATCTTTATGTATTTGGACTAATTACTTATCCAGTTATTTTTAAGTCATCTAACATTTTTTAATTCTTGTTAAATGTTTTGTGCCTACTCAGAAATGCAGGGTGGAGGTATGTTTAAATCTTTTGGGGAGACTCTGGATTTTAATTTTAAAAGCTTTCCCTGTGGGCTGGGAAGGCTCAGTGGTAGAGTACTTGCCTTGCATGCATGAGGCCCTGAGTGTGATTCCTCAGAACCACATAAGCAGAAAAAGCCAGAAGTGGTGCTGTGGCTCAAGTGGTAGAGTGCTGGGTTTGAGCTAAAGAGGGACAGTGCCCAGGCCCAGAGTTCAGGCCCCATGACCAACAACACACACACACAAAAAAAAAAAAAAAGCTTTGCCTGTGACAAATGCTACTCAAACCAAGAGACCTGTTTTGTTATACTCTATGAAACCAGTATGTCAAATGTTTCCGTAATTGGAGACACTGTGATTTCTTTCAGAAATAATCAGAACTGTAGTTTGTCCAAGGATGCCAAAGTAGATATCCTTTCTACAATAAATATATTCTAGTCTATTTCTTAAATTATTTATATGTGTGTGTATATATATATAATTCAACCAATTTTTTTTCCTTTAGACTAAATATACTTCAACATGAGTAACACACTTTCTTATAAACAGAAAATACCAAAAAAAAAAAAAACTTAAATTCAAAAGATGGATGCCAGTGGCTCATACCTATAATCCTAACTACTTAGGAAGGAAGCTTGAGATCACACCAACCCAGGCAGACAATCCAAAATCTAAGAGACTCTTATCTCCAAATATCTAGCAAAAAGCCCAAGCTAGAGGCATGGCTCAAGTGGTAGAGTGCCAGCTATGAGGAAAAATGCCGATCAAGAGCACAAGGTCCTGAGTTCAAGACCCAGAATGTACCCCACACCCTCCCCACACACACACACACACACACACACACACAAACACTATTACCTGTGAAGAATAACTTAACCTGAATAAGGGAGACCTCACCAGGAAGGAGGTTACACCTCCCTTCCTTAGGCATGCATTCATAAATATTTACTTACAAAGACTCACTAATAGTATCAGAAAGTAGGCCTTAGCTGGGCACTGGTGGCTCTTGTATATAAACCCTAGCTACTCAGTTCAGGAGGCTATGATCTGCAGATCAGGGTTAGAAACCAGCTGACATGAGAATCTGAGACTCTTTACCTCAAAGTAGTCAGTAAAAAGCTGGAAATGGAGCTGTGGCATAGCAGTAGTGTCCTATCATTGAGCAGAAAAAAACTAAGTAACTGCCCAGGCCCCAACTCCAACCCCTTGTATCAGCATAGGCATGCGTGCATGCATACACACGTGCTCCCACACTGACACATGCACACATGCACGCACACACGTGCACACACACACACACACACACACACACACACACACACACACACACACACACACACACACACAAAAATCCTTCAGGGAAATCAGCAAAAACTGTCTTATTTTCACTGGATACCCATGACTCACACCTTAATCATTCTTAGCTACTCAGGAGGCTGAGATCTGAAGATCGTGGTTTGAAGTCAGCCCAGGCAGAAAAGTCCATGAGACTCTTTATCTCTAATTAAGCAACAAAACGCCAGAAGTGGAGCTGAGGCTCAAGTGGTAGAGTGCTAGCCAGAGCTCAAGCCCCAGGATCAGCACAAAAAATGGTGAAAATTAAAAAGTCTTATTTTATTTTCGTCAAGAACATCAATCAGAAATAAAAGTAACTTCTAGAAAATATGGTATTTTGCATATGACATTACACTAAATAGGAAAAAGAAGCTAGTAATGATGAGCAGATTGTGAACATTCTAACCACCCTCACTTTTCCACAAAGGTATCTTCATCTTTACCAGATTTTTTTCTTTTTCTTTTTTTTTTTTAAATCAAGCCAGTTCTGTTGCATGATTAACTACAAACTACCGGGTGTTTTTCCACACTATAACTTGGCAACTTGCTCATATTCACTGAGATACACTATCATATATTAAAAAAAAAAAAAACTAATTTTATGATCGTGTGAAGACTATGGAAGCCCTTTAGTTCAGATCTAGATGGGCCGCAAGAGGACTCACTGCCAAATCACAGTTGCAAAGAGCCAAGTTACAAGACCCAGTTACACAGACTGGACACTTTTCCCAATGTCGTTTATAAGAAAATAGGTATGTATGTAGCCCAGTCCCTGTGGAAAGCCACACAAAAATATTTGCATAGATGGAGCTTTAAAGTAAATTACTGACAATTAGTAGCCACATGATATTCAAAGGAAATTTTTCAGGTAGCATCAATAATAAGCACTGAAATGGCCAGAAAATTGTGTTTATAACATGGTTTTGTTTGTTTAGATTAGAAGCCAACTTAGCATATTGTATTAATCTCAAAAACTAAATAGAAAATAAGGAGAATTTATTGAAAAACCAAAAGAGCAAAGGCATATATAATAACATCAAATTGTTCAAGACTAATGAAGGATTAGGATATAGATCACTTGCCTAGCAAGTGATTTCCCCAAAGGGAAAAAAAATGTTCAAAAAGACATTAATACAAAGCTTAGTGCATAATTAGCATTTTCAATTTTCATTTTCATTTTAATCTGTATCCTCAGATAATAGAATGAACATTTAAGTTTGATTCCAAATGGACTTTCATAGCAAACTCTCTCTGGCCAGAAAGCAGCACAATCACAGCTCTACCTTCCAAGGATATAACAGGATAAAAATCTTAAGGAGTACTGACCACTTCGTAATACAATTTAGAGTTCGTAATTTTTAAAAATACTAAAATGTCTTAATGTTGATGTATGAGTTAACTGTCAACAGTGCAGTAGCAGCAACATTTATAGATTAACTGCTGTGTGTGTTTTACCCTAAGTACTTTATTAACTTTAGGCTCATAATCCAATTTACAGTGAGAATACTGAGACAATGATCCGTTTAAATAACCTGACCAAAGACATGCAGCTATTAACTGACCAGGCAGGTATTGAAACTCATACAACCCGCTCTACACCACTCTACACCACTGTGCCAACAGCATAGTGCCCCCAGCAAGAGTCCGGAAAGCTTCATCCAAATGACAGGGAAGACCATGAATGTGTTACTATGTTCCCTCACAGTACTTCATGGTTTTAAGTACAATATAATAAAACTAATGTACAGGAATACTCAGGATTTTTGTTTTCATTTTATGAAGATAACCTTAACTATTTAAATGTAAGATGGTTGCTTTAGTATTATATTTTACTATCATGTTTCTTAGTCGTATGTTGTTTGGGAAATAACAAAGGGAAATGCCAAAATATACCTAAAAAGTATACTGAAAGTGGCTCAGTGGTAGAGTGCTTGCCTCATATGCATGAGATCCTGGATTTGATTCCTCAGCACCACATAAACAGAAAAAGCCAGAAGTGGTGCTGTGGCTCAAGTGGTAGAGCACTAGCCTTGAGCTGAAGAGCTGAGGGACAGCGCCCAGGCCCAGAGTTCAAGCCCCACAACCAACCAAAAAGAAAAAAAAAAGTATATTGAAGAAATTAAAATGTCCCTATAAAAGAAAGCTGTCACAAATAACAATGCTGTTGTAGTTAGTACTCCCATCCAGTAACAGTATTCTGCTAAAATTTACCCAAAATGAAATGGCTCAAATATACTCCAGAACACATTAAATTTCTAAATATCACTGGGCACTGGTAGCTAGTAATCTGGTAATCCTAGTTACCAAGGAGGCTGAGCTCTAAGGATCTCAGTTCAAAGCCAGCCCGGCCAGAAAAGTCGGTAAGACTCTGATCTCCACAATTAGCCACCAAAAAGCTAGAAGCATATCTGTGGCTCAAGTGGTAGAGTGTCAGCCTTGAGCAAAAGAAGCTCAAGCACAGTGCCCAGGTCCTGAGTTCAAGCCCTGGGACTGACACACACACAAAAAAAATCTAAATATCTTCAAATTACATGACTTAAAATATCCTTTTGAATTCTTCATTCATAAATGGCCCACATATCATATTCCCTTCTTTTGAAATGAAAGTTTTTAATACCATTCATTCTATTAATTAACTTTCAAATATTTCCAATATTAGGCTGAATCATTTCAACCACTTTTACATACAAAAGTGGACACTTTGTCTAACAACTTTATCAAATTGCAAGATTTGCATTAAAGGAATAGGGCATACTCAAGACTTATGGTCTAGTTTTGTAATACTCCTAGTAGCACAAAGGATAAAGGTTTACAATTTTATAAGTAAATCAGGTGACAGTGGTTCACGCCTGTAATCCTAGCTACTCAGGAGGGTGAGATCTGAGGATCACAGTTTGAAGCCAGCCCAGGCAGGAAAGTCTATAAGCCTCTTATCTCCACTAAAACTACAAAAAAAGTAGCAGTAGTAGTAGTAGTGGACTTGCAGTTCAAGTGATAGAGCGGCTAGCCTTGGGCAAAAAGCTC
This sequence comes from Dipodomys ordii, assembly GCF_000151885.1. Lineage (NCBI taxonomy): Eukaryota > Metazoa > Chordata > Mammalia > Rodentia > Heteromyidae > Dipodomys > Dipodomys ordii. The sequence goes on along the minus strand of NW_012267239.1, from coordinate 10,228,860 downwards.
AGGGACAGCACCCAAACTCAGAGTTCAAGCCCCAGGATCAGGGAAAGAAAAAATAAATAAATTATAATGAAAACAATCATTCCTATGGGACAATATCTGCAGCATATTAATAAGTTTTTTTTCTAAAACGAGTGAATCACAAATCAGCATTATATTGATTACCAACTGTTTGAGAAACTTAGATGGGAAGAAAGGGACCAGTGGGAGAGAGAGGGTTAACAAAGAGCATAAGTGAGGATGAAAATGATCAAAAAGGTTTGTTTCTAACAGGCACCGGTAGCTCATATCTGTCATCCTAGCTACTCAGGAAGCTGAGATATGAGGATCGTGGTTCAAAGCCAGCCAGACAGGAAAATCTGTGAGACTCTTATCTCCAATTAACCACCAGAAAACCAGAAGTGGCGCTGTGGCTCAAGTGGTAGAGTGCTTGCCTTGAGCTGAAGAACTCAGAGACAGCGCCCAGGCCCAGAGTTCAAGCCCCACAACTGACCCCCTCAAAAAAAAAAAAAAAAAAAGTTTGTCTCAGTTTAGAAATAAAAAATGAGACCTGGTAAACTGTCTTCAGAAGAATTAGATGAGACAGAATGATAGTGTGAGGTTGGTCAAGATACCTTGTTTACATGTGTGGAAACATCACAAAAGAACTCTCCCTCCCCCATATAACTAATATATGCTAATTTTAATAACTTTTTTTAGACTAGGATTATTTTGGTGCTCTCCATTTGGTGGTTCTATTTTTTATTTTCTAATTAAAACATACTAATTCTGTAATTTTTGAAACAATTTAAAGTAAGTCAAACTTTGCTTAATTCTTTACCAAAAAGTAGTTTTAACAACTAATCTATATATGGAATCTAAAACTATGGACATTTTAAATCACCTATTATCCTTTTTTAACTCAGCATCAAAGTTCATAAGAAATAATAACAACTAGCCGGGCACTGGTGGCTCACGCCTGTAATCCTAGCTACTCGGGAGGCTGAGATCTGAGGATCGCGGTTCAAAGCCAGCCTGGGCAGGAGAGACCGTGAGACTCCTATCTCCAATAAACCACCAGAAAACCGGAAGTGGCGCTGTAGCTCAAGTGGTAGAGCGCTCGCCTAGAGCTGAAGGACAGTGCCCAGGCCCAGAGTTCAAGTCCCATGGCCGACCAAAAAAAAAAAAGAAAAAAGAAAGAAATAATAACAACTTAAGTTACACCAAACGTCAGTGATAATTTTCTAAAGAATAAATATACATCAATTAAGCCTATACAGCTGAGTTTGGTTTCATCATAATTATATAATGATGATTTGACCTGACAAATGTTAAAATATAGGGGATCAAGATGGAATAAAAGAATGGAAGATGAGAGTCATAAACAGTCATAAAAGATGCAAACCATGGGGCTGGGAAGGTGGCTCAGTGGTAGAGCACTTGCCTTGTAAGCCTGAGGCCCTGGGTTCGATTCCTCAGCACCATATAAGCAAAAAGAAAAAAGCCAGAAGTGGTGTTGTGGCTCAAGTGGTAGAGCGCTAGCCTTGAGCTGAAGAGCTGAGGGACAGCACCCAGGCCCAGAGTTCAGGCCCCATAACCGGACCCAAAAAATAATAAAAAATAAAAGAGGAAAACCAACCAAACTAAACCCAGAAAAATAAAAAATTAAAAAGCTGCATTATACTATATGTGGGTGGGGGCGATGGAATAAATAGGCATGATTTGATTTTGAAATGAACAAATGTCCTTCTAGGAGGCATCTTACTTTAAAAATCCTGATTAAAAATCTAGATGTTCTGCCAGCAGTGTCTAATGTCTGTAATCTTACCTACTCAGAAGGCTAAGATCCAAGGATCATGGTTCAAAGCCAGCTCAATCAGGAAAAGTCGTGAGACACCATCTCCAATTAAAAATTAAGCACCAAAAAAGTCAGATGAGGAGCTGTGGCTCAAATGGCACAGCACTAGCTAGCCTTGAGCAAAAAAGCTCAGGAGCAGTGCACAGGCAATGCACAAGCCCTGACTTGAAGCCCCACCACATGCACCAAAAGTAAAAAATCTCAAAGCTTCTAGTCCTCCCCTAAGTAACCCACTGACCACATGAAATAGGTGATTGAGCCCAAATTCTGATTTTCCAATTAGCAGCTAAGAAATCCACCTCTCCCAGACTATTCTTTTGTATTTATATAGTCAATGCCCTAAAAGCGCCAGGAGAAAGATTTGAGATGATAAATGGACCACATGATAGTTCAATTAGTCTACTGTGGTGTACCGCCCCCTAGCTGCTATGACAGCAGATCCCTTTGGACCCATACACATATACACATACACATACACACAGAAAAAGGCTTCAAAGAAGTTAGAAAATTTTACAGGTAAATTTATAACTTTTAGAACAGACCACAAACAGACATTAAAATTAGTTTTCTCCTTCCTTTAAAAAATAATAGCACAGACAAAAATTTTTAAACAATACATTTTTTCAACCACAAATGAGTATTTTGGAGAAAATAAATATCTATGGGATACTAAATCAAAGAGTCAGCACTCCTGAAGAGTGACTCTTAAATAAAAGAATGATGGCACACACCTGTAATTCTGACACTCAAGAGACTAAAGCAGGAGTACAAAGAACATCTGGCTAGCCTGAGTTACAATATGAGATCCTGGCTCTAAAAATCCAAAAATAAAATTAATTTGAAAATAAAGTAAAAATTGGAAGTAGGCTTTAGAACAATTCCTTAGCACACTACATAGAAAGTGTTCAGTAAAGGGATTTTTAAAAAATCTTTTACCAAACAAATCAAATACTATTACTAAAATTTTTCTGGTTATGAATGTATAGTGTATATTAAAAAGCACCTTAGAATAATGAGGCTTTTATGTTAATTTGAAATTTTCAGATACCAGCTTCAATCTGATGTTAAAATTAATCAACACTGGAGCCAATATATCCTGGCATAACTGAATTACATAAAATGTATGAACAAAGCAAGGGAAAATGTATTAAGATCCTATATAGTAATTAATACCATCTCATAATTTTGTCTGTTAAGTCTTGCATTACATTTTTGTATTACTTTCCAATTTACCACCAAAAAGCTCAGCTGCCAAAGTAGCTCAATAGCAACAATACATGAAAAAAAAAAAAAACCTGTGTTCCTTTCACTGTCCTGTTAATTACTCACAATTTACTAGTATTTGAAAACAGTGGGTTGCAGCTTGTTTCTACGCCACATACCCCCGAGACACAAATAATATCCTTTAACAATGGCGATTTTACAAGGCTCTAGTTCTCAGCAAGGCTGAGAAAGGAAAAGAGAATCTGAAAAAGAAAATGGGAATAGAAAGAAAAGGGTAAGAGTGGGGATGTTTCTTTTGATAGACACCCATTATTAAACCCAGGATCTCTTTTAAGCAAATTTTTCAAACTTTTCATAATTTACCACTGTTCCAGAAAATAGGATGCAAATAATGTTTGAGAAAAAAAAAATCCTTACCCTGAAGCTCATGATGTATCACACCCACTAGGTTGGGTTCATCTCCCCACCAGAATATCCATAACTCTTTGCAATCTGGTTTGACATCACGACGCCATACACACAGCAGGTTGGCTTGCAGACAGCGGATGAAACTTAACAGGATTGGGTCATCCTGGGCTGGGGCTGAAATTATGGGTCCACAGTCCCCATGTCCTCCGAAATTGTACCTACGCCATTTGATCCCCGTGAGTTCAGCCTAGAAAAGACAAGAAAATACAATGGTTTTCATTTTTTCCTTTTACTTATAAGCCCCTATAAACACCATCCATGAAGAAAAGCCCATTTGCTAAAATAAATACATTAAAATTAACAGTGTAAGATTTTTTTCCCAGTGAAAAATGTACATCTACCCTTAATTTGGAGGGTGGGAGGTTGTAATTCCTATCATGATTTCTACATGGTTGGTCATCTTATTTGTTATTGAACCATTTTATTTGCCTAAACACTCTAAAAATCTCCCTATAAACTTATTTTTTGCATTATTTCTTATTCAAATCATAAATTATATTGAAAAAATCAGGTAAGAGCTTTAAAACAGGTGCACAGTTTGAGTAACACTACCTAATCCAAACATCCAAAATCTAAAATGTTTCCCAGTCCACACTTCAGAGCATTATATATTTCAGCTCTTCAGATAAGGGATGCTCAGTGTATACTGAAGTATACACAAACAGTCCAGAATTTGAAAGGTTTTGAAATGTGAAACACTTCTGGTCCCAAGCATTTCAGATAAGGGATACTCATCAAACTATAGAAGTAAAATAATTTCTTTCAAAGGTTTTTCTCAATTTCTTCCCATTCAGTTTAAATCCTTTTCAATCAGGGAAGCAGTTAACATGCAGTATCATACCACTTCATCATGCATGCCAAAAGGCTATTTAGGAAGAAACTGCTAACAAAACTGATGCAGTTATCAGCGATTTACTCCTGTTACTTAATATGCAGCACACAGAAAAGCTTTCCTTCTGTAACGACTCCCTAATGTAGTTTGGTCTTTTGTTTTTTAAACACATTTTAAAACAGAGAAACTTTAAACAAGCAGAGAAGAGAAGCTACTGTCACTTTGTTCCATTATATGCATTTGTATTTTATAATTGTTCTTAGAGTTTAAATGGAAGAAACTAAACTTCATCAGGGTGCCCATGGCTCACAACTGTAATCCTAGCTACTCAGGAGGCCAAGATTGAGGATCACAGTTCAAAGTCAGTCCAGGCTTTGAAAGTCTCTGAGACTTTCATCTCCAATTAACCACCAAAAAAGCCAAAAGTGAAGCTGTGGTCCAAGTGGCAGAGTGCTAGCCTTGAGCAAAAAGCACAGGGACATAGTCTGAGTTCAAGCCCTAGGACCAGCAACCAAAAAAAAAAAAAAAAAAAAAAAAGTTCTAAAATAATTCACTATAAACACACCAGAATTAACTGTCATATGTTCTTTCTGGTTGCTGGGGTTTGTTTTTGTTTTGGCTTTTAACTAAAACCATACTGGATAATTTCATATCCTCCTTTATCACTTATTACTATTCTAAAATTTTTTCAATGTTTGTATAATATTCTATCCAATATTTGAAGAAATATAACTTAAGCACCCGGTAAGAACTGGACCGTTTCCTACTTTTTCCACTATTATAATTATTATAATTCATGAACAAATAAATGTTTTCCTAATTACTCACTTGGGAGAAATTGCTTGATACCAAACAACCAGTTTAAAATTCATGATAAAATGTACTCCATCTGATATCTGTAACTGTAACCCCTTTGTATATTACCTTTATAGTAACAATAAAAATTTGAAAAGGGGGAAAAAAAGATTTGGAAAAAAAAAAAGATTCATGACAAATGCTTCTTCTATTTCCACAATACCTGGATTCAACAAACTACTCGTCAAACATGTTGGGAAAAAATACCTGTGTATACTCAACAAGCAGGCCTTCTTTGCCAAACAATAAAATATCACAACTATTTACAAAGCATTTTACTGTATTAGCCATGAGTAATCCAAGGATAATTCAAAATATACAGAAGTAAGTACACAGGTTATATGTAATTACTATGTTTATATAAAAGACTAGAGCATCCTCAGATTTGGGTATTTACAGAGAGGTCCTGATCTATAGAGAGAGCTCTTAGAACAGCACTTGACATACAGCAAACACAAACTATCTTATAATCATACTAATAATTGTACTACTATTTCTTTTACTTTGACTTTTTTTTGGGGAGCAGGGGGGGTCGGTCACTGTCTCTCAGCATTTCAGCTCAAGGCAAGCACTCTACCACTAGAGCCACAGCACCACTTCTAGTTTTCTGAGTGGTTTATAAGAGATAAAGAGTCTCACAGCCTTTCCTGCCCTTTCCAGCCCTTTCCTCAGATCTCAGCCTTCTAAGCAGCTAGGATTACAGGCGGGAGCCACCAGTGCCCGGCTTTTTGTCTATATTTCTATCATAGAAATTCCTTTGTTTTGCAATATCTAGTATATGTATGAGTCAAGCGGAAAAGGTCAGATAATGTGATGTCAGGAAAATGAACCCTTAGATATGTATTTTAATGTTTTT
>NW_012267239.1:10204137-10222331 GCF_000151885.1 Dipodomys ordii | reverse complement strand
AAATTAAAAAAAAAAAAGAAATTCCTTTGTTTCCACAAATAAACATAATTTTTATGTATTTATTGAGAAAGTCTAACATCAATTTTTAAGTGCCAAAAAAGGAAATCAAATAAAAATAAAACAGGTTTTAAAAAGCTATATAAAAGATATTATCATCTAAGTAAAAGATAATGTTCTGTGCCTAAGAACTGTGGGTAGGGCTGGGAAGTTGGCTCAGTGGTAGAGCGCTTGCCTTGCATGCCTGAGGCCCTGGGTTCAATTCCTCAGCACCATATAAGCAAAAAGGAAAAAAAAGCCGGAAGTGGCACTGTGGCTCAGGTGGTAGAGTGCTAGCCTTGAGCTGAAGAGCTGAGGGACAGCACTCAGGCCCAGAGTTCAGGCCCCACAACCGGACCAAAAAAAAAAAAAAAAGAACTGTGGGTAGAGGGAAGAGAAGGAATACTAATACAACAATAAGTATGATCACTAATCATGACATTAACTATATTTAAAGGGTTAGAAAACTAGGGCACACAGAATAAACGTCACATGTGCCAGTCCTCAAGAAAATCCATGCACAGAAATTTACTCATTTTAACACTGTAACATCCAACAATATTCAACAAATGTCTGACTTTGATTCAAAATGGTTTCCCAATCCTGACACTTCCATTAATTTCCTAACCAGTAGCAAAGGGAAACCACTGCCACCTGCTCTGTGTTCTCTACAAAGCTGTCCTAACAAGTGATATATTATTACAAGTGCAAGTTCAGCAGCTACACGGCTGCCAACTTGTTTCATAACTCAGTCAAAAGATGAAAAATGATCAAAAAAATTTGGTCGATTGTGGGGCTTGAACCCAGCGCTGTCCCTGAGCTTTTGTGTCCAAGGCTAGTGCTTCCCCACTCTGGCCATAAAACCACTCCTGGTTTTTGAGTGGTTAATTGGTGATAAGAGTGTCACAGACTTTCCTGACTTGGCTGGCTTTGAACCTTGATCCTCAGATCTCAGCCTCATGAGTAGCTAGGATTACAGACATGAGCCACCTGAACCTGGCTCAATGAAAAAAAAAAAACTATTTAATTTCCTTTATTTTCAAGCTAAAATTATTATACCAGTTTTCACTGGAAAACCTATCATTGAAATACCAATCAAGCCTAGTAAGAATAAGTATTAAATGGATATCCTTAAGACTTAGCTTTAAATTTTGAATTAATGTTTGATAAGAGAAAAGACAAGTTAATGTTACTGATATCATTTATGCAAGAAAAGTATTCCCATCATAGACTTGTCTTCAAATAGAGTAAAATATCATACACCATGACTGTTTTGTTAAAAAATCAAGAATGGGCATGGTGGGCACATACCTGTCATTCTAGCACTCAAGAGGCTGAAAGAAGATCTTGAGTGTGAGGCCAACCTGGGTGAGGGAAAGTGTCTCCAAAAGATCATTCCCATGCCAAGTTCTGTCTCCCCCGACCAGAAGAGTTAGTGCAGTTTGAAGTGAAGGCTACACAATTAACAAGAACTCTGCGTGCGTGCGTGTGTGTTGTGGGTCTTGAACTCTAGGCATGGGCGCTATCCCTGAGCTCTTCAACTCAAGGCTAGAGCTCTACCATTTGAGCTCCAGCACCACTTCCTATTTTCTGGTGGTTAACTGGAGATAAGAACTTCACAGGCATTCCTACCCAGGCTGGTTTTGAACTGTGATCCTCAGATCTCAGCCTCCTGAGTAGTTAGGATTACAGGTGTGAGCCACCAGCACCCAGCTAACAAGAACTCTTACAGTCCCAAATTGTAACAACTTGTATCTCTAAGATTCAAAATTCTTTATCTAATTACTGTGAAGTATTTTTACATTCAAATTATCCAAAATGTGCATTTACTTCAGAGATAAATTCATAACTACAATTAGGTTTTAAAAACAGAATCAAAAGGATGAAATTAAAATATACAGAGAACAAAAGCAGTAATATATACATATACAATAGTAACTACCAGCATCGCCACTTATTAAGCAACTACCTACTAGCCCCACAATGAAGTCTTCATATTTAATTTCTTTTTTTTTTTTTTTTGGTCCAGTTGCGGGGCCTGAACTCTGGGCCTGGGCGCTGTCCCTCAGCTCTTCAGCTCAAGGCTAGCTACTCTACCACTTGAGCCACAGCACCACTTCTGGCTTTTTTGTTTTTGCTTATGTGGTGCTGAGGAATTGAACCCAGGGCCTCATGCATGCAAGGCAAGCGCTCTACCATTGAGCCACCTTCCCAGTCCCATATTTAATTTCTAATAGCAAGTAGCATACTAGTCTTTGTACATAATTCTTGATCTTCACAACCAGCTAAAGAAATCAGAACTTAAAAGGTTAATAGTTCTCTCATAGCCATAGGATGGAAAATGGCAGATCCCAAATATAACTAGATTTAAACCATAACTGAAATTAAAACATATATTCTTTCCAGTCTGCTATGCTGCTAATGGTAACAATTAGCTCTTGAGGATTATAACATAAACAGTACAAAGAAACTGTCATCAACTCAGTTTACCAATGACTAAAGCTCACGTCCATGCTTTCCAATTTAAGGAAGTTCATGAATCTTTAATCTTCCTGGTGTATTAAAGAAAATTAGCATGAGTACCCATACTATCCCACGAATAGAGACAATTTCAGATAATCATATGCCTTCTACGTGTTACCACTGTAAGATAGAACCTACACAAATGAATTCTTAGAGGATACATATAACAACTATTCTAGTAGCAAGAGAGGCTAGAGGGAAACATAGAAATGGCTGACATCTGTTACACAGGCAGTCAGGATTTTCTGAAAATTGAACTGAACTGGCAGACTGCTGCCATAAACAAAAGGCAGCCATATTCAATTCAGAATGTGCTAATTAAATAGACTATGATAGAAGCAGGTAAATGAACTTCCTAACATAAATGTGATTTAAATAAAATGTATTCTTATTGTCCTATTCTTTAGGTATAGTACATGGGAAATACGATGTCCCAGTGGAGATGGTTTCTTCACAGCGACCTATCACCAGATCCCTTGTGACCAACAACATACATTCCAGCGTGGCATCTCAGAGGTAAAACTGTAAAATTAACAGATGTGCCAGTAGGAGTTATCCTAGGTGTAGTATCATCATACAAAGAACACCAGCTGCAGATCAAGAGACAGAAGTTCTAGGCCTGGTTTTTCAACGATTTACCTAATGATGTTAGGAAAACTACTCCACTTCAAGGTACCTCTGGCTTCAGAAGCTGTAAAGTGATAGGGGTGACCTACATACTATAAATGAATTCAAGGCTCCTGGCTCAAGCTAATTACATCCCACTCACTAAAGCAACTTGTAAATGAGATGAAATCCTTATTGTGCCTTAGAAGGATCAGTGAGGAGGAGCTGCCAGAAGATATTCAGAATTTCAAGAAACTTGCTGGGCCAAGTATGTATACTAAATGGTACAATGTTTGCCTAGCACTAGCACTGGGTTCCATCCCTAGCATGGCTGGGTGAGGGTTTTAAGGAAACAAATCAAATGTGTATGTCCTAGGAAATTCCAAGTCCGCTTAACCTCACTTCCTCATGTGAGAGGGTTATTATTACTTTAGTAGAATCAGGAAAATAGAGTAAACATACTAAGTCACCTCTGAAATCACAAGAAAGAAAGTCAAAAGAATGGCAAACTTTTGTTAAAACAACGCCAGGCCCCAGTGGCTCATGCCTGTAATCCTAAACTACTCAGGTGGAAAAATCTGAGGATGATAGTTCGAAGCCAGACTGGGCAGGAAAGTCTGTGAGACTCTTACCTCCAATGAACCACCAGAAAGATAGAAACAGAGGTGTGGCTCAAGTGGTAGGGCACTGTCCCTGAGCAAAAAACCTCAGGAACAGTGCCCAGACCTGAGTTTAAGGCCCACAACTGACAATAATGATGATAATAATAATGATACTTCTTAGGAGACTATTAGATTTGTACCCAAAAAACAATGACTGAAAGGAAAAATCAAGTAGGAAGTTACAAGCCAGGCACTAGTGGCTCATACCCGTAATCCAACTACTCCTAAAGCTGAGATTGGAGGATTATAATTAGAAGCTAGACGGGGCAGAAAGTCCTCGTGAGACTCTTCTCCAAATAACTGCTCAAAAACTGGAAGTAGAGCTATGGTTCACAGCACAAGCCTTGAGCAAAAGAGCTCAGAGAAAGTGCCCAGGCCCTATTCAAGCCCCAGGACAAAAAAAAAAAAAAAAAAAAAATCGAGATTTGCAAAGCAGATACAACATGAGAGGCCAGCAGCTCACACTTGTAATCCTAGCTATTCAGGAGGCTAAAATCTGAGGATCACAGTTCAAAAGCCAGCCTGGGCAGAAAAATCAGTGACAATCTCCAATTTACTAAAGCTGGAAGGAGAACTGTCACTCAAGCTTTTTCATTTGAGCCAAAAAGCAAAGTCATACCAGGCTCTGAGTTCAAGCCCCAGTACAGCACAGGCACACAAACAAAAAAGTGGAATCCCAGCGAGGCTTGGCGGTTCACGCCTGTCATCCTAGCCATTCAGGAGGCTGAGATCTGAGGAGTAAGATTTAAATCCAGCCAGGGCAGAAAAGTACCCTGAGACTCTTATCTCCAATTAGCTACTCAAAAACCAGAAGTGGCACTGTGGCTCAAGTGTTAGAGCCCTAGCCTTGGGCACAAAGAGGCTTAGGGACAGTGCCCGGGCCCTGAGATCAATCCCCACAACTAAATGGAGGGAAAAAATGAAATCCCTACTATAACCCAGCTTGTCATGTATATCAATCTAATTATAACATGTCAGGTGACTCCAGGAAAAACTCCATCAGGAGTTACATCAGGTGTAATGTAACTGAGAGCTTTAGGGGAATTTCAGACAAACAAACAAATGATTGGGGGTAAGTAGGTCAAGGTACTTGAAGAAGTACCTAAAATATAATTACCCTAGTATTTTGAATTATATAGAAAAAGAATTCAGAGTTTAATAATGGATGAGTGGCATACTATGAGCAAAGTAATGCTAACACTGAATACTGAGCCAACTCAAATTACTGCAAAACTATTTTAGTAAAATGAATATGGAAAGGTACATTTGCTTTATAGGAGGCAAAGAGAACACATTAAATCCTCATCTGCAATAGTGGAATGTCTAGAAAACTATTCATTTAGGGTTTAAAACAAGGAACAACCAACATAACAAAAATCCAGTACAGCTGGGCTGTGAATGTGGTCAGTGGTAGAGTGCTTGCCTAGCATGCATGAGGCTCTGGGTTCAATTCCTCAGTATCACATAAACAAAAAATAATAATAACCATGCAATTGTAACCCCTCTGTACAGTATGTTCACAAATAAAATAAAATAAAATTTAAAAAAATAATAATAATAATAAAATTATATTTTAAAAAACAGTGAAAGTGTTAGCCTCCAAAGAAAGTAAAATAAAGACCAGTAGAAAAGAATGTTATTCTTATAAACCATGTAGAATTATTTAAGTAAATAAGCCATGGAGGGGAAAGGGAGTAACATTTAAACAAAACTAATCAGTATGTGGTAAAGAAATAGTTAATGAAAAGTTACTAATAATATTGAGTATTCACAAGTATCATTTTACAAATATTCTGAATATTCCTAAAACAATATGGCATCAGGTAAATAACATTGCAAAAGCCAAAGGTAATTTGGCATGTTAACATATTGTTGGCAAGGCACTGGTGGCTCAGGTCTATAATCCTAGCACTCAGGGGCTGAGATGTGAAGATCACAGTTCAAAGCCAGACCAGGCAGGAAAATCCGTGAAACTCTTTATCTCCAATTAACCATCAAAAAGCTACAATTGGAACTATGCCTCAAGCGGTAAGATTCTAGCCCTGAGCTCTGATACAGTGCTTCGGCCCTGAGCTCAAGATCAGGACCAGCACACAATAATAATAAATTGCTGTCTGGTTCTCCTCTCCATTTCACACTTTTAAAACACCAGCTGGGCTAGAACACTTCTAGAGGTCTACCTCCTCCCTCCCTCCCCCTCCCTTTGACTCTGCTCAAACTCCTCCCTCTATCACCAGTTTTGCTGTGGGCCAGGACTGTTCTCTCACTAGGCTGCTAAAAGTACAGTATCTAGATCCCATGTAACAGATGTGAACTTACATGTTACTTTAGCTTCAGCCTCTAACTGATTACTATAAAATGGAACAAATTAACAAATGAAAGACTAGGGTACTGAAGAAATCTCAACATTGTATATAGCTAGAGGCTATCTGGCCTCATGTTCAATTCTTTCATGCAAATTAACATGGAAGTAAAAATAGAATAGAATATGATTTTAAAAACAGTTGAATGAACTTAATTAGTACTTAAGAAGATTCTGAAATTATTTAAAAGTCTTCTATTATATGAAAGGCTGATGGGGAAGATTAATTAGATTTGCTCAGCACAGTCCCAAGTGGTAACAATGAACCAAATGGAAAAACTGATTAAAACAACAACAGTGAGAAGCTCCCTGAAGGATAAAAATTCCTGACTGAGAGTCAATCATTGATATAGGAGGTTAAGGAGAAGTAAGTCAATACTAGATAAGGAAATTATAGAACAGCTTTGAATATCAAGTGCTAGTCAGACAAGGTTTATAAGGTTTCTTTGGAACTTTAAATATGGGTTACATGGATTCTTCATAACAAGATTTCATAGTACTAATATTTGTATTTTAGTCAGCTGGCAAAGAGTCAGTAATCTATAAACTATGGACTGTTTTTGTAATGAATGAAGTCTTGCTAGTACAAAACTATGTTTATTTATTTACATACTATGTACACATAGCATGTACACATACAATCACTACCATCAGAGCCTTGTAACTGATACTCAAATGGACTACAGCCTGAAATAATTACACACTGGTTTTGCTGACCTCTGAACTAAGATAACATCCACGAGCAAATGAGATACCTATATCTATAAAGAAGCACCAGAACTGTGATCCTGTCATAGATAAACTGAAACTGAACAAAACATAAAATTACTGTTTTCAGGCACTGGACAGCTAGCAGTACAGTCCTGTATCTCTCTAAAAGGAAAACAAATGAGATGGTTCCTGCTGAAGCAGGGTGGGTGCTAATGGCCCACACCTGTCACCCTAGCTACTCAGGAGGCTGAGATATGAGGATCACAGCCAGCCTGGACAGGAAAGTCCATAAGACACTTATCACCAATAAACTACAAAAAAAAAAAAGCCACAAGTAGACTCAAGTAGTAGAGCACTAGCCTTGAGCAAAAAAGTTGGAATACTGCCCAGGTTCTGAGATTGGCAAAAAAAAAAAAAAAAAAAAAAAAACAAAGTGGAAGCCACTAAAGATTTTGGAGAATAGATAACCAGAAATAAGATAACTATCTCTGGGGGAAAAAAAGATCTGATTGGGGTCCATTTAGAAGTAGACTTTGGGGCTGGGAACATGGCTTAGTGGTAGAATGCTTCTTTGGTATGCATGAAGCCCTGAGTTCAATTCCTCAGTACCACATAAAAAGAAAAAGCAGCAGATAAGATGAAGTTAAGAGAAATGAACCCCAAGATAGGGACACAGTAGGTTTTTTCTTTCTTGCTATTGTTTCTAATGTATTTTATAAGGTACCATGTGATTTTTTTTGTTTCTTTGTATGTTCCTCCCCAATGGGGTATAACCCCTGTTTTCACTGTATTTGATGTCGTATAATTTGGCTAGGGGAAAGGAAAAAACAAAATGTTTAAATAGGGATACAGGTTGACCCATTGCAACAATGAGATGTACAAGACACTATGTTGAAAAACGAACTTTACAATTTAGGCAGAAGTGGGGAGCTGTGTAGTTAGTTGTGGAGGTGGGAGGGAAGGGATGTTACAAAGAAGGAGGCAACTATGCTTGATAAGAAATGTGCTCATGGGGCTAGGAAGGTGGCTCAGTGGTAGAGTGCTTTGCCTTGCATGCATGAGGCCCTGGGTTCGGTTCCTCAGCACCACATAAGCAGAAAAAGCTGGAAATGGCGCTGTGGCTCTAGTGGTAGAGCACTAGCCTTGAGCTGAAGAGCTGAGGGACAGTGCCTAGGCCCAGAGTTCAGGCCCCATGACCGACAAAAAAAAAAGAAAAAAAGAAATGTGCTCATTACCTTGCTCATGTAACTGTAACTCCTCTGTACAGTATTTTCACAACAAAAAACTTATAAAAAGAAAGAGAGAGAGAAAGGAAAGAAAGAGGAAGGAAGGGATGGAGGGAGGGAGGGAAAGAGAGGGAGGGAGAGAGGAAGTGGTGCTGTGGCTCAAGTGGTAGAGTGCTAGCCTTGAGCAAAAGAACCTCAGGGACAGTGCCCAGGCCTGAGTTCAAGTCCCAGGACTGGCAAAAAAAGAAAAGAACGAAAAAGGAAAATGAAAAAGAAAGGGAGAAGAGGAAATAGGCTCTGTAAGTAGGTGGGGACTAGCAACAAGAGGTTGTGCTGGCCAAGAGGATGAATACTATCCAAGACAGATTGTTTACAACTATGAAAATGAAACAAGGAAACCTGTTGGGAATGCTATTTTGGAAGTAAAGGGAAGCAAGGAATGTGATAAGGGGGTAAAATTAATTGGAATAAAGTGTAAACGGGTATGGAGATGTACCAATGGAATCTCCCTCTGTATAATATAAGCCAATAGAAAATAATCAATTAAAATTATCATTTTTAAAGTTAATTGTTTAAAGCAAAAGAAAAAAAAATCGGGCACCAGTGACTTATGCTTGTCATCCCAGCTAATCAATCAGGAGGCTGAGATCTAAGGACTGTAGTTAGAAGCCAGCCAGTGCAGAAAAGTAATTCATTAAGGCTCTTACCTCCAATTATCCACCAAAAAAAAAAAAAAACACAGAAATGGCGCTGCAATTCAAGTGGTAGTCTGGAGCAAAAGCTCAGCGACACGGACACACACACACACACACACACACACACACACACACACACACAGTCAGTTCTTCAAAAAGACAAAAAAAAAGAGTACCTATAAGAAATGGCACTGCAATTCAAGTGGTAGTCTGGAGCAAAAGCTCAGCGACACGGACACACACACACACACACACACACGCACACACACACACACACACACACACAGTCAGTTCTTCAAAAAGACAAAAAAAAAGAGTACCTATAACAAGAGTTTCAAAATACTGAAGCAAAAACATCTAAAATGAGAAACATAAGCCTAGAATTAGTGGAGACTTTAATAGCTTCTTCATAAATAGGACAAGTAAACAAAAAATAAGGATACATAAAATGTGAACATGACCAACCAAAGTCAAACTGCCATTTTATAAAACATTACACCAACAGCAGAACACATTTTTTCAAATGCTCATGAAACACTCATCAAGAGGAAACATATGTGAAGCAATAAAACAAATACAAATATATTTAAGAATTGAAATCTCTGAACAAAACTAAGTTAGAAATTAACCAAAAATCTGGAATTCTCCTATTCCCCACAAAATCTGGAAATTAAACCATACTTCCGAATAACACATGGGATAAAGAACAAAATACTTGGAGCTGATTGACATAAAAAAGCCAAAATGCCAAAATATGTGAGATACAATTAAACAGTACTCCAAAATCAGTTGCTTTAAAATTTATAATATGAACGTATAAAACAATTGCTCTAAACCTATCAGAGACTACAGAATGACTAATTACACCAGAAGTAAACAGAAAAAGATAACATAGGAAAATAAATTAATATAAAACAGAGTAACAATAAAAGAAAACCAATGTGCTAAGCACCGGTGGATGACATCTGTAATCTTAGTTTCTAAGGAGGCTGAGATCTAAGGATCACAGTTTGAAGACAGCCCTGGCAGTAAAGGCCATGAGACTCTCATCTAATTAACTACCAAAAAAGATGGAAGGAGAGCTGTAGCTAGAGTGGTACAGTGCCAGCACTGAGTGGAAAAGCTCAGGAACAAGACCCAGGCCCTGAGTTAAAGTCCCAATACCACCCAAAAAGAAAAGGAAAAGAAAAAATAAAATAAAACACTAACCAAATCTTCCTATCTCTAAACTATGAGCCATTTAGAAGTATGCAGTTTTTCAAATAAGTGACTTTCACATCCAACAATATCAGAATACATCAACAACCAGAAGTGATGATGGTGCACGCCTTTAATTCCAGCACTAGGACAACAGAGCACAAAGAATCATAAGTCTGAGTCCAACAAAAGATACATAGTGAGTTCAATGCCAGTCTGGGCTACAAAAGCAAGACCATCACAAAAAGAATAAAAAATAGAAACAATCTTTAACTTAAATCATTATTCAATTTGGCTGCTCACTGGTTAGTTTTGAAGACAGGTGACCACAGGCTAGCCTCAAAGTCACAGACTTCCTTCTTCAACTTTACAAACGCTACACTTGCACGTGTTTAACTGGTAAAGGATTCTCATAAATTTCTGGGAAGCTTTAGGGTGCTTCATTATTGACATCAGGATGATTTCTCAATTGCAATCACAAACGATAAGCCGAAGTAGGTATTATTTTCTCTGGGTAGCACACGTCCACCCAATCATGAAAGCACCATCTCCATAAGACCACACATTTTACATCTCTGGGCATAACAACAGGCCCTCTTAAAGAACACTTTCCAGCTTCCCTGACATATGTGTAGTATGGAACTTTAGTATGGCTAGACATATTTATGGAACATTCTGAAAGTTTCCTTAAAAGAAGTATTTCCTGGGGCTGGGAAGGTGGCTCAGTGGTAGAGTGCTTGCCTTGCATGCATGAGGACCTGGGTTCGATTCTTCAGCACCACATAAGCAGAAAAAGCCGGAAGTGGGGGCTGACGCTCAAGTGGTATAGCCTTCAGCTGAAGAGCTGAGGGACAGTGCCCAGGCCCAGAGTTCAGGCCCTACTACTGATAAAAAAAAAATAAAAAGAAGAAGAAGAAGAAGTATTTCCTCCTCCTCCTTACCTAGAATGACTAGATTGGGGTTTGAACAACCATCTTCAACTGCACGCTACTGTGATTGACGTATAGATAATGGGATAACCAAATGAAGTTGTCAACCCTGATGTCCACACTTGTTCTCAAATGCTCACTGTGAAGCTTTTTATAAAAAAAAAAGAAAAAATTAATTTCAACTATTTTGAAAGACACACATGAATAACACATGCTGCTACAGTAAGTCCTATGCATTTGAGAAACGGCTCTCTTTAAATTAAAAGTGGGCTGGAGGCATGGCTAAAGTGGTAGAGCACAAGCCAGTGAACTAAAGCAAGTACTAGATAACGAATTCAAACCCCAGTCTCAAACAAAAATAAAAACAAAAACAAAAGAACTAAAAAACTTTTTACTAAGGTGGGTTTTTCAGATTATACATTTATATAGGTTTTTATCTTGCTCTAGTCATCGATCAAAACAATAAGCCACCTTAACTTTTTTATTTTCTCCATGATTCCTCAAGTTAGGAATATAGCCTTCTAAGGGGAAAGAAAAAAAACCTATTGCCCTATCTGAAGAAAGAACTTTCGAGCTGCATTATTACTCCATTAATCTCTGATGAAACTTTTAAAAAATGTAAGCTGTATTATCACTCCATTAATCTCAGGCAAATCGCTATGCTCCAGTGGTTTCTAGGTCCATGCTTACACTAAATTATATGATCTACACTGTTAATTTTTAAAAGGCTCAGTCTAAAAGAAAGAAACCAATAATGTCTGGAAAGCTAGAAAGAGCTCACTGAAGTCCTAGAAGGATTTAGACAAGAGAAGAATGACAGCACACAACACAATACACTGGTGAAAACTTCAGGCTCTAAATCAAGACACCTGGCTCCTGGGGACGTGCACACAAGTTACTGAAATTTCTTGTTTCAGCTGTCTCACCTGAAAAACAGGACTAGGAATATCTACCTCATAAAAGAAAATGCACGTAGCTGCAAAGCAATTAGCCTGGCCAGGCCTGCAGTAAAGAACTCTTAGGATCAGCAGAAGCTCTAAAGGGGGAGTGTACAAAGCAGGCAAAGACTGGCCTGGGAGCACAGATTCCTAACTCGTGAGTGGTTGGAAACGGAGATAAGGAAAAGGACTTTCTGGAGATTAAACACTTTTTAAAAATAAAACACAAAAGAAACCTATATACCCAATACATATGAAAAGATGCCATGATCTTACTAAAAAAAAATCAAGAAATCAGAAAATAAAATGCTAAAATACTTTAGCTCAGAATAGCAAAAGTAAAATGAGTAGTTCCATTATAGGCAAGGAAAAAAGAAATGAGAGTTTTACATTGCCCACATAAATGTAAACAAGCACGTCTTTTAAAGAACTATGGTTATAACTACATAATTCAATGAATAACAATTACAGCAGAAGAATTGCCTCTGAATGGAATTAAAAGAGGATGGGAAGGAAGAGTAAAGATAGAACTCCATAAACTGATAAATTGTTTTTGTTAAGCTTTTGTTAGATACATCAGTGTTCCTTCTATCATTAGCCTATGTGTGATTTATAAATTCTATTTATAAAAAGCTAATGGAACAGTTTTGAAACTGTATAAATACACACACACACACACACACAGGCACTCAAAAGATGTGTGAACACAAGAAAAAGATTCTGGAATGATACAAATTAAAACAACCAATAGCTACTGTCTTATGGAGAAGAAACTTTATATTTTATGTTAGATGCTTCCATAGTGCCTGAATCTGAGAACAATTATGTAATTTCTTATTAAATTTATAAAAGAAATTACTTTCCATTAACATTATAATTATGAAAATTGTAACCACATGGAAAATATGCTAGTGAGTGCAGCTGAATAAAGACACCTATTTATACTGTGATTGTATCTATGTACAAAAATGTGCACATTAACAAGAATATGCGTTGGGGTAAATCTGATCTATTGGAGTGGCTGAACTATGGACAATTCCTTATAGTTTCAATTTCTAAGAAGTCTTACTTCATGAAAATATTTTGTGTTTTCTTAGTACTAGCTCAGTTGTAGAAAATTAAAGAAACATGACACTTTCAGGAAAACCAACACTAGCTTCTGGGCAGCCAAACCTGCCCATCTGGGAAAGCTGAATGAATTTACAGCAATCAACAATGGATAGTACACGCTGTGCCAGTAAGTGCACTCCAGACAACTGGAGAGGGTCCCCACCACACCAAGGAGATTACATGAAAAGGTTCTGAAGTGCATATGTACATTTCAGTGCTTAACTGAGAAATGTGCTGCCAAGTCAAAGTGCAGATGTGGGAAGGAAGACTCCAAAGTACAGGAGAGCAGGAATGTGCTCAAAAATGGAAAAGTGGGTAGGGAGCCATAGGAGAGAGGGCAGGAGATGAGGGTAGGGAGAAAGAGAAATTTTCCCAATTCCCAAGGCAAAAATTACTTGGCATAGTAATTATTCTCAATAATGGTAATAATAGTATACAATCAGACAGTGATAGAGAACTCCAAATCAAATGAGCAGACATCAATTAAAAAAAAAAAAGTATCTGTAGCCAGGTGCCAGTGGCTCACGCCTATAATCCTAGCTACTCAGGAGGCTGAGATCTGAGGATCACAGTTCAAAGCCAACCCAGGCAAGGAAAGTCGATGAAACTCTTATCTTCAATTAACCACCAGAAAACTAGAAGTGGCACTGTGACTCAAGTGGCAGAGCACTAGCCTTGAACTGAAGAGCTCAAGGACAGGGCCCAGGCCCAGAGTTCGAGCCCCATGACCAACAAACAATATACATATACATATATACATATATGTATATATATATTACATACTATGTATAATGTATATTATATATACTACATATTATATATGTATATAATTATATATACATACACACAGATATATATATATATATGTATACAGTGTGTGTGTGTGCGCGTGTGGTCTTTACAAACACTTCCCTCTATTCTCTCTTCTGGTTCTAAAAATCTCACCACTCTGACAAAAGCATGGAAGAGTTTAGGTAAGTCTATTTCATCCTTCTACCAAAAATACACTGACCTGAAATTAACATAGACAAAATCCGCATATATAAAAGCTAATTGTTCAAAAGTCTCAAGGCAGGTTTGCCAAGGAAAGCCCTATCTACTTTCTGAGCTTCCACAGCAGAAGCTGTCAAGGCAGAGAGGACTATTGCTGTTAGGCTGCTTCTCCTGTTTTCTTTCTTCTTGTCAGGTTTCTCTCTGCCCACTGCAGCTAATGTCCTGAGCTCCTCCTCTGACAAAATAGTGTGATTCACACCTGCAACCACCACCCGCTGCCTGCGCCAAAGGCCCCAGTCTACCAACCCCACTAGTCTGGCATTCCTCATCACTTTTATGTGGGCTATCCTAAATTGCTTCTGAAATATAAATTTTACAAACATTGCTTTTAATAGCAGTAAGTGTGAAGGTGACAGATACTGCACCCTCTCCAACCCACTTAGCAAGAATCGCCAACACATCTCTTGGTGCTTGCAGACTGGTTTAGTGATACAATGGGTGTCAGAATTTCTTCTGATAGCCTTATAGAATAGATCAATAAGGACAACCTCAAAGAATCTTATATAGAATCTTCACTAATCCAGTAAGAATTCAGGACATTGAAGGGTCCACTGGCACCAGCAGACTGAAGGCTTCCAGCAAACTTCAAGTGGTTAACACCATAGTAGGCAGGCTTGAGAGAAGTTGCACTTTTAGGTACTTACTACACAGGAATCCTATATATAACATAACTTTTTTGGCCTGGTCAGCCCTCCGGAAGGTAGACGGCCGGCAACAGTGCCTGGACAGATTTTAGAAAGTGCACTGATTGCTTTTTTCTTTGTATGCACTCACCTTGCCTTACCTGATAGCTGCCACTTAACAGAAAGGGACTTTCACTCCTATCTTTTTTCTCTGCCCTTCCCTTATAAATCTTATTCTTACTACCCCAATCCTTTTCTGGAAATATGCAAGTTATAAGCGCTGTTTATCCCCCACTTCCCCATTATACACACACGCCCTAGTCCTTACTTAGAACTTTGTCAGGGTACTTGGGAGCTTAATTTAACAGTAAGATCACAGCTCAGTGAATATCTTCTATATATACAACTGTGATAGAAGCATGAATTCCACTATTTAACAACTACAGCTCTTAGCTGCTGTCGAGTCCCTCCCTGCTTTGAATACACAAGAATGCAAACGCCATAAAACTAAGAACATCTGTCTGCAATTTGATTCCTACATAATTGGTGACCAAGTTCTGTCAATTCCATCACAAAAAAATATTTCAATCCATTCCCTCCTTTTTACTGCCTCTGGCCCAGTACTATTTCTCACACTTCAACTCCTCTTAAGAGCCTTTGGGGGCTTCGAGTGTGGCTCAATGATAGAGTGCTTGCCTAGAATGCATGAAGTCCTGGGTTCGATTCCTCAGGACCACACAAACAGAAAAGCCAAAAGTGGCAAAGTGGTTCAAGCAATAGAGTGAAAGCCTTGCGCAAAAGAAGCTAAGCCCCAGGACTGGAAAAACAGACAGACAGAGAAAAAAAAAAAAAACTAGCCTTTGGTTTCCACCCATTACAACTCCTATTCCATAGAGCCCACGTAAGTTTTCTCTCTAACAGTCTGACCTCTGTAAAATCCTTAGGGTTCCCCTCTACACAATCCCACTCTTCCTCCTATTGTTCAATCTGGATCAATTATCACCTCTCAGTCCTGTCTCCCATCTAGTAAAGACTAGGTATTAAATACAAAGTAAGTAAATTACTTCCAGTGAGATTCAGAAATAGTCTTTTTACAAAATTATTTATGTAACTGGTGAATTTATTCATCTCAAGCATAGGACAGTATCACCAAACTCAAATTTTTACAAAGCAGTTCACAAAGTTTGATTATGTAATACTGAAAACAGACTGGGCTGTTTGGAGTAGTATTTCTATTGTCAATTCTAAAAAGGTAAGGTGGATTATAAAGAATCTTTTTCTAGCCAGGCACTGGTGGCTCATGTCTTTAATTCTGGCTACTCAGGAGGCTGAGATCTGAGAATCACATTTCAAAGCCAGCTGAGGCAGGAAAGTCTATGAGACTCATCTCCAATTAACCACCAGAAAACTGGAAGTGGTGCTGTGACTCAAAGTGGTAGAACACTAGCCTTGAACAAAAGAGCTCAAGGACAGTGTCCAAACCCTGAGTTCAAGCCCCAGGACCAAAAGAAAAAAAAAAGGATCTTTTTCTAAAATAAAAACATATATCAATAAATTTTTTCCAGCTTTCTAGAAATTTTAGTTACCTGTTTTTTGTTTTGAGGGTTGTTTTTTTTTTTTTTTTTTCTGTCCAGGCCTGGGGCCTGGGCACTGCCCCTGAGCTTGTTTTGCTCAAGTCTAGTACTCTACACTATGAACCACAGCACCACTTCTGGCTTTTTCTTTTTATGAGGTACTGAGGAATCGAACCCAGGTTTCATGCATCTAGTCAAGCACTCTACCACTAAGCCACATTCCCAGCCCCTTCTCTGTATTCTTAACAGTGTATCATACCTATTATATAACAAAGTAACAAAACCAGCTCCTTTAGAAGATACATTTTCCACTTCTTTTGCCACTTCTTTTCATCTAACCACTTCTTGACTTCATCATGTAGACTAGCAACAGAATCTTCTCATCTTAAGTCATAGAAACATTTTCTAAATACAGGTAAATGTTTCTATTCCAAACCTTTTTTTTTTGGGTCCAGTCGTTGGGCCTGAACTCTGGGCCTGGGCACTGTCCCTCAGCTCTTTAGCTCAAGGCTAGCGCTCTACCACTTGAGCCACAGCGCCACTTCCGGCTTTTTTCTTTTTGCTTACGGAGTGCTGAGGAATCGAACCCAGAGCCTCATACATGCAAGGCAAGCGCTCTACCACTGAGCCACCTTCCCAGCCCATCCAAATCATATTTATAAAATTTACTAAAGAAGTCAACTTATTTATTAATTTACACATATCAAAGTATGAGTTCTCATGAGAATTATTCCACTGTTTAAATGTGGTAGAAAGCCAGGTGCCAGTGGCTCATGCCTGTCATCCTAGCTATTCAGGAGGCTGAGATCTGAGGATCACAGTTCAAAGCCAGCCCAGGCAGGCAAGTCTATGAGACTTTTATCTCCAATCAACCACAAGAAAACCAAAAGTGGCACTGTGGCTCAAGTGGTAGAGTGCTCACCTTGAGCTGAAGAGCTGAGGGACAGTGCCCAGGCCCAGAGTTGAAGCCCCACAACCGGGGGAAAAAAAAGTGATAGAAGCTTACAGACAAGATTCAAACACAGCACCACCTACCTGGGCTGCAAAGCTCAGTTTCAGCACCCTATCACCAAATAGTATCAAAGTATAACCTGAATACTCTCACCTTTCAAGTAATTTATAGCCAACTGTGGTTTGAGTCCACCTGGGATCTTGACATTTGACTCAACCTGTACAAATAATTATACTTTTCATGTAAACTAATATACTTTGAAAACTACTTGGGGTAACTTCAACTTTAGTCAAGAACTTATATTTTAGAGGGTAAATATTTATGGTCTTTAATAGCTATGAGGCAAATATATGTTCTAACATATATTCTAAACACTCAGATGTTATACAAATCTGAAATTTTCATAAGCAACTACTCTTATTTGTTTTAGAGTATTACTTACCTAAATTTTCCTAAAATATTTATTATTACATTATAACCATTTTGATAGAATTACAGTTCCCCTTTTTAATATGAAAAACACCAAAAAGGTAACTATAAATAAAACACTCTATATAACCTGAAGACCATAGATAATAAAGCTCACTGGGAGAATGCTTAAATTTTTCATATCCTTAAATTCAAAACAAAATAGGACTGGAGGCCTGGCTCAAGGGTAGAGAAAATAACCATGAGCAAGGAAGCCAAGCTCATTAGAGAGAGAGAGAGAGAGAGAGTATCTGTTACTGCATCTTGTAATCTGAATAAGTAGTAAAGGCATCTATACTCTAGGTGAAAAATCCTCTCTACACTCTTAACTGCCCAGGCTGACTACCAGGCACAAAGTGCTATTATGCAAATCTCCTTCAACTGTGTAGGAAATTGCTGAAAGAACAAGTAGGGCACACTAGATGGCTCAATTGAGTAAAGCAGCCCTTAGTGGACAAAGGTCATCATCTAAGTCAGACATACAATTAAAACCCTGAGACAGCTGGGCGCCGGTGGCTCACGCCTGTCA
>NW_012267239.1:10193053-10194202 GCF_000151885.1 Dipodomys ordii | reverse complement strand
AAAAAAAAAAAAAAAAAAGCAGGAAGCAGAGCTGTGGCTCAAGTGATGGAAAAAGAAGCTCATTGATAGTGCTTGAGATCAAGCCCCGGGAGCCAGCATCTCCCCCCCCCTTTTACTCCCCCCTGCACAGACACACAGACCAGCACCAGTGGCTCATGACTGTATTCCTAACTACTCAGGATCCTTAGTTAGAACTAAGGATCAAGGTTTAAAGCCAGCCAGGCAGGAAAGTCCATGAGATTCTTATCTCCAATTAGCCATCAGAAAACCAGAAGTGACCCTGTGGCTCAAAGTGATAAAGCACTAGACTTCAGTGGAAAAGCTCAGGGACAGCACCCAGGCCTTGAGTTTAAGCTCCACAACCAACCAAAAAGAAAGAAACTTGCATCATAAACTATAGAGGTTCCAATGAAAATAACATTCTTGGAAACGATTGTCCTAATTTTCATGGAAAAAGAAAAAAAAGTAATCCTTTTTAGGACTAAAATCCAAATATACATAGCATAATATATATCAGCATACATAATATACATTACCATAAAAAAGGAAAACACAAAAAATACAAAAAAAGGAAAACACTTCAACAAACATAACAAAAAAAGTTAATAGAAAAAACAAGTAAAATAAGATTTCCTACAGATGATTTATTATATCCACTTATGAAAACAGAATCTACTCTGTACTACAGATAATCTAAAAAATTAAGTAACATAGTAAAATAAGGAAATTCTCTGAAACAAACAACACAAAACTTAAAATCTTTCAACTGAAGCAAGGCTGGAAAACTATGCTAGATAATCTATGTATGTACATGAGTGACTATACGAACAAAAACTGGGAAAGCATACATATTTAATTCATGTAAATGAGTCTCAACTCACAAATCCTCATTTATGTTAATATTTACCAAGATTAATGGAATATCATCTCCCCTATGTAATAAAGTGAATTCCCTCAACAGAACAAAGCTAACACCTTCAAATCTTTCAAATAAACAATGAAAGCATATACTATAAAAGGAAATTATCTGAACTCAAGAGGGGGAAAGAAGTCCTAAACTCCAAGAACACATTACAAATATTGACTTAAAGTGTGTGTGTGTGTGTGTGTGTGTGTGTGTGTGTGTGTGTGTGTGTGTGTGTGTGTGTG
>NW_012267239.1:10188145-10193003 GCF_000151885.1 Dipodomys ordii | reverse complement strand
TGTGTGTGTGTGTGTGTTCGTTCGGGGTCTGGGCACTGTCCCTGAGCTTTTTCACTCAAAGATAGCACTCTACCACTTGAGCCACAACTCCACTCTGACTTTTTGGTGGTTAACTGTAAAGTTTAAAAAAAAAAAAAAAAAAGCTTTACAGACTTTCCTGGCCCAGCTGGCTTTAAACACAGATCCTTAGATCTCAGCCCTCTAAGTAGATAGGATTACAGGTGTGAGCCACTGATGACAGGCTGGACTCAAAAATCCTAAAACTCTCAACAAATCCTTTGAAAACAAAGATATGGGTGTTTTTTGATTCTTTGAGGCTTTTTTGTTTTTGTTTTAAGCAATACCCCATAGGCACATCTTTAGCCTATCTAATTAACTCACTTTGCAATGCATTAAGTGTAACTTCTTAAAACAGAAATGTTCCATCAAATGACAAAATAGAAATTCTTATAAGTCACAACACAGTTTGTGAAACAGATTGGCACATACAGTATCTTAAATGCTACTAATAGCAATATTCAGAATTCCTTTCTATTTCTAGTAAATATTTAGAATGAATAGTGCACAGCTTACCTATGAACACCTAATATTTGACTACATTACTAATTTTCATAAAATCTCTCACTGGCTAGCTCCTGTGAAATCAAACATCCTCTGGCAAAAATACAATTCATGGCTGGGAAGGTGGCTCAGAGGTAGAGCGCTTGCCTTGCATGCATGAGGCCCTGGGTTCCATTCTTCAGGACCACATAAGCAGAAAACGCCAGAAGTGGCGCTGTGGCTCAAGTGGTAGAGCGCTAGCCTGGAGCTGAGTGACAGTGCCCAGGCCCAAAGTTCAGGCCCCACAACCGACCAAAAAAAAAAAATTTTTATTTCTTCTACTAGTTTAAAGAAGATTATTTTTATTTTCTTCTATCAAAATTAAATCACATTTCAAAAAATTTAATCCATCTCTGAATCAAATTTTTAGAGATAGCTGAACTATTCATTTAAATACCCAAATAAATCATCTCCTTACAATGAAACAGTTTCATCACAATTTTCTTATTAATCTCAGAGTACAGAAAATCTCTAATAAAGTGTTTGTGACTACAATCCTCACACTAAATTAGCCAGTAAACAAAAAAGATGGACTTCCCATAACTAATAGAAGTCACTACTATAACTTAATGTTACTTAACAGAATGCCTTGAGATTGTTCCCAGAATTAAATATCTAATACACTCATGAAAAGAATGATCAGAGCATTCCAAAGAAAGTAATAACCAAGCTATTTAAGCACCTGGTATAAACTCAAAGAACCCTTCCAGTCCTAAATACACACACCAACACTCATTCCTCATGAAGAAAAGGAAACGAACAAATCAACCAAACTTTTTCCCGCTGAGCACCATCAAGCAATAGAAGAGCAAAACATTTGTAGCATTCATGTCTTAGGTACATGATTTTCTCTTTAAAATTATGAACTCATCACACATACAAATAGCTCTTTAAAAATGGTCCAGTAAACTGCTACTCTATGCCTTAAATTGCTGTCTATTATGTACTTAAAAATATTTACTAGCAATTGGAGGTTAATATGGCAACTATTACCGGGTGGCAATTATTGCTATTAATAATAAATACTGCAACACCATGTGCTACTAACAACAAATGCCAAACAGAAAACACACATTAGCAAATTATAAATATGTTCAATAAAGGAAATGAACCATAAAAATGCTTCAAATGTAAATATTAAAATTGCAAATTGAGATTTTTTTAAATATCCACACAGTATTTTAGCACTTTAGAAGATTAGAGAAATCATTTACTTCTTTAGTCATTTTCATTTGAAAGTCCTCCCCGTTCAGATTTTGAAGATTTTTACAATTCTCTACTATTTCTAGAGAGAGAAACTAAGCTAAAAAGAAATTAGGTCAACGGGTTACCTTAAAAGCTTCAAATATAAAATTAAAAGTCCTCAATAAGAATTAAGTACTGATGTGTGTACATGTGTTTTAATTTAGTGAGAATTTGAGAACATCACCCAATTACCCATAGTCAGCAATATGCTAAAGCAAGTAAAACAATATGCATGTGAAGCAAGTATCTTAAGAATTAGTGATGGCTCCTTCAATCTAGCT
This sequence comes from Dipodomys ordii, assembly GCF_000151885.1. Taxonomy (NCBI): domain Eukaryota; kingdom Metazoa; phylum Chordata; class Mammalia; order Rodentia; family Heteromyidae; genus Dipodomys; species Dipodomys ordii. Next base: position 10,190,877 of record NW_012267239.1, on the reverse strand, counting down.
AAAAGACACAAAAATTACTTTCCCTCTATTACTTCCATAGAGAAACAAAAACAAAAAGTAACATCTGGAAATTATGATGTGTCTTTCCACTAGGGTGAACTCACTACCATAGGGTGCATTGCTGCACTTTCCAAAAAGTCAGATTTAACTCACTTAGCTGAATCGTAACTGGAATACATAGCAAGGGTCACCAGAAATGTGATGGACAGCACGAGAAAACAATTTTGAGTCACAAAGGCACAGCCAGGCATGTATTTAATGCAGACTACAAATCTCACAGCAGTAGGAAGAAACACATACAATGAACCACATCATACATCCACAATGGCATTTTCACTGGTTAAGAATGAGGAATGGGAGGTTGAAAACATAATTTACAGAATGTGATGCTGTGATAGAGAACCAGGAAACAAAGTAAAGATTACCAACAACCATAAGGCATCTGGTTGCACAATCCACTTTAACTAATCCGTATAACCACTTCAAGGGAACAGAAAGTGGGTGGGTCATTTCTGTGATACAAACTAATCTTTAACTTGTATTTCACTCTACACTAATAATAGTAGTACCTAGAACAATTCTTCAGAAATGATACTTTTTTTCTGCTCACAAACCAAAACAAAAAAACTGTAGGCTTGGAATCTTCTAAGTTCCCATTTCCTGCATGAGGAGCTGGAAATGTTTCTTTTCCTATTTCTCCCTACTTAACCCTGTTATATTAAAAGAAATCCTTGCAATAAAAAAAAAAAACAATCTGCAAGTATATATCACACACACCATCCCCATTATTGAGTCAACTTTTTATATAAATCATGCTCTATTTTAAGATACTTCCTTGGGAATTAACAACTGTATATAATGTACTTAGGTATCATGTTTTTAATATTCTAGGTTGTTGATGTACATGATTGGCAAGAAAAAAATTAATCTTGGAGCCAGAAAACCTTACAGGTCAGCAGTCTGTCTCATAATCTTTAAAAATTAAGACCTATCCTCTTCTACAAAACTGTTTCCATAAAGGAAACCCCAACACCTTCTTTAACATTACCACATTTACTTAACCTTTAAAAAATACAGAAGAAATTATCCAAAAGAGTAACTACACATATAGTTTGATCTGTCGACAAAATTTACTGTATATAAATTAGCCATCGACACACAAGCCATTACTAGTCAGCATGATAGATGGTAATTTGGGTGCTCTCTCCTCACTAGTATGGGTCTACTTGGTTATTTTAATTACCTGTAAAAGTGTCAATGTGGTCACCAGCTGCCAAACAAAAACCATTTTAAGTACCCTTTGATCAATACGTTTGCTGATCTATGAAAATCCTTGAACCTAATACTAAATGACAAGATTGAGGGAGAAAAAGAAGGGGCAATAGGTGTTTTATTCTCACATATCAAAACATCAAGGGAGAATTAACACATTGATAGGAAAAACTACAACTTACAATTATTTATCCAGATTAATAACTGGATTAAAATATTGGATTAAAAAAATAGCCCCACGATCAACACACACACAAAAAATAGCCTATTGCTATAGTGAAAGCAATGATATTGTGTCATTCAGTCTTTGTAGATAAAAATCAAAGGTTTACTTTATCTGCATAAACTAACATTCAATAACACTTCCACTTGAAAAGTTGGCAAGAATTTGTATTTCTCCATTAGTTTCAAAGAAAAAAAGCATCTATGCTACCCATAATTAAATGTAACTAATTACAATTTGAACAGCAAATTATCCAGTGTAAACAAGGATTAAGATAAAATAATGCTTCTATCTACAACAGAGGTTGCAGAAAATAATCTACAACTGTTTGTTCCCCAAAAGGTACCAGGCACTCCCCGCAAAAAACAGGGTACACAATTTAAAATAAATTGGGGTTTTAAGGCTAAATTAAATAAGCCGTTCAGCCAATTTTCCAATTATATTCTGAACTGGAAACATAATTGCCTTACATCTGTTTACAAATCTTTGCTCAATATTTAAACAAATTCGTACTCTCCCGGGCACATAACTATACATACAGTAACTCGCGCACAAAGCACATATTTAAAGACCACGCACTGCAATTATTAGCCTAAACGCCAGGTTTAACAACGTGAATGCTTTCGGAGCTAGGTAATACGACCCAATAAAAAGCAAAGATGGCATTTACCACCAAATGTCACTGCCACTGCCAAGAAAGAGTTGCCGGAGCCCTATCCATTTTTAATTTCGATGAATCTAGGCGCCGTCGCCGGGTAACAGGCTTCCAGGAGAACAATCGACATCCTAACTGCTGCAAGATTAAGGCCGGCGAGGAGGCGAAGCCGAGGGAAAAGTTGTCAATTATCAGAGAAGAGAGGCGAAGGCAGATAAAAACGATGTTATCGAATCGCCCGGCTCGTTGCTCTGCGTGTGTGCGTGTGTGTTGTTAGGATAGGGGAAACAGTTGTTAAAAGACTCGGGCGGAGAGGGAGCGGCGGCAGCGTCTGGCCTCCGCGGCTCGGGGCAGGGGCTGTCGGGCTCTCCGGCGTAGGAACCCCGAGGCAGGCGGCCGTCCGTGTTTACAATCGCGGCCGCGTCGGGGCCGGAGCCCGTCCTTGGCCGGCACGCTCGCGCTCCTCGGCGGCGTGCGGAGGCAACGGCGGGCGTCGTCGCGGAAGGTGATTTTTGTCTTTGTAAATGCCCAGGGCGGGCGACCCGACCGGAGGGCAGCGGGCGGCCGGGCGCGGGCGCGGGC
>NW_012267239.1:10183072-10188095 GCF_000151885.1 Dipodomys ordii | reverse complement strand
AAAAAAAAAAAAAAAACCCTGAGACATTATATCAACAAGATGTATTATTTAGCCCAAGGGTCTTCTTAATGATTACTTCAGTCTCACTAAAAATGGACCTCACAACCAACAGCAACAACAAAAAAAAGACCTCAAGATGATGACTTTAACTAGATAAGGTACAACTTATGATTATATTCTCCCTTTATGATAATTTGCCTCACTTTCCAGAAAGCAACAATGATAGACTTAATTGATTCCAGTTTCTCCTCTTACCAACCAATAAACTGCTAAATCTACACCACTAATACTACTATATGAAAACAAAGTACACCAAACAATTAAGAATCAGAACATGAAAAGGCAAAGGTTCAAATGGGACTGGAATTCTTGGCATACATCTGACAACTACAGATGCCAATGTACCAAAAGTAGAGCTCTTTCTGAGGTTTTTGGTCATCATCGGTAAGATCCAATCAAATGGCTAACTCAGTTATTAAAGGAAAATTAAAACTAAATGACCTGTTCTAATGCAATAACATAAAATGCAAAACTTTTAGCTAAAATTGTAAAACTATCTTTTTTTACTCAGGTTCAAAGTCAGTACTTTTAATCGCTAAATTCAGAAAGTACTCAAGCTTTAACTGAGTCTGTCTCTACTTCTTTCATATTTATTCTTTCTTATGTCCTCACATCTTTCATTCCTGCTATCTTACTAACCTTAGCACCAGACTTGCTTCATCAATTTTCACTTGTCTGTCTCTCCACTATTGTTGCCTCTCAAGCTACAAACACAAATCTACCTTTCAGGTTCTTGCCTTCCTTGCTGCTTGTATCAGAATCAACATCCTTCACATGAAAAGTGTCTGCTTAAAGCACAAGTAACAAATATACTCCTGACTTGAGTCTAAGAACAGCAGGTTTACTTCATGGAACATAACCCTAAAAGAAAGTATATTTTAAATGCACAGAATCTGAAGTGCGAAGAGATACAAGGTTTAAGAACTCTTATTTGTCTATATAAGAGAGCAATCCTAAAAGGCTTTTAAATATATTATTAGATATAATACCATTTAACACACTTGTTTTTCCTCAATTCATGTCTCTTAATAGTTTCTATATCATCTTGGATCATCTCCTGTTTTAGTTTCATATCCCATCTGCTCATTAAGATTCACTTCTGTCCAGTTTCTGAAATATTTGTCACTTTAGTCATTAGCATTTTGCGTAATATAGCACTGTTTTCTTAAAGTTCAGAAGTGAATTATTTTAGAAAACAGTATTATTTTAACCTCACCATGTCTTAATCTAAATTGGCTTGCCCACACTTCAAATTTTGCATCCAATAAAAATCCCCTTCCATTACACAACCAGTTTGGAAAGCAGTCTGGAGGGTCCTCAGAAAGCTAAATACTGGCCTCGCTTATGACCCAGTCATACCACTTCTAGGCATCTATCCTGAACAACAGGACCAGGATACAAGGACACGTGCACCTCCGTGTTTATTGCAGGATATGGAAACAACCCAGATGTCCCACCACAGATGAATGGATCCAAAGATTGTGGTATCTATACACAATGGAATATTATGCAGCCATTAGAAAGGACCAAATAATGGCATTTGCAGGGAAATGGATGGAACTAGAAAAAATCATGGTGAGCGAGGTAAGCCAAGAGCAAAGAGACAAACGGCACATGGTTTCCCTAATAAGTGGATGTTAAATCCAAAATGTTAGGTGATATGACGAAATTAACAAGACTTAAGAAACAAAGGACCTCCACTCATCTGGTCAAGTCACTACTAAATAACCCCATGCTGCTGATCACATGTATGGTATGTATGTGTACATGGGAGGGAAACCAGGACGACGACTCAGAGCTAGAGGGAATCAGGGAAAAACATACAACAGTGCACTGTTGTACAACATACATCAGCTGCACTGGACATTGATCAAAATGAACTAAGCAACTCAATGGCAGCGATGGGAGGGAGGGAACAAGTGGGAAAGAGGGAACAGCTGATGCTGTGCAAAACAAAAGAAATGTACATATCACCCAATGTGGAATAACTGTATCACAAAGCTCATAGAACTCATAAATGTTATAGACCATGGTAGACAATTTGCCCCATGAAAATTAGAATGTGTTCGTGACTTTAACTAAGCATTACTATCCCACAATACTGTGAAATTTGGGAAATTATGTAACCACTTAATCACAATAAAAAATTTGAAAAAAAAAATGAACTCCAGGAATACAAGAGGTTTTTTAATTTAAAAAAAAAATCCCCTTCCAGTAAGTTTTTGTACAGCCAAGCACAGGTGGCTCACACCTATAATCCTAGCTACTCAGGAGGCAGAGATTTAAGAACTGCTGTTCAAAGCCAGCCCAGGCAGAAAAAAATCCCTGTGAGGCTCTTATCTCCAATCAACCACTCAAAAAAGAGAAATGGAGCTGTGGTTCAATGGTAGAGCAAAAGAGCTCAGGGACAGCGCCCAGCTGAAAGTTCAAGCCTCACAAACAAGAGCAATAATCATAATGTCTTTATACTATTTTTTTAAAAGAAACCAAGAACACAACTTAAGACGTGCTCCTGCCAGGCATTGATGGCTCATGCCTGTAATCCTAGCTACTAGAAGGCTGAGATCTGAGGACCACGTTTCAAAGCCAGCCAGGGCTCCAATAAACCACCTGAAAACTGGAAGTGGCACTGTGGCTCAAGTGGTAGTGCACTAGCCTTGAGCTGAAAGACAGCGCCCAGGCCCAGAGTTTAAAAAAAAAAAAAAAAAGACATGTTCCCCCTACAGCATTTCAGTAAAGAATCGCAGTTAAAGAGACTTATAGTTGTCAATCAACCTTCTAAGGATATCCTGTTATTCCCTTCCACCAAGTCACATCCATCCAGCTCTCATGATCCAGTTTCGAACTCCACTTTTCTAGGTCTCATAAGGCATTATGCAGTCCACGTAGTTCTCCCTCCATACTTAACAGACAGCATCCTAGAAATTAAACTTTACTCGTATGTCTTTTCCCCACACCTTTCTATAAGCTTAAGCTACGTTTTTAAATCTTGATGTACATTACTCCTAAATGAATTATACATGTCCTAAAGTTCTCAAACATAGGATAAAAAAACTTAAATATTAGTTTATTGACCACCCTAGTTTATTGACCACTCTATACTATCTTACTCCCAATTTCAATTTCCTCTTTCATCTCAGTAGATCTCAGAAATCCTCATAAAACAGCAAGCTTAAAGCCTGTCTTTACAAGATTTTTAGAAGAACTAGGAGACACAGAAATACAAAATTATTTGCCTGATGACATCACAGAAGGTGCGACTGATCAACTTTTTTTCTTTTGGGGGGGAGGAGGAAGGGGGGTACTGGAGTTTGAATTCGGGGCCTTACACTTCGCGCCTATACTTGGCTTGCTTACTAGGCTAAGGTTCTAAGTTGAGCCACACCTCCAAACCCCTGATCTCAGCACTGTAAGCACTGTAATGAAAGATTCTGGGCAAGGAGAGTACAGGGAGCACCCCGCAGAGAAGGGCAAAACTGCCTTCAACCCTCACCGCAGAACATGAAGCTGTCCCTGCTTCTCCATCCTCCTCTCAAGCACCCTTGAGACTTAGGTAGCCCCTCCTACACCTAGAAGCTGGTAAGCCCACAGCTCAAATCAACTCAGTCCCACAGCCCAGGTGAAGGTAAAGTTCAGGAGTGCCTGCACTTGCCCAGGATCATATGCCTGACACTCTCCAGTGTAAGATCATTCCCTTAAAAATGCTGTGAAAAACAGTATTTGACGGGGGGGGGGGGGGGGGGGGGGGGGGGGGGCGCGCGTCTGGGAGAAGAATGGGAAGGGGAAACAAAGGAGGAGGCAACAATGCTTGATAAGAAATGTACTCATTATCTTGCCCATGTAATTGTAACCCCTCTGTACAGTATTTTCACAATAAAATAAAAAAAAGAAAAACAGTATTTGAGTTCTATAACACACATAATTAAGTACAAGGTAAATAGCTACATAGTGAGAGAAGTCAAGGAGAGTTTATGAAAACAAACTTACAAAGTAACTTTTTCTAATTATTTTAGAATGTGAAGCCTATCGACACATAAGCTTTAAACTTCTGGACAAAAGTTAATACACATAGTCAACATGACTAATAGGAAAACTACAAATTTGTGAAAGAGATTTCCTTCCTTCAATGAGGGCTAAATATTTTTGATAACTGCCATGTTATTAAGTGGGAAAAAAAATTAGCCAACAACTGACTTCTCTCTTTTCAAACTACAGTAAAAGCTGTGACACCGAGTATCACACTAAACTCAATTTTGTCTTTAGAAGAAAAATGTATTTCTTAAGTACACTGCCTAATGTTCCCAGAGACAAAAATCAAAATGTTAATAGAACTACTATTTAAAGTTCAAAGAGCACTATGGAGGTGCCAAGGAATTAATAGCTTAAATTACCAAATAAGAGCTGCAGTTCAATTCCTAACAGATCAGTTGGTACAGCACAAACTCCCAGCACCTTAAAAACACAATATACAACTGTAAATCACACACAAACAAATGAAAAGCAACACTTAAGGATAAATTTTTCAAGGTTTTTCCCCCCTTAGTCATGGCTTATTTATGGGAAAGGACACAAGAACTACCACAACAATGTCATCTGCTCCCTTTCCAACTCCAAAAACAAAAAAGGTATTAAAATAACACAATTGCACCATAACTACTAGACTTAAGTCACTTTACTATTCCAACTGTCTAGAGCTACCCCACAGTTTTAGTCGTGGTTAGTTTAAGATCTTTTCCTTGAGTAACCAAGGTTTTCCTGGAACCAATAGGTCCCAAAATCTATAGTTTACTTACCATAGAAAATCTAATACTAGGGGCTGGGAAGGTGGCTCAGTGGTAGAGCGCTTGCCTTGCATGCTCGAGGCCCTGGGCTCGATTCCTCAGCACCACATAAGAAAAAAGAAAAAAGCCGGAAGTGGTGCTGTGGCTCAAGTGGTAGAGCGCTAGCCTTGAGCTGAAGAACT
>NW_012267239.1:10144834-10171281 GCF_000151885.1 Dipodomys ordii | reverse complement strand
CGGCGCGGCGGGAGGACCGCGGGCCTCGTCCCCCTCCCCACGGAGGCACGCCCTCTGCGGCCTCGGGACCCGGGCGGGTCGGGGGGCCGCCGCAGCTCCCCGGAGGCTCTCGGCTCGAAGCCTGGCGCGCAAGGAGGAGAACCGAAGCACAAAGAGATTAGGTCACTTGCCCCAGATCTCGGGATTCGAACCCGTGCACGTCGCAGCCTAGTTCTCCTGCTGGGATCTGTACACCCACATCCAGGGAGTGCTCACGGTGACCCCCGTGCTGCTGTGTGCGGTTACCATTTTTAAACTCCTTACTTCTAGTTCGTGCTCGCCTGCCTGCATTCATTCATTCATAAGTCGCATCAATGTTTCCTGCACTCTTGCTCCGGGCGATGGCTGTGTGGGGAGCAGATCCTCCCTCCTGGCTCCCTTCTTTCCGTAAGCAACATTTCCATTTCCTGGAGGTATTGGGCCTGGAGAGTGCAGATGGGAAGCTCTCCAGCCACCAGGGCAAGTTGTTGGGTTTTTTACCCCTGAAAAGATGGGAAAGGCAAAACTTGCAACTAAGAGGAAGAATGGAAATCCCTGGAGAGAGATGGGAGTTTAGTAACTGTGTGTGTGTGTGTGTGTGTGTGTGTGTGTAATGGGACTTAAACTGGGCCTGGGCATGACCCTTAGCTTTATCATTCAAGGCAGACACTCTACAACTTGTGCCACACCTCCACTTAATTGGAGATAAGACTTTCCTCATAGCCTGGCTTTGCACCCCAGTCCTCGCATCTCAGCCTCCCAGTATGAGCCACTTGCGCCCCACTAAGGCAGAGAAGTCTTAAAATATATGAATGGAGCTTTTGAACTACCACGAAGGGTGCTACAGCAAGATTCACAGGCTGTGAGTTCTACTTATTATCACTGAAGTATGTGACAGCTGGTTGACACTGTTGGGACCTGGATGGGGGAAGCTTGGAACCACCACTGCAGATGCTGCTGTTACTTTCAACTGGAATAAGGCCAACCTTAGAGGTTTGCAATGACATTCCCAAGCTCACACGGTTTCTGATTACCTTAAGTCCAGGTCTGAACCTAGGAAGCTGGCTGGAAAGATGCCAAGGGGCTTTGCGTTGCCGTACTATGCTGTGACACCCTAACGCGGGTGGTTTTACCCTGAGGAAAAACAGGTTCTAATTGTGACCCACTAACCTCAAGCCAATGTGACAAATTGCTGTGGAGATGACAGTGTTTGCTGTCACATTATCAGCATGTGGGATGACACTGAGACCTGAGTGAACAGAGCAGACCAACGCCCATCACCCTCCACACCAATTGCATGGTTCAGCAAGACTGGAGGTTTTAACAACAAAAACCTCCCAGAACAAAACCTAACCGAAAAGTGAACAGATTAGGAAGTGCTGGCCTTAAAAGAGGAATCCCAACCTCACTGCTGGGATTAAAGAATTTGGGGGTTTTGTGTTAATAGTACTAGGACTTGAATTCAGGGCCCGAGCATTTGTCCCTTAGTTTTTTTGCTCAAGGCTGGTGCTTTAGCAGTTGAGCCACACAGCTTAAACCACTTGTGGCTTTTTGGTGGTTAACTGGAGAAAAAAGTCTCACAGACTTTCCTGCCCAGGCTGGCTTTGAACTGTGATCCTCAGATCTCAGCCTCCTGAGTAGCTAGGATAACAGGTGTAAGCCACTTGGCCAGGGCTAGGACTAAAGATTTGTGGCTCACCCAAAACCTGATCTGTTGTTAACCACAATGGAATTTTAGCCCTTGGGGATCATTAGCATGAGAGTAAAGTCCCCAATTATAAGAAAAGATATGAAACAGGAGAGAGCTGGAAGCTGGTTTCTCTCTCTGCCATGTGAAGATGGAGAACCAGGAAGAGCATCTTAGCCCAAACTGGAACTGACCAGCAGCCCCTTCATCTTGGACATCCCAAGCACATCCCACATCCTTAACTGAAATACATTTCTGTTGTATTAGCCACTTCCATCTATGGCAACCTGTTACTGAGGCCAGAGTAGTAGTCTAAGGTACTCAGCCAAAGGAAAACAAATTTAAGCCCGTAACACTTGACAGTTGTTGTTTTAATCTTAGGCCTATGTGGAGAACAGAAAAACACTACAGTCTTTGGGAAACATAAATTAGTACCATAGCTTTGGCTGACAATGCATGTGCCCTTTGACCCAGGAATCTTACCTGGACAAGTGTATCCTGTTATGGCACTAATGTAGATGCAAGGTAGTGTACAAATAGGAACTATAGCACTGTCTGTAGGCAAAAACTGGGAACTACTTACTCGTACATCATTTGGGGAAGAGCTAACAAAATGATTTAATCCCACGCAGCCATTAAAAATAATGAGCGCTATGTGTGCTAATACAGAATGATCTCGAATATAGATTATTAATTGAGATACCTCTGGAAGGTTAACAAGATACTACTGCTAGCACTAGTCTCTGGGGAGCAGAGCTAGGAGTTGAGAAAGAGGAGTTATGTTTGTTGTACTGTTCAATTTTATTATTGTTGCTGTTATGTTTGTTTAATGGAGACAGACTCCAACCATGTTGTCCAAGCTGGCCTTGAATTTGCCCTTCTCCTGCTTTCTGAGTGCTGAGATTACAGGGATATACCACCACACCCAGCTTTCATTTTTCATAAAAAAGTGGGGTGTGTGTGTAAACTGTTGGTGCTGGGGCTTGAATTCACAGCCAGGATGCACTCCCTTAGTTTTTTTGCTCAAGGATGACACTCTAATCTTTGAGCTGCACCCACACTTAAGACTTTTGTTGGTGGTGGTCAATTGGAGATGAGTCTCATGGACTTTTCTGCCAGTAGTTGGCTTCAAACTAAGATCCTCAACTCTCAGCCTCATGAATAGGTAGGATTATAAGTGTGAGGCACCAGCATCCGGCTCCTCCCTTTTAAAAATACCAAATGCATATATTACCCCTTCCATGCAATTAGGGAGAAACCATTTTTAAAAATAACAAAAAAGACGACTCAAATGGCATCATAAAGGTAAACTAAAAAGCAAGCACAATCCACTGTGATGGTGCACACCTGTAATCCCAGCAGTTGGAAGGTGAAGACAGGAAGATCTCTGGTTTTGTACCCATCTGGTCTACATAGTTTCAAAGTAGAAGAGAAAATCCTGGAAGTGCTACAAGTGATCTCCCTGGCAAGAGGAGCACAGAATGAAAAGCAGAGCAACTGGGTTCTAACCTCAGACATGCTGCTCGAGCTTTCTGGGCCTCACATTCCTCACACGTGCCAAACAGTAGCCTGGAGGATCCTTGGGGTCTTTCTAGCAAGAGCTTTGTCTGCACAGTTGAGATGATTAAGATCCAGAGTTCTCTCTGGATGGAGAAAGCAAAGGGAGTCCATGGGAAACCCTCAGGAGATAAGATTAACACAGAACAAAACAAAACCTAACAACTGACTGACCGGAAGGAGCCAGGGACCAGGCACAGGACTGGAGTCCAGTTCCCAAGATGGGAGGTGCCCTTCCAGATAGCTTCATGACTCAGTTTCTCTCTTTAGGAGACTCCCTGCTGTCCTAAGCAGGAAACAAAAAGTTCCACTCTGCCAGGGTCTCAAGGCCTTCTTCTGAAAATGGCAGGTTAGTTCCCTTTTATGGTTTCCAAATATAAGGGCAGAGTGAAAACAGAAGCAGAGATAGAAGCCTAGGAGGAACCATCGATTAGACCGCAGGAAACTGCCACAGTTGCAGAGTGGAGCCATATGGTAAAGAGTTAGAATATAGCTTCCCAGTAAGACACACCTGGGTTCCAAGCCCTCACTGTGCAAGCTTGAGTGGGTCCTTTAACCCCCGCGACCCACAGTTCTTCCAGGCACTGACCTCACACACACACAGCGATGACCAGCGAAGTTCTTCAAGCCATGCAGGGCCCCAGAGGCAGTGATCAATGAACTTCAGTAATCACAGGTTATTTGTCCATCCTCACATCACATCCCGTCACAGTGAGCATCTCCTTCCCCTCTACCATATTTTTCTTCAATTTACCTAATTGCAAATTACGTAAGTACAAAATGGATGCTCTCTATAGATCCCCTACCCAAAGGAAAGCACCCCCCCATAGTGACTCACGCCCACCCAATCCTAGCTACTGCAGAGGCTGATACTTGAGGACTCAGTTCAAAACCAGCTCAAGAAGGAAAAGTCTGTGAGACTCGTGGCCAGTGAACCACCAAAAGCCTAAAAGTGGAACTATGGCTCAAGTAATAAAGTGCCATCTTTGAGTGAAAAAGCTAGGCCCTGAGTTCAAGCCCCGGGACTGGTACTAAAAAACAAAAAAAAAGGAATACTATTCTCTTTGCCCCTCTGAGCTCTGATACCAAAGCCACTCCTACTTGTTAAGGGACATTATTCTTTCTCCAAGATCCACCCAAAAACACAAAGTAAAGGCACATCGCTAAGGAATTTACTTTTTTATAAAAATGGGATTGAGTCACATGTATCTCTTTGCAATCTGCTGTTTGCATTTAACCATTTGTCCCAAATACACCTCTAGGCCTATAGATCTGCACCTAACTCATTGTTTTATTTGTTGTATAATGTCTCATAGAACACCTAGGCCATAATTTATCCAATTATTTCCCCTATTTCTAAGTTCAGGTGGTTTTCCTACTCTAAATATGGGTGCCATAAATATCCTTACCCATATATCCTCACATACTGATGGTTTTATTTCTGTGGAATAAAGTCCCCCAAATAAGATTGGCTTTTTTATTGTTAATAAATGCATATTTTTATGATTAATAAACACAGCCAGGGGCTGTAGATGCAGCTTGGTGTTTGCCTAGCATTCAAGAGATTCTGAGTGTGATCCAGAGTTTTGATCCCAAGTTCAATCCCCAGCATAACAAAAAGAGAAAGAGAAATACAAGCAGAAGACTTTCCCCAAAGACTGGCAATTTGCACACTCCCTGGAACAATACAGGAAGAGGGTACATTTCCTCACCATCCTGCCAGCATTTACCTTCTGCCAGTTTTCTTTTCACTTCTGCCAATCTGATGGGTGAAAGAGTATGGTGGTGCTTGAATGTGCTTTCCTGGAACTCCAGCGAGGTTTACCTGCTCATGTCTGTCTTCCGCATTTACACCTTCCTCTTGAGACAGCGGCTTAAAACAGAAGAGAATCAAATGTCTGACCAAGGAGACCACACAAAGCTTTGCGCAATGACCATCACTGGCCATCAGCCATTATCTGGCACAGATTTCATCCCCCTAACTGTGCAAGGATTTTATTTTCTGGATGCTTCCATGAGACAAGCCTATGCTTTTTATCCCTTTGCTTTCATAATTCAATTTGTAGGTTGCCTAGTTCCCTCTGTGAGTGAGAAGGGTCTTATACTAAAATCAGGCTACAAAGGTTTGGGCAATTACAATTTTGCTCATGACCACTAAGGATTTCTCAAATACTTCAACCTCTTCCTAAGATAGAAGTAGAAACAAAAGTCTGTGGCTGAGGAGGGGAGGGTATAAGAATTTTAGAGTTCAAATCCAAGCCCCCTGACATCTATTCTCTTCACCACCTTAAGCTATGTGTGCCTCAGTTTCCTCCTCCTTAAAGCAAGGTCATAGATGGGCATACCTCTTCCACGTATTGTGAGTAGTCAGTGGGTTACAGCCCCAAGAGCCCTGACCGCCTGATGCATAATAGGTGCTCAGTGAGTGTTAACTATTATGATGAAGATCCAAACTTCCTCCCTCTCCTCCCCCCCCACCCCTGCACTTGGTGCAGGTGTCAGAGCTTGAGCTCATCACCTTTTACTCCCACTTGGATTTCTAGCTCCCTGCTGGCACTCTACCACCTGAACTATGCCTCCAGTCTGGCTTTTTTTCTGCTTAATTGGATAGGGAGTCTCGTGGTCTTTTTCTACCCAGCCTACCTTTGAACCACAATCCTCAGATCTCAACGTTCTAAAAATACCTAGGAATATAGGCATGAGCCCTCTCACCTGGGCTAAGACTCCTGTTTATAAAATATAGGCAATTGACCGCCAAGAAACTTGCTTCAAAAAGTCATTTTAACATCAACTTAAATTGTTAAAAGTCCAATGAAGCCAGGCACTGGTGGCTTATGCCTCTAATCCTAACTATTCAGGAGGTTGAAATCTAAAGACTGTGGTTCAACCCAACCTGGGCAGGAAAGTCCATAAAACTCTTGTCTCCAATTAACCACCAGAAAACTGGAAGTGATGCTGTGGCTCAAAGTGGTAGAGCTCTAACCTTGAGCAAAAAGAACTCAGGGATCAGGGATAGTGCCCAGGCCCCAAGTTCAAGCCCATGACCACCAACCAACAACAACAGAAAAAGAAAAAAAAAAAAAAAAACCAATGAGCTCATATAACTAAATTTAATGGCATTTTCTCTGTACCTTCTGTGTGTGTTCGTGTGCGTGTGTGCGTGCATGCTCTGGTACTGGAGCTTAATCTCAGGGCCTTGGCACTGTTCCATAGTTTTCCCCTCAGGTGGTAGAGCTCTACCATTTGAGCCACAGCTCCACTTCCAGGTTTTGGCTTGCTAACTGGAGATAAGAGCCTCATGGACTTTCCTGCCTGTGCTGCCTTCAAACCATGATCCTCAGCCTCCTGAGTAGCTAGGATTACAGGCATGAGCCACCCATGCCTGGCTCAGGTGGATTTCAGTAGGCAATAATGAGAAATAAATGTGGACACAGTCTCTCTCCTATGTTTCTTTGACTCCATTACTGCTTGACCACAAAAGAGCTGACTGTATAATTGTTTCTTTAGCTTTTACTAAGTTTCCTTCACTTTGTAGCAAAGGCCACAGCAGGTGGCAAAATATGTCAACTGAAACTTAGTTTTGTTTCCTCTAGACATACAGGCATTCACACACGAAAAGGTTGGGGGGGAGAGGAGAGAGGAAGGGAGGGGCGGGGAGAGAAAGGAAGGGCAAGAGTTGGACTGCCTCAAGGTAAATGACAGCCAGGTGATTTTTGAGGTGAGCAAAGTCAATTTTAAAATAGACTGTGCCTGGGCACTGGTCTCTCATATCTGCAATCCCAGCTACTCAGGAGGTTGAGATCTGAAGATTGTGGTTCAAAGTCATCCCAGGCAGGAAAGTCTGTGAGACTCATACCTCCAATGAGGTAGAGAAGTAGAGGTGTGGCTCCTGTGGTAGAGTGAAAAAGCTAAGAGACAGTGCTCATGCCCTGAGTTCAAGTCCCAGAACTGGCACACAAGAAAGAATAGTGTTCTCAAGGTAGTCTAGAACTTTCCCTCTGCAGGTCCCCAAGTGTGAACTCAAGGCTTATGAGAGACGAGCCTGCCCAGGTGCTGTAGAGCCAGATTGCCCTCTGGTAGGGCTGATGCCAGCTGCTCTGTGAGCTGTGCCAACATGCCTCGCCCTTTCTGTGTTCTGTGCTCCTGGCCAGACCCCAGGAAAAGTGCCTAGACTCTTGGAAGGGGTTTTGTAAGGGAGACAAATGTCTTTTCACTCCAGCCTCCATCAGAGCCGTGGGCTGCTGAGGTCTGGGTGGGTGAGTTGGTAACCAATCAGGCCCCCCACAGGCGGATGCTGGCTTCAGAGATCTGACATCCAGGCTGGACAAAGGCCTCCATGGTCCAGGGACCAGACTGGGTCTCTCCAAACGGTCTGGCCCTTTAAGTGCCCAGACCTAAGAAGACATTTCCGGTTCCTGAGCGCAGGTGTGCAATCTCTCTGCTGGCTGAGTCCTTGCCCTTAGGGCCTAGATCTTACTTTCTGCCAGAGTGGGTGGAGTATGGTCTTCCTTTATCTGTGCAACAATTTGGCAGTCATTAAAAAAAAAAAAACTGTGAAAGTCATCTCTTTTTTTCTGTCTCTTTTTTTCTGTCGGTCGTGGGGCTTGAACTCAAAGCCTGGACACGGTCCCTGAGCTTTTTCACTTAAGGCTAGTTCTGTACCACTTTGAGCCATAGCTCCACTTCTGTTATTTTGTTTTACTTTTTAGAGGGTGGGGGGAGGGGTTTGGGTGGTTAAATGGAGATAGTCACTTGGGGACTTTCCTGCCTGGGATGGCTTAGAATCTCAGTCCTTAGATCTCAGCCTCTTCAGTAGCTAGGATTACAGACCAGTGCCTGAAAGCGATCTTTTTGTGTTCACTGGATTTTACCAGACACCTAGATTGTGTAGGTTCTCAGCCAGAGAAAAACAGGCAACTCATCATTCCCACTTGGATCTCAGTTTTTCCTTTTCACGATGGCCCGCCAATCTCTCAGGATGCTGGTGATTTATAATCAATTGGTTTTGTAAATTGCGAACACAATTTCTCAATTTTCAGATCCGCTGACTGCAATAGTCTCTCGTCGATGGAAATGGAGCAAACAGTCACTGTGGCTGCTGGAGGCTGAGATCACTTCCCCCAGGAAATAAATTACATTTCATTCTCTATATATTGTTTACTTTATAGTCTCTTGATCTTACTTTGCTGACTTCTTGTTGTAGATTTTTCAGTAGCTTGCTTCCCACTTAATCACAACAGCTTCTGTAAATGTTAGCGAGTTGTGTTATAGGAATTTGCCACAGTGAGGATTGAATGGAACCCCCCTTTCTTTTTAGTTCTACCAAAAAAAGAAAAAAAAAACCTCAGTATTCCTTCACTTTAAAAAAAATAAAAATAAAAAGGTAGATCCTGAAAAATTATTTTCCGATGGGCACTGGTGGTTCCTGCCTGTAATCCTAGCTACTCAGGAGGTTGAGATTAGAGAATAGCAGTTCAAAGCCAACCCCGGGGCAGAAAAGTCTGAGAGACTTTTATCTCCGATGAAAGACCAAACAGCCTGAAGTGGAGCTGTGGCTCAAGTGGTAGAGTGCTAGTCTTGTGCCCGCACCCTGAATTCAAGCCCAGGATGGACACCAAAAATTTTTTTAAAAAGGGTTTTCCAATAAGCAGACTTTATTTCCTGCGATCCATGTGACAGATCAAAGCCCGTCTAGCATGTTCCCTCTCGGTCTTGTGAGGAGATCACTGTTTTTATGGAGCCAGTGCATTCCTAGAAAGCCTGTTCCTTGTCATCTAATGAATCCCTTTGAAAAATTCCCGCAGGACAAAGGCCTTCTCTCCTGTTACCCCAGACGGGCAGGTAGGCAGACAGACAGACATGCGTGCACGCACACACATACACACACACACACACACACTTCTTTATACCGTCTGAATGCTGTTTCTTGGGCTCATTTCATACCAAGCACCTAAGCATAATAACTAGCTCCTCAGTTTTCATCTTACAGATGAGACAACAAAGGCTTAGACAGGTGCATTGACATGCCCAAGATCACACCGCTTGGAAGTCCAAGTCAGGATTTGAACTCTGGCCACTACTCTTTCTGGTACTAAGAAGAAGCCACAGGCGCCTCTCCCCCACCCACCCCGGCTAGTCACACCCCCTCAACGCCTCGGTTCTGAGTTTCCACCTTCTTCCACAGCCAGCTGTGCCTCCCCGAGTGTGCTACAAGGGCTTCGTGTCCTGTGGTCCTGCCTGTTACTAGACACCTGAGTGACCTTGGTTCTGCGGGCCTCGGTCTTCCCACCCACCAGGGGGGAGTGACTGGCCTGGATCTGGGTAGATTTTTTTCCCCCTCCCATTTATTTTTCTCCCTGGATATCCCCAGTGCCTAGAACATTGTTGGTGTTCACTGAATTGAAAAAAGAAATAGAAGCCAAACTCTGGTAGCTCACACCAGTGACCCTAGCTACTCCAGAGGCTGAGATCTGAGGATTGTGATTCAAAGCCAGAAAAGTGCATGAGATTCTTATCTCCAAGTAATCAGTAAGAGGAAGAGGAGGAGAAGGAGGAGGGGGAGGAAGAGGGGGAGGAGGAGGAGGAGGAAAAGAAAAAAGAAAGAAGAAGGAAGGAAGGAAGGAAGGAAATAGGCAGGCAGTTATATAAATGTATGTTATCTTCCATTTCAACATTATCTGGGACCATCAGCCGTGCTAAATCATGCTGGGCCTCAGGCTGGAGTTCCAGGGCCACATCAGCATGGAGCCTCAGGCCACCATTCCTCTGGGACACAGGGCTGATTCTCACCAACCACAGGTGGGAGGCACAGCATTCTTTGTCACCCGGCCTGGGATGGGCAGAGGTGAGCCAGGCCACACGGACCTGGCCAGGCTGCTGTGTAGAGAAGCCTCAAAGTGTCTTCAGTTACACAAGAGACAAGTGTTCTACAGAACCCGGGCGAACCTGCCCGTCTCTGTAAAGTTCTGTGCCTCCACAGCCATCTGGAGAGCCACTGGGGACAAAATGGTTGTGTAGCAATCTGATTTTTACCTCCCCAATTGAAAGTAATGTGTGTCCTCTAAAATATTCAAACATCAAAGGAATGCATAATTTAGAAAATAAAACACCCCTTTCCCCAACCTAGATAACTCTGGTTAGTAATTTGCCACCCTGGCCATTCATCTGTGCTTCTAAAGCATATCTTAAACACGTCATTACTGTTATTACTTATAAAAATGGGAGATAACTTTTTTTTTGGTGGGTGTAGGGCCTGAACTCTGGGCCTGGGCGCTGTCCCTCAGCTCTTCAGCTCAAGACTAGCACCCTACCACTTGAGCCACAGCACCACTTCTGGCTTTTTTCTGCTTATGTACTGAGGAATCGAACCCAGGGCCTCATGCATGCAAGGCAAGCACTATACCACTGAGCCAACTTCCTAGCCCCGATAAGTTATATCTTATATAACTGCCTACCTTTTTCTTTCTTTTCTTTTTTTTTTTTTTTAGCAGTACTAGGGTTTAACTCAGGGCCTCACACTTGATAGGCAGAGGCTGCCGGGCATTTGAGCCACACCGCCAGCCCTCTTTTTGCTGGAGTCATTTTTCGGGTAGTGGCCCTGAGCTAGTCTTGGACTGTGATCCTCCTATCTCTGCTTCCCACACAGCGGGGGTCACAGGCCCACACCACCATGTGAGGCTTATGGATCAAGATGTCTTGCAAACTTTTCCTGGGGCTGGCTTCCAACTGAGATCCTCTTGATTTGTGCTTCCAGGATAGCTGGGATTCTAAGCATGAGCTAGCTCACCTGGACTGCTGTTTTTCTCTAATCAACCTTATTAAGGTATAATCTGCATATTGTAAAATTGGTCATCTTCATGTAGGGCTGTAGGAGTTTGAGCCAAGCATCTGTAACTCCTAAGTTGTACTCATTAAGTCGAATCAAGGTTTGGAACATCCTGCACCTTAAAATTCCTAAAATTCCCTCCTTGCCCCTTTGTCATCGTTGGTGTCAGGCTTAGCTCCTGTCAAGGACTAATCTAGTCTCCGTTCCTATTTGCCATTCCCAGAAGGTGAGTTAAATGGAACTACAAAGTTCAGAGCCCTTTACCTCCAGTTTCGTTTTCTTTTTCTTTTCCCAGTCCTGGAGCTTGAACTCAGGGGCTGGATACTGTCGCTGAGCTGCTTTTTGCTCAAGGCTAGCACTCTACCACTCTTGAGCCACAGCGCCACTTCTGGCTTTTTCTGTGTAGGTGGTACTGAGGAATCGAACCCAGGGCTTCATGCATGCTAGGCAAGCACTCTACCACAGAGCCACCTTCCCAGTCCTATCTCCAGTTTCTTTTACTTAGTATAATCCATGTGAGGTTCATCAGTCTCCTCCCCATGAGGAAGCAATCCCCCCCTTCTCAGTACTGTTTACTGTGCCATTGTATCAACGTACCACAATTGGTTTCTCCATCTGTCAGTTGCAGGACACTAGTGTTGTTTCCAGTTGGGGGATAATTACAAATAAATCCACCATAAACTTTCCCATACAGGTTTTGGTATAAACATAAGCTTTCATTTCTCTTAGGTAATGACATGGGTACAGATGTATATTTATAAGAAACTGCCTAAGCTGGGAAGGTGGCTCAGTGGTAGAGCACTTGCCTTGCATGCCTGAGGCCCTGGGTTCGATTCCTCAGCACCACATAAACAAAAAGAAAAAAAATCCGGAAGTGGCGCTGTGGCTCAAGTGGTAGAGCACTAGCCTTGAGCTGAAGAGCTGAGGGACAGCGCCCAGGCCCAGAGTTCAGGCCCCACGACCAGACCAAAAAAAAAAAAGAAAAGAAAAAAGAAAGAAACTGCCTAAGTGTTGATTTAAGAGCCATTTCCATGAACCTTGCTTTATGTTGGTGGTGGTGGTGGTTGTAGGGCCTGAACTCAGGGGCTTGGGCACTGTCCCAGAGCTTTTTTATGCTCAGAGCTAGCACACTACCACTATGAGCAGCAGCACCACTCCCAGTTTTCTGGAGCTTAATGAAGATAAGAGTCTCACAGATTTTCTGCCTGGACTGGCTTCTAACTGCCATCCTCAGATCTCCACCTCCTGAGTAGCTAGGATCACAAGAACCTTGCTTTGTAACGTGTTCTTTCTAACCTGAGAAATACATTATGGCCAGATGTTATGTTAGAATGACTCCTGCTAGAGGGCTGGGAAGATGGCTCAGTGGTAGAGCACTTGCCTTGCATGCTCAAGGCCCTGGGTTCGATTCCTCAGCACCACATAAGCAAAAAGAAAAAGCCGGAAGTGGCGCTGTGGCTCAAGTGGTAGAGTGCTAGCCTTGAGCTGAAGAGCTGAGGGACAGCGCCCAGGCCCAGAGTTCAGGCCCCACAACTGGACCCCCCCCCCAAAGAAAAGAATGACTCCTGCTAGAATGGTACAATGTGTGGATGGCAGCTCCTTTGTTCCTTGGGCATCATCGGGGTCTAGAACACTGCTTGGCACACCGTAGATGCTCAGAAAATGTATGTGAGATAAATGAGAACCCCCCCCCCAGCCTTCTCTCGTGTGACCCCCGGGAGGATTTGGAAAGCCATGTCACTGACCTGCACCTGGGTTCTGTTGTGTCACTGACCTGCACCTGGGTTCTGTTGTCTGGTTGAGCTTCACTTTCTCTGAGTGCTTAGAAGTGCCGGTCTTCACCTTCCCCTCCCCTTTTTACTACTATTGACACACTTGCACCAATATGCTTGCATATTAATCAGCAAACTCGTGGGGATATTTTTTTTTTCACTCCAACAAATTCCTAGAGATACAAAAAGCTGGGTCAGCCAGGTACTGGGGTTCACACCTGTCATTCTAGCTACTCAGGAGGCTGAGGCATGAGGATCATGGTTCAAAGCCAGCTCATTTAGGAAATAGTGTGAGACTCTTCTTATCTCCAATGAACCAGCAAAACGCCAGAAGTGGAGCTGTGGCTTAGGTGGTAAAGAGCCAGCCTTGAGCAATACAAAGCCAAGAGAGGGTGAGAGACCCTGGAATTAAGCCTCAGAACAGGCACCAGAAAAAAAAAGTGAGAGGAATTTCTACTTCCAGCCAGCAAGGAGAAGAGGCTGAAGTTCACTGAAGGAATGTCTGCCCGCCCCAGGGCATTGTCATTAGGATAAATACTCCTCCTGCTTTGCTAGGAACTCAGACTCAGCCAATCAGTGCCTTCCCATGTCAGATGTGAAGCAAATCTCTACAGAGAAGTGTCTGGTTTAGGATGGCTAAATTCTCCTTTTGAAAAAGAAGGACCAGAAAATTTAATTTTAAAAAAGTAAGTCTATTCTCTATAAAATACAGTAGTACCTCTTATCCCCTTGTGAATAAGGCCATTTTACTCCACTGAAAAATAATCCTAGCTACTTAGAAGGCTGAGATCTGAAGGTTGCAGTTCAAAGCCAGCTCATGTAGGAAAGTCTGTGAGACTCTTATCTCCAATAAACTACTCAATAAAAGCCGGAAGTGGTATTGTGGCTCAAAGTGGTAGAGTACTAGCCTTGAGCAAAAGAATCTCAAGGACAGTGCCCAGGCCCTGAGTTCAAGCCCCAGGACTGGCGAAAAAAGGGGGGAGGAAAGTGGTAAATGCTGAGAGTGAACTAAATGTAGTGCTAAGACATTTGGAGATATTACTATTATGATTTGACTATGAATGGGGATGGGGGCGAAGGTAAGCATGCGGTAGCATGCAAGGGGTGGCAGGATTTGGAAGAAGGCCTACTTCCAACAGTAGGCCTGTATAGATGACCCGGTAGATGAGAGCTCTAAATGAGAACAAAAGAGAGATGGGGGGGGGGGAATGAAACTGAATAGGGGGAAGAAATGAAAGTGTTACAATTAGCTAATTGGGCCCAGTTCTTCTGGATGGAGCTCCAGCCCCCACTGTGTGGCCAGCTTTTTCCTAACATCAAAGAACAGAGCACTCTGGGAAAATTAGAGCCCATGTTTATGGAGTGCTTTGAAGCTGTAAAGTACTGTTTAATCGCTAAGTATTCTTATTATTACCTTATATTTAAAATAACTTTTTTGGGGGGTGCCAATACTGGGGCTTGAACTCAGGGCCTCAAACTCTCACTTGGCTTTTTTCAAGGCTGGCTGGCATGCTATCCTTTGAGCCACAGCTCTACTTCTGGCTTTTCACTGGTTAATTGGAGATAAGAGGCTCAAAGATTTTCCAGTTGGGAGCTGGCTTTGAACCCTGATCCTCAGATCTCATCCTCCTGAGTAGCTAAAGATTTACATGGGTGTGGAAATTATGTTTTCTGAGGAAAAGAACCCTGCCAACCAAATCCTGTCAGTTTATATAAGAACGTGTCTCAGGATCTAATTGAAAGACAGAATCTTTTCAGTCAGAGTGGATAGAGTTTTCACATTACAGATTTTATTTGACTCTGTCTTTCAGTTCATTTCTTGGTAGAGTTTGGTGATCTCTTCATAAAACAGAAATTAGACACAGTCTTGCCATTAGAATTTCACAAAGAAGCAATCAAAGCCAAATTACTTCGAAGAAAGAAAGGACTATAAAAGTGACTAAACAAAATGAAAGGGTTGGTGGGGGATAACATTCTGGAAGGTCCTAGTTCATGAATTAATTTTGTTATTTGCTTCTTGGGACAAATCCAACTTCATCTTAAGAGGTTGCCAGACACAGAGAACCAAGAAAAACGTTTTGTGTCTGTGGCTTAGGAAAAAATAACGTAAAGTTTGAAAGTCTGGCTTACTTCATTTCATTCTTATGTTTTTCTTCCTTCTTCCTTCCATTTTCCTTCCTTCCATTTTCCTTCCTTCCTTCCTTCCTTTCTCACTCCCTTTCTTTTTGCATAGAACTCTGACAGAAACTGGTTGGTCGTTGTTTCTCAGTTTATACTGACTCAACTGGTCCAGACCCCTTTCATGTGTTCCCTCTGTATTAATAGTTGCTTTTCCCAAGCTATGGTAGGGGAATTTTTTAAATTAAAAAATCATCAAAGCTTAAAATGAATTGCCTGACATAAAACTTGGATCCAAAATGGAACAGTCATTGGGTCTTTTCAATTTCCTATGGTAACCAAAGACCAAACTATGTTTTACAAACGGTTCCAGTAATGAGACTCACAAGAGGTATCAAGTTACTAAATGGCTTTTAGCCTCTTGAAACTGAAGTCAAGGAAAATCTCATTAATTTGAACTGTGCTAATAATGGAATTTGTTCTCCTTCAACCTGGCCTGAGCTGCCGTTTACCTCTGGGTTACCTGCGAAGTTGAGCTGACCGGAGAAGGCTCAGCACACGGAGTAGGGCGTGTTTAGCTTCGAAAAGAATTAATTATCTTAAGGCTTTTAACCCCACACTCTTACCTAAGTAAATTCCTGCCAAATCCAGATGAGTTTTAAATGTCAATTAGAGCAGAAGGAAAATACGACTACTTGGAAGCCCTTTCTTTGTCAAGTTCTCTGCACTCAAAAGCAAGAAAAGGTCCGTTTTGTTTAAGGATTCTAAACAGTCCCCTGAACGCAGACAGGCCTCTTACTCTGCCCTTCACACCAATTGCTGTGAATGAATGAGGTTTTATGGAAGCAGGAGCCAAGATCTGTAATTACAACCACTAACAAAGAAATGAACTGCAAATAATGGTTTTCTTCTCTCCTCACGGTCCCCCCTCCCCCCTCATATGTTGGTCAGGCCATGTGCTGAGCACTTTCCGATTTTCCTTTCACTATGCCTGGAATCCCGGAGGCTCTGAGTCTGTTGTCATAACTGATAGGAAGGTAATCTGTACCTTCTTCTGGTATGGGAGAACATGGCCATCTCTTGGCATCATGGCATCTGTGGGTAGCTTAAAGATGGTCAAAGGGAAAGGAGTGGAATATGGATTAATAAATAGATGGCAGATAATTAACAAAAATAGGTGCAGAGACACATACATACATACATACATACATACATACATACATACATACATACAACATGCATACACACAACATACATACATACATACATACATGGATAAATAGGTAATGGAAATGGACAATAGACATATAAATACTTGGATAAAGAAATAATGAGGAGCTGGGTACTGGTGGCTCACGCCTGTAATCTTAGCTACTCAGGAGGCTGAGATCTGAGGATTGTGGTTCAAAGCCAGCCCGGGTAGGAAAGTCTGTGAGACTTGTATCTCCAATTAACTACCTGAAAACCAGAAGTAGCACTGTGGCTCAACAGGTAGAGCATTCACCTTGAGCTGAAGAGCTGAGAGACAGTGCCCAGGCTCAGAGTTCAAGACACACAACTGATAAAAAAAAAAGAGACAGATAATGGGAAGACAGAAAGACAGACAGACAGACAGACAGATAGATAGATAGATAGATAGATAGATAGATAGATAGATAGATAGATAGATAGACAGATAGACATAGATGAATACATGCATACATACATACAAACATAGGAATAGGATAGGTAAATAAGAGCTAGATAGATAGATAGATGAATACATACATACATATATACAAACATAATAGGAATAGGATAGGTAGATAATAGAGATAAATAAATAGATAGACAGATAGATAGATAGACATAGATGAATACATGCATACATACATACAAGCATAGGAATAGGATAGGTAAATTAGAGATAGATAGATAGAGATCTAGATAGAGATGGATAGATACATGACTAGATAATAGGGATAGATATAGATGGATGCCCAGATGGACAGATGGATAGATTCATATTAGATAATAAGAATAGATTATAGGGGCTGGGAAGGTGGCTCAGTGGTAGAGCGCTTGCCTTGCATGCCAGAGGCCCTGGATTCAATTCCCCAGCACCACATAAGCAAAAAGAAAAAAGCCGGAAGTGGTGCTGTGGCTCAAGTGGTAGAGCGCTAGCCTTGAGCTGAAGAGCTGAGGGACAGCACCAGGCCCAGAGTTCAGGCCCCATGACCAGACCCCCCCAAAAAAAAGAATAGATTATATAAATAGATAATAAGAATGAGTGGATAGATAGTGAGTGGATAGGGCTGGGCACATAGCTTAGTGGTAGAGTGCTTACCTTGCATGCATGAAGCCCTGGGTTTGACTCCTCAGTACCACATACACAGAAAAGCTGGAAGTGGTGCTGTGGCTCAAGTGATAGAGTGGTAGCCTTGAACAAAAACTCAGGCACAGTGCTCAAGCTCTGAGTTCAAGACCCAGGACTGGCAAAAAAAAAAAAAAGCTAGAGAGAAATGGATAGATGCATGCACACATACATAGATAACAGAGATAAAGATGGATATAGATAATAGGTATGGATGGATAGATAGATGGATGGGTAGATAGATAGATAGATAGACAGACAGACAGACAGACAGACAGACAGACAGACAGACAGACAGACAGACAGACAGACAGACAGACAGATAGATAGATAGATAGATAGATAGATAGATAGATAGATAGAATAGGCAGTTAGAGAATAGGTAGGTGGATAGAAGTATTCAAAGCAAAGAAATCTATTTTTCCTCTCCATTTCTGCAGTGTGCCATCCAATCAAGGGGGAGGGGGCGCATCAGGGACATAGCTATAACTGAAGAATGGTGCTAGCTGTGTGAACCACAGCAAGCCAGCTGGCAAATGTGTGTTTGGCCTTGTCCTAATGGCTTTGAGGCTGTGGGGAACCCAAAAGAAGGAGCTCAAGCACACGAGACCCCATCTTCCAGATCAGATCTGCAGGGAGATAGAAAGGGAGCAGGGGCTGTGCCCTTGGAGGCCCAGCTCCTCCCAGGGACTGGCTTGAGTCCACCATGCCAATTGGTTTTCCTGCCACAGTGTCATCCAGTGGGTGTCAAGGGGGCTGGAATCTCTCCTCTCCCACTACAAGGAAATGCCTCCAATTCCCACCAGTCCATCACACTGTGTGTGTGTGTGTGTGTGTGTGTGTGTGTAGTGGGGCTTAAAATCGACCTGGGCACTATCCCTCAGCTCTTCAGCTCAAGGTGAACACTCTACCACTTGAACCACAGTGCCACTTCCGGTTTTCTGGTGGTTTATTGGAGATAAGAGTCTCACGGACTTTCCTGCCTGGGCTGGCTTTGAACCATGGTCCTCAGCTCTCAGCTTCCTGAGTAGCTAGGATTATAGGCGTGAGCCACCAGTGCCTGGCTCACACTTTAGATTTTTAATTTCATAAAGCTTCTTGGTTGATCAGATTATAAAAAGAAAGGAAATACATACTTCACTTGCAAAGAGAAAGAAAAAGAAAAAGATACGCATTGCCTTTCGGTGGAAAATTCCAGAATGCTGACCCTCAGCAAGGTGATAATATAGACACATATCAATGAGAGAGTGAAAATGACCTGTAATCCCATCACTCAGTCACAGCTAGTGCTAACATGTTGGTAAATATCTAATTAAGCAATAGAAACAATGTAGTTAAAGACCTTGGAGGCGCCAGGCACTGGAGACTCAGGAGAGAGGATACAGTTGCAGTGTCTGTCCTCCGAGACTTCCCAACCTACTGGGGGGAGGCAAATGTGACAGTGGTTTTTTTGTTTTGTTTTATTTTGTTTTGTGTGTTTTTTTCCCCTCAACAAAGTGTCAAGGCATCTTTCCATGTGTGCCTGTGTGTATATGTCTCTCTCTTTCCCTGTATATATAGACATTGAGATATATGTGAAAACAATCTATATTGTTCATACCCATATCTCAACGATATCACGTAGAAATCTAGAATAAAATTATTGGCAGGCATGCGCTCTCCTTTGCCTTCTTTCTCCTAAGGAGGAGGATTGTTTTGCTTGCCCCTAGACTTTGTTGAACTCGCAGATGATTGAAGAGAGAGTTCAATTTGCTTCTGGAAGGGCCTGAAGCTACTTAAGATGGAGCAGAGGGTAGACTAAAAAGGGAGGATTAAGAAGGAAGGAGATCTAAGCATGAAGGCTCATGCCTGTAATCCTAAATACTTAGGAGGCTAAAACTGGTTGGATAGCCATTTATGGCCAGCCTTGGCAAAAAGTCTGAATGACTCCATCTCCAACAACAACAACAACAACCAAAGGTGAGCACAGTAATTCCTACCTGTCCTCTCAAAATGGTAAATAAGATCACAGTCCAGGACCTCTGAGTACATGGCTCAAGTGCTACAGTAATTGTATTCACTTTACATTAGCAAGCATGAGGTCCTGAATTCAAATCCTAGTACAAAAAAAAAAGGAAAAAAAATGAGGAGGAAGGAAGGGGGACAAAGAGGGAGATAGAAAGAAAGAAAAGGAGTAGGAGTGGTGAGCGGTGAATGACCGGGCATGGTGGCTCATGCCTGTCCCCAGCTACTCAGGAAGGTGAAGCTGGGGATGCCCTGGGTCCAGGAGTTCAAGGCCAGCTGAGGCCACAGTCTCAAAGAAGAAGAAGTAGAAAGAAGAAGTGTCTGAAAGAAAAGTAAAAGCTCAGGCTGAGGTCAGGCCCAGGAGATGAATTAGTCATCAGAGCAACTTCAAGGAACACAGCACTCATCTAGAGATTCATAGCTTTAGGACTCTTTGCCACAAGACACCATGTTGAGCCTGGCTGCAGGTTTCTCAGTTACATTCTGATATCATGAGGAAAGCTCTCCTTTTTGTTGATGTTAGTCTTGGAGTTTAAACTCAGGAACCTGGGCCTTGTCCTTCAGCTTTGTTTGCTCAAGCATAGTGCTCTACCACTTGAGCCACACCTCTACTTCTGGCTTTTGGGTGGCTAACTGTAGATAAGAGTCTTACTGACTTTCCTGCCTCGGTTGGCTTCCAATCACAACCCTCAGATCTCAGCCTCTCCTCAGTAGTTGGGATTATAGGCATGAGCTACCAGCTCCTGACCTTGGTTCCTACCCAGCCCCCTTCTCTTCTTGGATAGCTTAGAAGCAAGGAGCTCACTGGTTCTGCTCAGGGCAAGGAAACAAGAAACAAGAGGACCCAGAGGGTCCCCAATTTGTAGTTGCTGGGACCTGGGTGGGGGGGGCAATGTGCTTTAACCCACAGTTACCCTAGATCTGACCCCGGCCTGGTTCTCAGCCTTGGTACCCCGCCAGCCTCGACCCACCCCACAGTGCTGGGAATGGAACAGAACTCATCTCCCTGATTCTGTGTTTACTTAGAGAAAACTTGGCAGCTGGTAATAGCAGAGTTTGACTGTGGTTTGCTGTAACAGCCAGGGGTGGAGGGAAGGCAGAGAGAGGCGCTGGGACACATGAGGGCTCCTGAAAAGCCAAGACACCCCAGAGCCCAGAGACTCTACGTAGCCCGTCTCTGTTCTGTCCCAGGCAGGATCCTGGTTCCTGGGAGACAGGCCCCAAGGCCAGCACCCAGCGCCTGGCCATGTGGAAATGTGCCATTCTTGGAATCTACTGAGACTCTTGCTTTTCAAAATTGGCCTGTAAATCTCCATATAGTTTTCAGGGTTTAGGAATTTTATTTTATCTGGATTAAAGTCATGTTCTGCTTTGGCATCAGGAGGCGTTTATGACTGTTAAAACAAGAAATGAAAAATATAGGCCTGGAATCAGCAAGGCTGCCTCTTGCCAGACGGGGTTTGTCTTGGGTGAGTGTAGGCTGGAGTTTTCTAGGCCGCCCCCCCCCCCGGCCCCCTCCACCTCCTTGCTGGACTGCTGTTTCATGATAAAGCTGGGGCCAGCTGGGAAAAAAACCTTTATCTCTGCTTCCACCGCCCCTCCGTCCCCCCCCTCTCCCCCTCAACCCACAGCCTCGGGGGCACTGTCCCAAGGATTTTGTCACCGCACTCACTCAGCTGCCCTTGGTCAAGGGGGCCAGGTGGCTTCAGACTTTTGATTCAGCAGGGCGGGAGATGACTTTGAACTCTCCAAATTGTACTTGGGGGTGGGACTAAAATAACTGAGATTCCAGTCTCCTTTGGCCTAGTTTGCAAGAGTTGCTATTCGCTCTTGCTTTTAAGTATGCACATACACATACAACACACACACACACACACGATAGCATACAAACACACACAACACATATAATACCTACACAATACATACACACCTTCCATGCTTACTTATTTATTTAGAGACTGGATCTTACATGTGGCCCAGCCTGACCTCAAATTTACAATCCTTCTGCCTTTACCTCCCAACCACTGAGATTATAGGCATGTGCCACCAGACCTAGCATATACATTTCTCCCTTTCTTTTTATGCTCTCCTCCCTCCCCTCCCCCCCCCAGTACTGAGGTTTTAAACTCAGGGCCTTACATTTATTTGGCAGGTGCTCTTCTACTTGAGTCATGTTCCCAGCTTTTTTTGTCTTTCTTTGCTTTAGCTACTTTTCCAATAGGGTCTCATATTTATGCCTGGGCTGAC
Organism: Dipodomys ordii; assembly: GCF_000151885.1. Lineage (NCBI taxonomy): Eukaryota > Metazoa > Chordata > Mammalia > Rodentia > Heteromyidae > Dipodomys > Dipodomys ordii. The sequence goes on along the minus strand of NW_012267239.1, from coordinate 10,149,700 downwards.
CTGGACCAGGACACTCTTATTTTCACTTTCTGTGTGAAGGGGATGTATGTGACTGGCCTCAGACTTCCATCCTACTGATTTTTCTGATCTTTTCTTCATGAGTAGCTGGGATTACAAGCATATCAACTGGCCCACACTCTTGTCTTTCTTTCTTTCTTTCTCTTTCTTTCTTTCTTTCTGCCAGTCCTGGGGCTTGAACTCTGGGCCTGGGCTCTGACCTCAAGTTCCTTTTGTTCAAGGCTAGCGCTCTATCACTTGAGCCACACCACCACTCCTGGCTTTTTCTGAGTAGGTTATTAGAGATCAGAGTGTTACAGACTTTCCTGCCTGGGCTGGCTTTGAACCGCAATCCAGGTGTGAGCCACTAGTGCCTGGCTTCACACTTCTTTCTTTCTTTTTTTTTGGTCCAGTTGTGGGGCCTGAACTCTGGGCCTGGGCGCTGTCCCTCAGCTCTTCAGCTCAAGGCTAGCACTATACCACTTGAACCACAGCGCCACTTCCGGCTTTTTCCTTTTTGCTTATGTGGTGCTGAGGAATCGAACCCAGGGCCTCAGGCATGCAAGGCAAGCGCTCTACCACTGAGCCAACTTCCCAGCCCCCACACTTCTTTCTTAATGGCACTGATTGCTGGGTATTCATGGCTTACACTTGTAATCCTAGCTATGTAGGAGGATCGTGGTTCAACGCCAGCCCAGGCAGCAAAGGCCATGAGATTCTTATCTCTAACCAGTTACCAAAAAGTTAGAAGTGCAGGTGTGCTCAAGTGGTAGAGCATCAGCCTTGACTGAAAAAAGAAAGAAAGAAAGAAAGAAAGAAAGAAAGAAAGAAAGAAAGAAAGAAAGAAAGAAAGAAAGAAAGAAAAAGACTTTTCAGCCTTGACTGAAAAAGCCAAGTAAGAGCTCAAGGTCCTAAGTTCAAACCCCAGTATTGGGGAGGCACACAAAAAGCTGAGTGTTAGTGGCTCATTTTATAATCTTAGTTGCTCAGGAGGTTGAGATTTAGAGGATTACAGTTCAAAGTCAGCCTGAGAAAAAAAGTCTACAAAGTCTATAAAGCTTTGTCCCCAATCAACTAGCAAAAAGCTAGGCATGGATCAGGTGGTAGAGTGCCAACTATGTACAAGCAAGGTTTGTGAGAGACCCTGAGTTCAAAATCGGGTACCAACACATGCATGTACACACATGTGCGTGCACACACACACACACACACACACACACACACACACATACACACACACATTTGTCCAAGGGAGAAAGGTCTGAGAAATGCTTGGGTTTCTAGTTGATTCAATAAATTCCAGTTCAGCTTCTTACATGGTGCACAATAGTGATCGATGTAGGGTGTTGTTCTGGTTTTCTTTTCCTGAGCCTTCCTTCCATGTGCAGCTTTGCCTAAATCCAAACCCTGAGCTCTACAACATTTGTTTCACGGTAAGCAACTAAGATGATTTTAAACTTCTCTTCCCCCCACCCCACCAAGAACACTCGACAGAGTTGGCAGTCTGTAACTATGCAAAAATCCACCCAGAAATGGGAGAGAGGGACATTTGTACAAGCTGGGTTGTGTCTACAGAATTAGAAGGCACAGTTGGACTAATTTTAGTGCCTAAAAATGAGAAACATTGGGATAACGTTGCATGGGCAAAGCGAGCTCTTGAAAGTGGCAAGGCGTTGCTGGCAGGCGTGGCTGCATTGGGGGCTTTGCTTCAGAGGCTGGCTCTGGGACGGTGTCTACACTCCACGTGGTTGGACACTGGGAGGTGGGAGGGGAGGGAGGTTAAAAGCTCTCCCAGCAGAGCTGCTGTGTCCCCGGTGCCTCTGCATTGCCGGGCCCTCCCCAGCTTCTGCTTTTCTTTGTCTCGCTGTGGACTGTTTTGATCCTGTGACCGGGCTCTGTGGCACTTTGTCCTCCGGGATTTGTGAGAAGGCGCGGGCCTCTGTGGCTGACCTCACGTGGGTAGATGGCACACAACTCACTTTGTATCTGGGGAGCCGAGCGGAGGCCCCAGCTCTCTTTCGTCGCAGCCAATCAAGCCGGGTTGAGAATTTATGAGATGAAGGCGAACCACTTTGAAGAAAGGCGTCCTTGTCTCCAGCCCGGCCATCGCCCTTGGTGAACACAGAGCGATGGGGGGTGGGGGTGGGGGGCGCACACCAGTGGGGCCCGTGCCCTGGGGATGGATGGGGAGAAGAAAAGAATCTGAGAAACCAGGGTCAAAAGTCTTTCCATGAACAGGAAAGAAAGCTGAGAAGGCGGCCCTCCTCCCATGCAGGTGTGTGCTCACAAGGGGGTACCACGGCCCTCCCCAGAGGTCACAGAGGGGTGGCACGTCACAGCCTCTGCTCCAAGAGACAAGGAGGTGGGGAGAGAGCAGAAGGACATGGCCACTGTGAGAAACAATCACGGCCGATGATCTAGAAGCTGCAAAGTCTTCACGGAGTCTCAGAGGCATGACTTCCAATTCCGAGGTCTGGGCAATGACTTGGTGTCTGAGCCTCAGTTTCCTCATCTGTGCAAAGGACAAGTGCAATAGTTACACCTATAAACCCAGCTAATCAGGAGGCAGGGATAGGAGAATCGCCATGATCATCGTAAGAGACCCATTCTGAAAAATTAAGCTAAATCAAAAATGACTAAGCATGGCTGAAGTGGTAATGCAGAAGTGTAAGGTCCTGAGTTCAGTACCACTCAGAGCTGGGCATTGGAAGTCACACCCCTAACTCCTAGACACTTGGGAGGTTGAGATCTGAGGATCATGGTTCAAAGCCAGCCCGGGGCAGGAAAGTCCATGAGACCCTATCTCCAATTAACCAGAAAAAAAAAAAAAGAAGTAGAACACCCTATCCCCATGACCAGCATGCCCCCCCAAAAAAAAGACCCAACGCTGTCTTTGCAACCACACCAACCTCAGACCTGTCCCCCCCACCCCCCATGAAACAGGATTGCGCTCAGGAATGCACTCACACTTCTTTCTGGCTGCAGGTGTCATATCTCTAAGGATATAAGAATACTTGGAAAACCAACTTGAAAATTTCACTGGCTTGTCAGATTGCTTTGGCAGTCCCCCTGTAAGCCAAAACATCCAAGAATCATGAACCAGCTCTAGGGAACAAAAGAGCTGTAATAATAATGATGGTAATGAAGATGATCATGAAAAACAACTACACGTATTACCACGCTTACTTTGTGCCAGCCCCAGTGCGAAGTGCTTTCGTGTATTGATCCCTCGCGCATCATCCTACTGTCCTTCTTTGAACCACAGCGGTTTTAAAGACAGAAATTCTAAATCATGCTAAGTCCCTGGCTGAAACCCTTAAGTGACTTCACACTGTACTTAGAATTAAATCAAAGTTCCTTGCCTCTGTCTGTAAGGCCCTGTTCCTGCCCGGCCACTCCTGGCTGCTTCACTCTCCACTTACCAAGCTCCATAAGAATGTCTGCTATAACCAGGCAAAGGTTGTTCACACCTATAATCCTAGCTACTCAGGAGGCTGAGATCTGAGGATTGTAGTTCAAAGCCAACCCAGGCAGGAAAGTCTGTGACACTCTGATCTCCAATTAACCACCAAAGAGCCAGAAGTGGAGTTGTGGTTCCAGTGATAGAGCACTACCCTAGAGCAAAAAAGCTCAGGGACAGTGCCCAGGCCCTGAGTTCAAGTCCCAGTACTAACACACACACACACACACACAGAGCCTAGAAGTTAAGAAGTTAAGGCAAGTTTCAGCTTCTTAGACCAGCTGCCTTTGGTTCTTGCTCAGAGAATAAAATCTTTCGGTCTCCAGACATTTCAAGGCTCCACAAGGTCTTCCCTTTAAAAGGGATTAGGAACAAAATCCTATTTTAGGATTGCTGCTGCTTTTGGCAATTTGCAGTGTTCGCCTGATGAGGAACTGCACGTGCTAATAAAACATCTCAAGTTGGGGTTCAGCGCGAGCGTGGCAAGTGCTGGTGGTAAATGCCTGTCGCAAGGCCTTGTGGGCCATTTGCATCCTTTGCTTGGTTCCAGCCCATGTGGAAAATCAATTTCCTCTAAATGTCTGAAGAATGACACAGAAGGACCTGATTTCTTTTCCCTCTGCTGGAGTCAAGCTGGAGACAGCCAGCCTATAAACGTGAATGAAAATAGCTCTCGTGGAGGACAGGGTGGGGCGGCGTGGAGCTCAGCACCGCCGGAGCAGCAAGCTCCGAGTTCTAGTTCTGTGCTTGTTGTGATGGTGGTGGTGGTGGTGGTTTCTCCTCCTAAAACCGGAGACAATATACATGTGTGTCCTCGTTAAAAAGTCCCAGAGCAGAAGGAATTTGACTGCAACCCAGCAATTTCACTTCTAGGGATCTCTCCCACAGAGAAACTCCCATAAGTAGACATGACTCAGGTGAAGAGGCTGTTCCTCCTAGCCGGGTGAGGGTGGTGAGAGACTGAAGGCCAGATAAGGATCTGACAAGAAGGGCTGGGTTGAGTAGAAGGGGAGGCAGCCACGTTCATCCAGTAGCCCTGAAGACCGAAGAGATAAACCTGAGCGGACTCAGCTGGAAAAGATTTGTGATCTGGGATTAAGTGGGAAGGGGCAGCTCACGGACCTATCTATACAGTATGAGTTCATCTTTTGTAAATTAAAAAAAAAAAACACCACAGAACTTCAGCAGTGATGTGAATACTTATACGAATATTTTCATACGTGAGTAGAGAAAGATCAGGAAGCCTAGACATCAAATGTACATGCCGGTGACATCACAAAGGGTAAGAAATGAACAGGTGGGAGAGGAGATTTCTATATGTTTTAGATTAAAAACACCACCAACAGGGGCTGGGAAGGTGGCTCAGTGGTAGAGCGCTTGCCTTGCATGCCTGAGGCCCTGGGTTCGAT
>NW_012267239.1:10128761-10140299 GCF_000151885.1 Dipodomys ordii | reverse complement strand
ATGGTGAGAATAAAACAATGCTGCTATAAATATTAATGGCAGAAAATGAAGGCAGAGGGGGAGGATAGGATGGGAAGGGGAAACAAAGGAGGAGGCGACAATGCTTGATAAGAAATGTACTCATTATCTTGCCCATGTAATTGTAACCCCTCTGTACAGTATTTTCACAATAAAAAAAAAAGAAAATGAAGGCAGAAGTATAACAGTTTATAATGCTGTTCTCAAATCAGGCTGACAAAATAACATCTAACATGAGAATTCTGCATGAAGAGGGCTATAAAACGATATCTATAATGTATTTCGGTTGCTTCAGCAAGCACAGCTTCCTTTAGCTCTAGTAACACACTGCAGGACAATGCTCTCTGGGTAGGAAACAGAGGTCTGAATTCCAGTAGCTGGATCTCTCCTTTTTCTACCCCTCCACCATCCTCTGACCCAGTCCCCCATCTTCAAGTACCATGCTGGAGTAGAGGAAGGAGCAGAGGAAAAAAACACAAGTTTCCCTACCTCCCAAAGCCAGCCACAGGTGAGGAGGAAAGATAGGTTGAGCATGAGGATACTGCTTACAGGAGCCAAAGAAAAGAGAACAACACAAGAAGAAGCTAGGCAGCACTATGAACCACTCCCACCCTTCTGTCAGCCTCCCGGCATGGTCACTGACACTATAATCATATCACAAGACTGCTGTGACACTGCTTACAAATAGCATGCAAGCCAAGTACTGTAAATAAACATTCAAAACAGCCTATTTAAAGAAGAGCAGAGGGCTGGGAAGGTGGCTCAGTGGTAGAGCGCTTGCCTTGCATGCCTGAGGCCCTGGTTCGTTTCCTCAGCACCACATAAGCAAAAAAAAAAAAGAAAGAAAGAAGCGGGAGGCTCAAGTGGTAGAGCACTGGCCTTGAGCTGAAGAGCTGAGGGACAGCGCCCAGGCCCAGAGTTCAGGCCCCATGACCGGACCCAAAAAAAACAAAAAACAAAAAAAAAGCACCACCACCAACAACAAGGGTATATGGCTTAGACAATGAAAAAGAAATGCAAGAAATGACCTTGCTGGCTTGTCAGAATAATATTATGCTAGGCACGCCCCCTCCTCTTTTCCCCCCAGTGCTAGGAATTGAACCTAGGATCCTGAACACGCCATCCATCAGCTACAACCCCAGCCTCAACACCTACCATTTCTTCGAGATTGTGTCTCAACTCCACAGTGTTTACTATCCAGTCCAGTCAGGGGAAGGATAGGAGTAGGACTGAATTTTTTTTTTTTTTGCCGTGGGGCCTGACCTCTAGGCCTCAGCTCTTCAGCTCAAGGCTAGCGCTCTACCACTTGAGCCACAGCGCCACTTCTAGCTTTTTTTTCTGCTTATGTGGTGCTGGGGAATCGAACTCAGGGCCTCATGCATGCAAGGCAAGCACTCTACCACTGAGCCACCTTCCCAGCCCCAGGACTGAATTTTTAATGGTCAGCCACAAATCACCAAGGAAGGAAGGAAGGAAGGAAGGCGGGAGGGAGGGAAGGAAAGGAAGATTGGCTGAGCGCAAGTGGCTCACACCTGTAATCCTAGCTACTCTGGAGGCAGAGATCAGAGGATCAAGGTTCAAAACCAGCCAGGGCAGGAAAGTCCTTGAGACTCTTATCTCCAATTAACCACCAGGAAACCGGAAGTGACGCTATGGCTCAAGTGGTAGAGCCCTTGCCTTGACTTGAAGAGCCGAGGGACAGTGCCCAGGCCCAGAGTTCAAGCCCCATGCCTGACAAAAGAAAAAAGAAAAGGAAGATTGGAGCTGAGAACTGGTGGCTCATACCTGTAATCCTATCTACTCAGGAAGCTGAGATCTGAGGATCGTGGTTTGAAACCAGCCTGGGCAGAAAAGTCCCCATGAAACTCTTATCTCCAATTAACCACTTAAAAACCCAGAAGTAGAGCTGTGGCTCAAAGTGGTAGAGCACTAGCCTTGAGAAAAAGAGCTCAGGACCTGAGTTCAAGCCCCACGACTGACAAAAAAATGAAGGAAGGAAGGGAGGAAGGAAGATTAGAAAATTAGATGGATGATGGATAAATGAATGATGGAAGGATGGAGGATAGATGATGGATGTGTATGGGTGAGTAGGTGGATGAATGATGAATGGATGATAGCTGGATAGATAGATGCATGTCTGCATTGATAGATGGATCATCATGGGTGGATGGATGGATGGATGGATGTAAGGGAAGAAAGGAAAGGTGGATGGGGATGGATGGATATAATAGATGATGGATGGATGGGTAGATAGATGGGTAGATTGATGGATGGATGGTTATGAGATGTGTAGATGGACAAGAGGAAAGAAAGTAAAGGTTGATGGGTAGATGAGGATGGACGGATAGATGATGAATGGGTGAGTGGATGGGTGAGTAGATAGAAGGATGGATGGGTAATTGATGACTGGATGATGGATAGATAGATGGATGGATAGATCTGTTGAGGGATAAATGGAAGGCTGGGTTGACAGATGGATGGTCATGGGTGGATGGATGTGAGAAAAGAACGGAAAGGTAGATAGGTGGATGGACAGATGGGTGGGTGGATGGACGAATAGATGCAAATTTAAGCAGACTTGAGGGAAGGCAAGTATGGGGCACAAGTCATTTGGATCCATAGAGAAGAAGCAAGCAGCACAAAGGCCTGGAGATGGGACTTCTCCCATCTAGTGGAAAGGCCAGGAGACAGGATGACAGACTGGGAAACCAGAGAGAGCTGATGGATGAGTTAAGGTGAGATGGCGTACACTGGGAAGTTTGGGTCCCCAGTGTGCTGTGTTGCAACTAGACCCTGGGGAGCTGCTGTAGTGTCTGCGGGGAGGGATCTCGGGCTGGGTGGGGAGGCAGCGGCTGAGCACATTACTCAGGTCCGGCTCTCCCTATCTCCCCTGGGGTTGATTAGGTGAGACAATGCGGGTCAGGGCCTTAGCACCAAGCAGGCCTGTGGTCACTGCAGGATAACAGCAGCTCCACTTAACGCGGAGGTGGGCATATTCCCGGCAAGGAGCAGACACAAAGGAAGGTGACCTGTGCCTCACACCTGTAATCTCAACTATTCAAGGAGGCTGAGTGTGGAGGATCACCGTTGGAAGCCAGTCTGAGCAGAAAAATCTGTGAGACTCTTAACTCCAATTAGCCATCAAAAAGCCAGAAGTGGAGGGGTGGATCAAATGGTAGAGCATCATCTTTGAGGGGGAAAAAAAAAGCCAAGCAAGTAAAAGAGAGAGGTAGAGAAGGGAGGAGAGTGGGGGGGGGAAGAAGGAAGAGAGGGAGGGAGGAAAAGGAGGGAGGGAGGGAGGGAAAGGGAAGGAGATAGCCAGCAAGTTCTTCTAGGGCATTCAGTGGGTGACAAAGACCACCAAAGGAAATGAGGAATAGAGGCAGGGGCTCTGCCTCCTCTAGACATGTGGAGGCCAACAGCACTGAAGCCACATGCCGTGTCTCCTTCAGGAGACCCCTAGGCCAGGCTTTTCAGCTGACTATGAACGCTGCTTGCTTCTGTGTCAGGTACAGAAAACACAGTCTGTCGGGACAATGGAAATCTCAGCTGGCACTCACCTCCCCATCCAGGCATTTTATCTTGGAACAGCCAAGTCTAGAATCCCTTTCTGGAAGAAGAACGAATGGCCAGCAGACAAGTGGCTTCTTTTCAACTCACCTTCTCTCCGCTCTGAATTCCAGAGACAGGAGGCCAGCTGGGAGAGATGGACGCTTTCCCTGGGAGGACCTGCTCTGCGCCTCCGGCCTGACCTTGAGGGTCCCCCAAGTTACTGACAGGCTCTTCCCAGACATCTGGCCCCGGCATGGAGAAACAGGGACCCAAGCACTGCTTTTAGCTTTGACGTCAGCAGAGGAAAGCTGATGATATTAGTCACTACCATCCGTGTAAATCACCAAATGTGCTCTCTCTCTTTCCCTCTCTCTGTCTCTGTCTCTCTCTGTCTGTCTGTCTCTCTCTCTCTTACACTGCCTCCAACCCTACTCTAAAGCTGCCACAGGGTTTGCTTCCCTGTCATTTCCAGTTTGCTCTGGATTAAGGCTTGTGTTTTTTTTTTAAGTTAATTAGACTGCAATCACGCCAGCAAGCTTATTGTTAATTATTTGTATCTGTACTTAAGACTTACAACTTTATACTCAGTTCTCGTGAGCTAATATTTAGCTTGTCAAATGTGTTCATCATTGTCATTGAGGCCAGATACAGTTCCCGGTGCTGTGGGTGGAGCCAGAGGAGCAGCAGCAGGTCTGCCATGTCTCAGGCCTGTGTCCACCTGCCTAGGACAACGTCAGGCAAGGAGTTCCCCGGTGTCCGCCTATACCCCCCCCCGCCCGTGTCCGCCTAGCCCCCCCCCGTCCGCCTATTCCCCCCCCCATGTCTGTCAAGCTCTTCCACTGAGTTTCTCTTCTCACTTTTCCTTACAGGGTCCTATCTTTGAAATCCTCTATATTCTCTCCCTCCCTCCTCCCCTCCTTTTTTTTTCTTTCTCTCTCTCCTGATGCCTGTGGTGCCCTACCACTTGAGCCACACCTTCTTTTCTGGCTTTTCACTGGTTAATTGGAGAGAAGCATCTCATGGACTGTTCCTGCCCAGGCTGGCTTTGAAACAGGATCCTCAGATCTCAGCTGCTTCCTAGGTAGCCAGGATTTTGGGTGAAAGCCACTGGTGCCATTCTCATTCTCTCTCTCTCTCTCTCCTGTTAATTTCCTTTATACCACCAGACCTGCCTATTGCTGATGGGGTCCAATGAAAACATAGAATCTGGGGCTGGGAAGGTGGCTCAGTGGTAGAGTGCTTGCCTCGCATGCATGAGGCCCTGGGTTTGATTCCTCAGCACCACATAAGCAGAAAAGCCGGAAGTGGTGCTATGGTTCAAGTGGTAGAGCACTAGCCTTGAGCTGAAGAGCTGAGGGACAGCACCCAGGCCCAGAGTTCAGGCCCTATGACCAAAAACCAAAAAAGAAAACATAGAATCTCTTTATCAAAGAAGGATGGGGGGGGGGAGAGGAGGAAGCCACTGCCACTGCCTATGGTATGTTCCAGCCTGGCTTCACATAGCTTTGAGCTGGGCTGAGCAGGAGCCTGGGCAGTTGTACAAGCTTGCATGCCCATGACACCTGTCCTGCATGCTCTTGTCACTTCTGGCCCTTCCCCAAAGAGATCCCCCCACCAGCATGCGCCCTCTCCTCCACAGTTTGAATAATACTGAGCAGATATGGGGAAGGAAGGGGCTCCAAAAGGGAGTCAGAGAACTAGTGTGATAAAGCCCAAGTTTAGCATCGAGCTATGTCCTGAGGGGCTGCAGGTGACAGAAGGGGGTGATTTGTACAAAGCCATGTATCACAGACTTGAAAAGAATGCCCCCCTGGCTGGGAGTGTGGCTCAGTGGTACAGTGCTTGCCTGGCATGCATGGGTTCGATTCCTCAGTACCACATACACAGAAAAAGCCGGTAGTGGTGCTGTGGCTCATGTGGTACACTGCTAGCCTTGAGCACAAGAAGCTCAGGGACAGTGCTCAGGCCCTGGAGGAGGGGGAGGAGGAGGAAGAGGAGGAGGAGAGGGAGGAGGAGGAACGAAAGAATGCCCTCAGCTGTGTATTCACATATCCATATAAAATAATATATCTTAATTTTTTTTTTAAAAAAAAAGACCCTCTAAAATCTCTACCTTATTTTCCAGAGCAAACCTATGTGAGGTGGCCAGTCACACGCCGTCCTGCCCAGGGGCCTGGCTTCCACTGATTCGCAGCCCCAACTCCGGCAGCTCCCTATTGTCCAGTTCAGCTGATTCCCCAGGACCCAGCATGGTGCCACCACCCACTGGGAAGAACTGAAGCACCCCACTGTGGAGCCCAGGGCATTCTGGGGCTCCCTGCTGGACCCCTTCAACCCAGCAATTTCTGCAGGAGGAGGAAGAAAGTGGGCCGGCCCCCTCCCCCCCCAGGACTCCCCCATGGGGAGGGCCCGCTTGGTGGGCTCTGAGCACCGCCCTTCCCCCCCCCCCCAGTCAGGATTGCCTAAGTTAGGGCATTTGAGATGTATCTTGGATGCAGAGGGACTGGTAAGCACGGATGTCCTCAGAGAAGGGTGGGAGATGCACAGAAGATGGAGCAAGGTGGGGCTGGAGGCGTGGCTCAGAGGGTAGAGCACACTAGCCAGTGAGCAAAAGCATCAGGCACCCTGTTTGAGTCCTGATCTCAGATGGAAGACAGAAAGAAGGGAGGGAGGGAGGGAGGAAGGGAGAGAAAGAAACAGAGGCAGAGGTGGCCATAACAATATGCGAGGGGTAATGAAAGACCTGACCTAGAACCTTCTGGGTTTGGGGCCGCATAGCCTGACAACACACTTTCAGACCTTTCCCTCCCAAACGGTAATAAACAGCATCACTGACGGTCAAGCTATGACATCTCCCCCACCCCCAGCCTCGGGAAGCTGCCACACCGGCAGCCCCAGGCGTGAGGAACAGAACCATCACTCTGTAAGATTCCTGCCTGGAGCTATTGCGACACTAGCTTGGTGTCTTTACATCCTGACCATTCACAGTTGGCAGATTTGGGTTCAAATCTCAGCTTCCCCTCCTCTGTCCCGCCTCCCCCACTATGGTTGGGGCTCTGGGAGCAAGTGACTTAACCTCCTGAGCCTCAGTTTCTTTATTTGTCAACCCTCCCCCCCCCAGGAGATAATAGGATGATTCAGAAAGCGTCAGCTGTCCCTGGTATGCAGAAATGGCCTAGCAAATGGCTTCTGTGATGTCAAACCTCTAGGGCAAATCCATAAAGTTCCTCAGCCCCCCCCTCCAGCTTCCCCCCCCAGCGCGGTTATGGGGTGTCCCTGTGGCTGTGGGGACTCCAAAAATGAATGAAAAGTAATAGTGGAGCTCTGCACTGGTGGCCCACGCCTGTGAGGATCCTAGCTACTCAGGAGGCTGAGGTGTGAGGATCAAGGTTCCAAGTCCCTGAGATTCTTATCTCCACTTAACCAGCAAAAAGCCAGAAATGTGGCTCAAGTGGTGGAGCACTACCCTTGAACAAAAAAAAAAAAAAAAAGCTCAGGGGCATCGCCCAGGTCCTGAGTTCAAGCCCCAGAACTGACAAGTAAATTGCTGGCCTGTTTTTTTTTTTTTTTCTAATAAAAGTAAATGCTTAGCTTTCTCTCTGCCTCTGTATGTGTATTTCTCTCTGTCTCTGTCTCTCTCTCTCTCTCTTCCAATGCGCCTTGTAAAGCAGCCATTCTGGTTGCTGCTTTATTTTAATCGTACCTTGGGAAAGAAAAAAGGCCGGACAACCTGAAAACTGGCTCCCTGTTCTAAAGGCGTGGCTCTTGGATCTACATGGAACCTTCTGGAAGCAATGGCTTATAGGCGAGCAGACCCAACCCCATGTCTGTTTCTCCCACTTCCTGCACGGGGTCACCATCCCTGACCCTCCCTACTTACCAGTTCGAAGGGGGGCATCCTTTCCTGCCCGGTTAAAAGGACATTTTTCCAGAGCAAGCGGGTCATGTTTCAAGCTGCCAAGGCACTGCGAGCCAGTGAAAGGGGCATTTAACACTGTATTTATTTTGACTGGCAAAACAGGTCATGGCTGTAAAAGAAAGAGTTCTTGGGAATGAGGCAGCCTCTCAGCTCTGGGCTCCACGCTTCACACACACACACACACGCACGCACATACACACACACACACGCACATACACACACACACACTTTAAAGCATTCCAGAACCATTGCCAACTTTCCTGGGGCAGCTCTTATTTCTTTACATGTATGTTGCTTTCCTTCTGTTTAATGTGCGTTCTGTGCCATTTGTGGATTGGGGCAAGGCCTGGCGAGGTGGCTTGGTGCGTCCAGGCTTGTTCTCAGCAATGCGGCCTGGGGCAAGTGGGGGGGGGGAGGGAGGAGAGGGGGGATGGAAGGATGCAGGAATCCAGCTCCCTCTTTGGCTCAAGGGGGCCTGGAGTTGGAAAGACCAAAGAGAAAATTGGATAGCAGGTTTTGGGGGGGTATTTTTGTTTTTTTCCAGATGTGGCTGAAGGCATTTCTTTCTCTTTCCTTCCCCCTCCCCCCCCCCGTTTGTGCCAGTCCTGGGACTCGAACACAGGTCCTGAAAGTTCAAGTCCCTTAGCTCTTTCCCCTAAGGCTGGTGCTCTACCACTTGAGTCACCGCTCTACTTCCAGCTTTTTATTGGTCAATTGGAGATAAGAGTCTGAGATTTTCCTGCCTGGGCTGTTTTCGAACCATGGTCCTCTCAGATCTCAGCCTCCAGAATAGCTAGGATGACAGGTGTGAGCCACCAGCACCTATCCTTTTCCTCCTCCTCCTCCTCCTCCCCTTCCTCTTCTTTTCCTTCTCTTTCTTCTTCTCCTTTTTTCTTCTTTAGGCAAGCATTCTCCTGCTGGGCTATGCCCTCCCCCCAACTTTCCAGATATGTACATTTGTCTTCCCAGAGAGGTTTGGGGGTACAATTGTGCAGTTTCTGTTACTCAGCCAGGGAAATAAAAATGGTAGGAAAAAGAACAGCATTGAGAACATATTCTCACACTCTGGGGTTGGCTTAATGCCTTCCAAGGCCTTGAACGCAAACACCTGGCTCTGATAGTCCCAAGACCTAAAAAAATAAAAATCCAAAAAGAAAGAAAGAAAGACAAACTCCCCAAACCAAACTCCATCTTTACACTCTTCTCCAGAATCATCAAGCACTTAGTGCGTGGAGTCCAGGCAGTATGCGCTGTTTTGGATATAGTTTCATCCAATTGGAACATAGGAAAGCCAGGTTTTACACATTGCCAAAACATCTGGTAAATTCAGTTAAAAAAAAAAAAGACACCAAGGCAGAGGGAGAGAGAACAAAACCCTCCAGAAACAGTTGGGGAGCATTGAGGGGGGGGGCAAACGGGATGGGCCACTGTTGTCTATTGACTTCAATGTTGTTCTTTCCGGATGATGAGTCAAGGGCTGGAAGATGGGAGATTAAGAATGAAGAAAGGATTTAGGTTCACACTTGAAGCTGAATGTACTGATTCTTGAGTGCAGGCAGAATCTCTGTGGTTTCAGAAGTGGAATTACTCACCTGAATCAGACAGAAAAGAGGGCGGGGGGGGGAGAGAGAAATAGAGACAGAGAAATAGAGGAGGGAGAGAGGGAAGAGAGAGGGGGGAAGAGAAAGAGAGAGGGGAGAGAGTGAGAGAGAGAGAGAGAAGGTTCTGGCTCTTTAATGAGAAACAGCGGCCTGCAGAATAAAATGAGTGGGTTGTGTAATCCCAGTTGGCTGGGGGTGGGGGGGTGGGTAGGAGAGGCAGGGGCTCGGGGAACTTGCTTCCATGTGATTAAAGAAGTCCTGGAGGCCAGCCTGAGCCTCTGGCTTGGAATTTCTGACTCTTTTTTTTTTTTTTTTGACTCAGAATAGGAAACTGTACCCTGACCGCGCATTTCTTTTTATAGACTCCAACTTTCTTGCCAGCTTCCTCCAGAGCACGATCGCCCCCTCCTCGCGGTCTCTACACAATATGCCAATCATCAGCTTCAAGAGGGATGGGGGGGTGGCGGTGGGCACTGCTCCGTCCCCACCAAACATCACCCAGGTTGGAGTGGAAGTCAAACACGGGAGTCGGGCATTTGGCTTCCTTCCCCCAGACTGGCACAAACAACATGTTCTTACAGGTTGGAAAGCCGTCTGCCTCATCTTTATAATTTCTCTCTTTCTTCCCACTTCGAAGTTGGATCTCTCCTCGTTCTGCTAAGTGTGAGCCAAGTTCACGTTTGCCAGTTACGGAGTGGATAATGGATGGTTTGTCAGAGATGAGAAAATATGCTGGGAGCAAGGCAGCCAGGCCCGCACGGTCTGGGGAGAAAATGACTTCTCCGCTCAGCCACGTGCTGCTGATAGGAATCAAGGGTGGAGAGAGAGAGAGAGATCACTTCGTGTGTGTGTGTGTGTGTGTGTGTGTGTGTGTGTGTGTGTGTGACCAGCCCTTGGGGCTTGAACCCGGGACCTTGTGTTTTTTGTTTTTTGTTGTTTTTTGCTTATGTGGTGCTGAGGAATCGAACCCACAGCCTCATGCATGCAAGGCAAGCGCTCTACCACTGAGCCACCTTCCCAGCCGACCTTGTGTTTTTTAACTTGGCTTTTTCTTCTCAAGGTTGGCACTCTGCCACTCCAGTCACACCTCCAGGTCTAGCTTTTTGGTGGTTCATTGGAGGTAAGAATCTCTCAAGGATTTGTCTGCCCAGGCTGGCTGGGAAACTTGATCTTCACATCTCAGCCTCTTAGGAGCTGCGATTACAGGCGTGATGCCAGAGCGCTTGGTTTAGGGAATACTGAATTCCTCTTCACTCTGCTGCTTTAGTTGGCACGAAGTTCACGGAAGACCCCGTTTGCCCTGGTTGACAGTCAGCGGAGGGCATTTCTTTCTTGGAAGACGTGCACGTGGGGCTTGCAGACCCCAAAGGGCACTGATAAAATGCTCAGCCCAGATGGGCACTGGTGGCTCATGCCTGTAATCCAGCTACTCAGGAAGCTGAGATCTGAGGATCGCAGTTCAAAGCCAGCCCAGGAACGAACGTCCGAGAAACTCTTATCTCTAGTAAACCACTCAGATAACCAGAAGCAGCTAGCCCTGAGCTGAAGAGCTGAGGGACAGCACCCAGGCCTAGGGTTCAAGACCCAGGACCAACAACAACAAAAAAAGCGCAGCCAGATGCTGGCAGCTTATGCCTAGAATCCTAGCTACTCAGGAGGCTGAGATCTGAGGATCATGGCTTGAAGCCAGCCCAGATAGGAAAGTCCATGAGACTCAACTCCAGGGAACCACAAAAAAAAAAAAAGCCAGAAGTGGAGCTGTGGCTCAAGTGATAGAGTGCAATTCTTGAGCAGAAAAAGCTCAGGGACAGGGCACACAAGGCCTGAGCTCAAGCCCCAGTACCCGCTTCCTCAGCCCGACACACACAGAGAATAAAAAAGCACAGTGTTTGATAGTCCCTCATTAAAAATGGATTTTGTTTCCTGGGCTTTGAGGAGGGGAACCAGAAAAACTTGGGAAATGTTCTTGTGACTGGAAGCCAGTCTCCTGCCAGATCCTAACAGCTTTAAGAGATACCCAGTTTTAGGTTTACGGTATGACAATCCGGCTCACTGAAATCGCATCTCCAGGTTGCCAGAATGTGTCACCAACTACAGAATCGGTACGAAAATATATTGACATCATGACTCCATAGCCTTAAGTCAAGCAGTTGGTTGGGAGAAGCAGTTGGTTAAAATCCTCACTCCTTGGAGCCTCCGGGACAATTATCATTCATGGGATTCCGTCTCTGGTCCCCGGTCTGACCAGTTTGCTTGACTGCTTTAGCAGGTGACGAAGCGGAGCCTCACCTTGTCTCCGGGGCACAGGTGGCATCCCAGCTTGGCCACGCCAGATCAAGGCTAGAGATCAAACCCAGCCCACACTCATTCCAGCTGCTTCTGGAAGAAAAGTCCCCCTGCCCCAGTTCTGCTCATTGTTGCTGCTGCTGTCCTCCTCCCCCTCCCCTC
>NW_012267239.1:10120023-10128121 GCF_000151885.1 Dipodomys ordii | reverse complement strand
GGGGGGGGGACAGGCCAGGTTCTTCAACTTCCCAGTACTGTTCACCTTTCACCTTTCGCACCTTGGAGCGCTGGGTTCCTAGTGGTAAAGCAAGTTGTCCTGTGGGAGGGGAGATGCTGAACCTCCTCCCTAGCACCTCCTATGGACCAGATACTAGTAGTACCAAGTAGGACAACCAAACATGTCGTTGACACTGGTGGCTCACGCCTGTCATCCCAGCCACTCAGGAGGCTGAGATCTGAGGATCGCCCTTGGAAGCCAGCCTAGGCAGGGAAATCCATAAGACTCTGATCTCCAATGAAACACCAAAAAAGTGAAGGGATGGTGTGCGTGGGCCCTGAGTTCAAGCACGGGGGCCGGGGGGGGGGAGGGTCAGGGGGGAGGGGATCCTCTGTCCAAATGGCCTGGGGCACAGTATGATCCACCCACCCACCTTTTTTCTTTATTTCAGTCATGGCACTTGAACTCTGGGCCAGCATTGTCCCTCAGCGCCACTTCCGGCTTTTTCTGAGTAGTTTATTGGAGATAAGAGTCTCATGGACTTTCCTGCCCAGACTGGCTTTGAACTGCGATCCTCAGATCTCAGCCTCCTGAGTAGCTAGGATTACAGGTGTGAGCCACCAGCACCCAGCCAAAAGCACAATTTTTCTAAATTTTCTAGAATAAATACCCCTTTGGGGGGGAGGGGAGAGGAAAGGGAAGAAATATTCTCACTTAAGATTTTTTTTTTAATGTCTCCAATGACTAAAATCATCTTATAGTATGTACTCAGGGAATTATATTTGCTTAAAGAAAAGAGAAACTTGCTGCTTTTAGTCCCAAGTGTAAAAAGTACTTGACAATCATATACTTCCCTTCCATCTTCCAGTGGGGGGAAAATCACAAATGGTACAATTAATTTTGGTGCTAGATGGTTTTTTCCAAGCCTCAGAGAAAAAGTCCCACAAAGGACTTTGTGTGTGTGTGTGCGTGTGCGTGTGTGCGTGTGCTGGTACTAAGGCTTGGATTCAGGGCCTTGCACTCTTACTTGGCTTTTTGGCTCAAGGCTAATGTTCTACCACTTGAGCCATGGCTCCACTTTTGGCTTTTGGCTGATTCATTGGAGATAAGAGTCTCATGGAAAGTTCTGCCCAGTTTGGCTTCAAGTCATGATCCTCAGATCTCAGCCTCCTGAGTGGCTGGGGCTATAAAGCATGAGTTACCAGCTTCTAGCTTTAAGGACTTACTTGAAAACCAAACCAAAACCCCACAAGTAAGAACACTGGGCACTCGGGAGACAAGGCTGTAGTAGTAGCAGCCGAGGTAGAGGTTTGGTTCGGTGGGGAGGGTATTGTGACTTCAATGTCTTCTCCAAAACTCCGGCTGACATTGGACTGCCACCATGACAGAGTGGGAGGGGCCTTTTCAGTACCTATAGGAGGCCAGGGCTGCACTGGGGAATGGAAGGGCTCCCTCCCTTGTCTGAGGGGGGCGGGGGGGGGAGCTGAGTCGTTGCTGGGGTGACTGGCCAGCTCTTATATTCCCAGCCTGTCTTCCTTCCTTGCTTCCTTGTTTCCTTCCTTCCCTCTTTCCTTCCTTCTCATGTCTTTCTTGTTTGCTCTAACAAACCCCCTTCCCTTTTCCCTCTCTCTCCTTCCTTTTCTTCCTTGAACTCTCACAATCCTCCTGCCTCTGCCTCCTGACTAGTTGAGATTACAGACTTGCACTACCATACACAGCCTTGAACCTTAGTCTCTGCTGTGTGCAAGTGCATGTGCATGCACACACACACACACACACACACACGTTGAAGAGAT
This sequence comes from Dipodomys ordii, assembly GCF_000151885.1. NCBI lineage: Eukaryota > Metazoa > Chordata > Mammalia > Rodentia > Heteromyidae > Dipodomys > Dipodomys ordii. The sequence goes on along the minus strand of NW_012267239.1, from coordinate 10,126,325 downwards.
GAATTCACCCTTGAACAGCCTCCAAATGGCTTCAGAATTCTCTGGACTCAGATAGTTCAGGTGAACCAGGAATGGCATTGGATTTATGTGACACACTCCGGGCTGGAAGGAAATAGAAACCTTGTTTTATTTTAAAGTAATGCTCTGGCCTTTGTAGTCCTTTAGAGTTTTCTAGGTTGCAGGTGCCAACCGCCTCTCATTCCTTGGGTTACCTGTAGCCCTACTTCAGATGCAGCTTGTCAGGTTAAATGAGTGTGTGTGTGTGTGTGTGTGAGAGAGAGAGAGAGAGTGAGAGAGAGAGACAGACAGACAAAGACACACACACACACACAGAGCCTTTGGCTTTTGTTTTGTTTTAAATCATGTGGCTACAAGGAGGGCTTCCCACGCGCAGTTGAAAAGTCATTCATGTTAAACCCACATTGGAAAGTTTGGGTGGCCGTGACATGACAAAAAGCACCCCTGGATTTGGGGCTGGCTTGGGCACCGCACTCTCCCTTCGGACGCCCCCAGGAGACCCAGAGACACCCCCTCTTCACCCCCCCATCCCACCCCCGGCCACGGATGAACAGGGCGGAACAGAAAGTGCCAGCCTGGGAAGACAGGAAGCAGGTGGCTGAACTCTTCTCTAAAAAGCAGAGTGTGTGGGGCGGGAGGGCGCATCCTGCCAGCTCACACTTCAAACGGACAAGCGCGGCCGGCACAGGTGCCTGAGCCTAAGAGCGCTCACCCCGCGCACAGCTCAACCCTGTGGGGATCCGGCACTTAACCCCCCAAGCATGGCCTCCAGCGTGGCCTGAGAGCGGGGTTCCTGCAGGCCACCCGTGGGCGGCGCAGGCTGCGTGGGTGTGTGCTGTTGGGGACAGCAGTGGGTGACACAGCTATCTGTCACTGTGATCAAATGCCTGAGTGAAAAGAAACAACCTAAAGAAATGCCTATTTCCGGGCTGGGAAGGTGGCTCAGTGGTAGAGCGCTTGCCTTGCATGCCTGAGGCCCTGGGTTCGATTCCTCAGCATCACATAAGCAAAAAGCTGGAAGTGGTGCTGTGGCTCAAGTGGTAGCGTGCTAGCCTTGAGTTGAAGAGCTGAGGGACAGTGCCCAGGCCCCACGACCGGACCAAACAAAAAAGAAATGCCTATTTCCTTTCTTCCTTCCTTTCTTTCTCTCTCTCTCTCTCTCTCTTTCTTTCTGTCTGTCTGTCTGTCTGTCTGTCTTTCTGTCTTTGTTAGTCCTGGAACTTGAACTCAGGGCCTGGGCACTGTCCCTGAGCCTCTCTGTGCTCAAGGCTAGCCCTCTACCACTTGAGCCACAATGCCACTTGGAGCATTTTCTGTGTCTGTGGAACTGAGGAATGGAACCCAGGGCTTCATGCATGCTAGGCAAGCCCTCTCCCACTAAGCCATCTTCCCAACCCTTTAGCCTCTCTTTCTGTATATGGCCTTTGCTACCCTGAATGTGTTCATTGTTTATGTACATTTCCAGTTCACATGTGAAGAAACTGAGGCTCAGAGTGATTTACAAGCTTCCTTGAAAATCTGACTAAAAAGTGATAAAAACAACCTTTGAACCCAAGTAGGCTGTCCCCCAACACACAAAGCCACATTCTTTTTTTTTTTTTTGTCGGTCGTGGAGCTTGAACTCTGGGCCTGGGCGCTGTCCCTCAGCTCTTCAGCTCAAGGCCAATGCTCTACCACTTGAGCCACAGCACCACTTCCTGTTTTCTGGTGGTTCATTGGAGATAAGAATCTTACAGACTTTCCTGCCCAGGCTGACTTTGAACGGTGATCCTCAGATCTCAGCCTCCTCAGTAGCTGGTCCCGGGATACAAAGCCACATTCTTATCTCTCCAGTGTGACAGGGAGCCAGCAGACTTGGATGAGAGTTCTCATCTTTCCAGCTTCCCCTACACTTAGCCTTTTCCTCTATAAGACAAGGGCGGGCTGTGACAATTCATTGTCACCCAGAAGGACCCCTTAGAGTGTTGACAACTCTTCCAAACATTTTGCCAGAAGTAAAAGCAGAGCTAAGTACCCAGGAGCCCAGCACTTTGGAGGGCATCCATTCCTTAGTGAACACAGCAAAAGAAAGTAGAAGCAGGGCGAGAAATGAAATATAAATAGGACAGCGTGTACGTCAGTGGTTGTTCTTTCTCTCGTGAGACTACTACCTCTTTGCAAAGTTGTGTTTGGGTTGCTGTTTCTGTTAGTGTGAAAGGAACTCTAATAAAAAGTTAAAACATTTTTAGTGGGAACTCTTGTAATTGGGTCATGGGTTGGAGGCAATGTTTTATTTCTGCAAACTCTGTGTGTGTGTGTGTGTGTGTGTGTGTGTGTGTGTGTGTGGTGGAGCTTGAACTCAGGACCTGGGCACTGTCTTTGAGCTTCTTTTGCTCAAGGCTAGTGCTCTACCACTTGAGCCACAGTGCCACTTCTGACTTCTGACTTTTGTTTTTTGGGTTTTTGTTTTTGTTTTTGTCGGTCATGGGGCTTGAACTCTGGGACTGAACACTGTCCCTCAACTCTTCAGCTCAAGGCAAGTGCTGTACCGCTTGAGCCACAGCACCATTTCCAGTTTTCTAGTGGTTTATTGGAGATAAGAGTCTCACAGACTTTTCTGCCCCGGCTGGCTTTGAACCGTGATCCTCAGATCTCAGCCTCCTCAGTAGCTAGGATTACAGGCGTGAGTCACCAGGTGCCCGGCTCTGGCTTTTTTTTTTTTTTTTTTTTTAGTGCTTCATTGGAGATAAGTTTCATGGACTTTCTGCCCCGGCTGGCTTTGAACCGTGATCCTCAGATCTCAGCCTCCTGAGTAGCTAGGATTACAGGCGTGAGCCACCAATGCCCAGTTTACTTTATTTATTTCTGTGATCCTCAGATCTCAGCCTCCTCAGTAGCTAGGATTACAGGCGTGAGTCACCAGGTGCCCGGCTCTGGCTTTTTTTTTTTTTTTTTTTTTTTTTTTTTTTTTTAGTGCTTCATTGGAGATAAGAGTCTCACAGATTTCAAACCTTGATCCTCACATCTCAGCCTCCGAAGTAGCTACCATGACAGGCGTGAGCCACCAGTGCCTGGCTTCTGCAAATTCTTAATGAGCTCATTACAAAGGCCTGGCTCTTTCCAGGAGTTCTGGAAAACAAGTCCAGGAGGAACTCTACTCAAAGAAACACTGAAAGAATCATTAGCGCCTGGAATATTATGAACACTATTGACCCTTAAAATGTACCCTAGAATGGATGGGGGGATCTGCCACTTCAGAGGGAATTCCGGATCTTCTGTAGTCCTCAGGACTTTGTGGTAAGCAACAGAAAAATCAACCAAATTGGCTGAAGCAGAAAGGAATGTTTGCTAGCAGCAGGCCTAGTTGTATCCCTGTATTAAGGGATATTGGCAGGATTTTGTCCAGTCCTTGAAATTTCTTCCTGTGTTTCATCCTTTCTCAAGCAGGCCTAAGTGGTGCTAAAGCTGATTTTACCCTTTTTTTCCTTTGTCTTCTATGTTCTGTTGCCTATACAGAGGCTTAAGCTCAGGGCCTCACACCCACTCTCACTTAGCTTTATCTGTTCAGGCTTGGCTCTCTTTCAAGTTGAGCCACAGCTCTACTTCTGGCTCTTTGCTGGTTACTTGGAGAGAAGAGTCTCACAGACTTAACTTGACCAGGTTGGCTTCGAACTGCAACCCTCAGATCTCCACCTCCTTAGTAGTTAGGATGACAAAGCCCAGGTACTAGCTCCCTGGCTACTCTTAATTTTCTATCTGTTAACACCCCAGTGGAAGAGTACAACTATTCTCAAGCTAAAATTCCTTGGCTCTGATTGGCTTAGTTTGGGTCACATGCCCATGCTCGAGCCAATCCTGGTGGGCAAACAACACACTGCTCTTTATTAGTCAACCCAAGGCCTGGGAGGGTTTGATAGATGGAGCAATTTTTCCAGAGAAACTTCTAGATTGTGAGGCCAGGCCATGAGAGTGGTGGAGAAAGAGAGTGGACAGGCAAAACCGAGGAATATTCCTGAAATTTTCCTCCTAAACGATTTCCAGACAGCTAGGTGTTAGTAATAAAGGGACGGGACTTGGGGTGGTTTACAAGCAGAACTTAGATATTTGCTTAAATATCTGAGGTTTAAAACAAGCCTTGTGTCAGTTACAACATTTTGGAAATATTTTCTGCAAACTGTACTCACCCACATGGCTTGAAGTTTGGGTTGTTGTTGCTTTTTTTTTAATTTAGTTTTTCTTTCTTTTATTAAAATTTTTTTCTCCTAAGTTCTTGGAACAAGTCCTTAAGCAAAAGAGGAACAGAAATGCCACAAAATGATTAGAAACAGACAGATGACTCGGAGAGCAGACGGAGATGGCAAATTAGCACGCGGTTGACATCCCTGCTGTCCTGGTTGACATTCTGGTGTTGAATAATATTCTCAGGGTTCCTTTGTAACCTCCGATGCCTTTTCTCTTTATGGTAATGACTTTCTTCCTAATTACAAACGCAGTTACCTGTCTAATTCTGGAAGAATTGAATGCATGGAGACACAGCATACACACACACACACACACACACACACACACACAGCGTCACCTACCCGTTCCAGTTAGTAACATCCATTCCCAAAGCATTAGCTTCTATGTTTTCCAGACTCTGTGCTAGTCCCCTTTTACAGATGAGGAAGCTGAGGTCTACAACATTGAAGCTGGTAAAAGTGGCAGAGCGAGGACTCATACCCATGCATCTTGGACCTGACAATCCCTCACTGGCACTCCTCTACTTTTGCCCCTCCACTTTACCTTGCCACAAACAGAATTCCAAAATGCACCTTACAAACATGGTGCATCCTTCATCTCATTTCACGCCCTGCCTTTTTTGATAGCTCACCTTTGCCCGAGCACTTCAATAGGTAGGTTTCTGTACAATTTTTGGACTATACGTTGGATCATACTGATAGGCATTATGTGCCCCGCTAAGATCCCTAGTTGACAGACACTGAGATGGTCTCTGATCATTTGGTTGCTGTGCTCCCACAGCCATGAGCCACCATGGAGGACCATTTTTCTTGTACATCTCTGCTTAGGGCCTTGGCATCGATCCCTGGGTCAAGGGGGGTGGGGTGTTTAGAGTGTTTAATAGCGGTGACACATTGTTTTTCAGAAAGGCAGGCCCTGAGTTCATCCCCTACTTCCCCACCTTGTTCCACCATGCCTCTAGCTCAGACATGACCAGTCGTGAGCTGATTGTGTGAGCTGATCCCTTTCTCTGGGGTGGAGAGTGGAGACACTTTCAAAGTAGAAATCATTGAAAAGTATCCAGAGGCGTTACTTCGTGTGTGTGTATGTGCTGGTCCTGGGGCTTGAACTCAGGGCCTGGGTTCTGTCCCTCAGCTTTACTCTACCACACCTCTACTTCCTTTTCCTTTTTCTTCTCTCTCTTCTTCTTCTCTTTCTCCTCCCTCCGTCCCTCCCTTCCCTCCTTCCTTCTTTCCTTCTTTCTTTCTTTCTTCCTTTCTTTCTTCCTTCCTTCCTTCCTTCCTTCCTTTCTTTCTTTCTTTCTTTCTCTCTTTTTCTTTCTTGTGGTTTATTGGAGATAAAGGTCTCAGGCTCATGGACTTTCCTGCCTGAGCTGGCTTTGAACACCTGGATCCCCAGATCTCGGCTTCCTGAATAGCTAGGATAACATGTGTGAGCCTGGCTCCAGGGGATGGGGGGAGGGGTTCAACACAGGCTTTGAGGTGCCAGGTGATGGTGGCTGGTATAGATCCAAGAGCCCGGATGCCAGCTCTGCCATTTGGTAGCCAGGTGACTTTGGGCGAGTTTATGTAACCTCAGCCTTCCCCCTTTGAAGTGGAATAATGGTAGCTGGGCCATCAGAGAGCCCTCGTGGGGAGTGAATGAGGGCATGGTGGAGGGGTGGACGCGCCCAGGAGGGGGCCGGCCTCTGAAGAAGCGCGGGTGAATGGCAGCCATTCTGTGACTGAAACCACGGGGAACGGCTTTCCTTTCTCCTAGCGTCACTAAGCTGGTAGAATGTGAGCCGAGGTTGCAAGCAGCCATCTGCTGGCCGGGGAAGCCAGCTCAGGGAGGGCAGCCTGGAGGACAAGGAAGGGCCCCTGGCCTCGTTTCCTTCTCTGTCTCTGTCTCTCTTTCTCTCTGTAATGCCACTTTAAAAAATCAATACTGCAGAGAGCTTGCCTTGCAATGCATGAGGCCCTGGGTTCCATTCCTCAGCACCACATAAGCAAAAAGAAAAAAGCCGGAAGTGGCACTGTGGCTCAAGTGGTAGAGCGCTCGCCTTGAGCTGAAGAGCTGAGGGA
>NW_012267239.1:10101706-10119973 GCF_000151885.1 Dipodomys ordii | reverse complement strand
CACATAAGCAAAAAGAAAAAAGCCGGAAGTGGCACTGTGGCTCAAGTGGTAGAGCGCTCGCCTTGAGCTGAAGAGCTGAGGGACAGCGCCCAGGCCCATGCTTCAGGCCCCACGACTGGACCAAAAAAAAAAAAAATCAATACTGCAAGCCAGCACCAGTGGCTCACACCTGTCATCCTAGCTACTCAGGAGGCTGAGATCTGAGGATCACAGTTCAAAGTCAGCCTGTGCAGGAAAGTCCATAAAACTCTGATCTCCAATTAATTATCAGAAAACTGGAAGTGGAGCTGTGGCTCAAAGGTAGTAGAGTACTAGCCTTGAGCAAAAAGAGCTCCAAGATAGTGCTCAGGCCCAGAGTTCAAGCCCTACAACTGACACTAATAATAATAATAATACTGCTGTATAGTACTGGTGGCTCACATCTGTAATCCTAGCTACTAATGAAGAGGCTGATATCTGGAGGAACCAGGTTTGAGACTAGCCTGGATAGAAAAGTCTATAACACTTGATCCTGGCAAAAAGCTGGACTAGAGGCATGGCTCAAGTGATTGAGTGTCCACTGAGCATGTGCAAGGCCCAGTACTGCCAAATACATAGCTAAACAATAAGACACTACAAAGCCAGACTTAGTACTGGCTTGGATGAATACTCATATTCATCCAGCACTTCAGAGGCAAAGCATCTTGAGTTTAAGGCCAGCCTGGGCCACAAAAGCAAGACCCTGTCTCAAAAACAAAAAACCCAGCTGAGCACTGGTGACTCACACCTGTCATCCTAGCTACTCAGGAGGCTGAGATCTAAGGATCAAAGTTTGAACTCAGAGCCCAGGCCAGAAAGTCTATGAGACTGTTATCTTCAATTAACCACCCCAAAAGTCAGAAGTGGAGCTAATACCAGCTTCTCCTCCACCTCTCAAAAGGCAAAAACAAACAAGAAAAACAAAGCAAAAACTCAAAACCAGAACAAAACTCATTATTACCACAGGGTCTCAATACATACACATTTCATGTATACAAATTGGTCACAAGAAATTGAATGCAATCTTCAGCTTCTAGTAAGAACCCTTGGGTGCCATACCACATGGCCAGGACTACACTTGTCCCTTGGGGGCTTCCATAGATGAAACAGGCCTTATACCAAGCACCTGCCCCTTCTGCTGGGTGATTCCAATCTCACCCCAACACTTAATACCAGGTGTCTGTGTGTGTGTGTGTGTGTGTGTGTGTGTGTGTGTGTGTGTGTGCGCGCGCGCATATGCTCACTGGTGCTTGAACTCACAGCCTGGGCACTGTCCCTGATCTTTCCTGCTCAAGGCTAGTACTCTACCACTTGAGCCACAGCTCCACTTGTAGCTATTTTAGTAGTGCATTGGAGATAAGAGTCTCATGGACTTTCCTGCCCTGGCTGGCTTTGAACCACAATCCTCAGATCTCAGCCTCCTGAATAGCTAGGATTATAGTCATGACCCCAGCCAGGGTGTCTTTTTTTTTTAACCCTTGCCCTCCAAATCCCCTGAATCTGTTGCTGGAGAGAGGATGCAACAATACAAAGACATTACTTAGGCTTTGAAATAAATCTGTTTTTAACTTGCATTTGTGTAGGAAAACTAGTCATATGTGGTCGTGTGGGAAGTGTTGTTTCTATGATCTGTGGATTGTTTCAGCTGGACTTGGGGGGGTGCAGTCCCCGGACCCCCACCCGACGGGCCCACCTCTGTAGTCTGTCTATGGTCTGCAGCCAGTCAGCAGGTCTCCGCTCTCCTGAGAGTCCACAGAGGGACCCGGAGCGGGCCAGCCTGCCCAGGGCCTCAGAACAACTGTGTACGCCTCTCAGCTCTGGTTCGTTGCATGACTAAGCGCCACTTTCTAGGAAACCTACTAAGTGAGTTACTACGATGCAGGAGACAGAACTAAAACGAGTGTGCTCCCCCAGTTTACTAAAAACTCAGTCTTGGGGCTCCCGGAAGCCCAGCTCCCACACGATGCTTGCCAACACTGCCAAATCCCAGGACGCTCACCACAAAGCAGCCGCCATCACCAGGGGGCTCGACCTTGCCTGAGCAAGCTGAAGGTCAAATGCATTGAGAGCCACTCTTCTGGCATCTGCAAACACAGGCATTCTCCCCCCCCCCGCCCCCACACTTAACAACCTCACAAACACATATCTTATGGAGGGTTTTAGCCCCTATTTCATTATCCCCGATGGAACCAGCAACTCTTTGTTCGTTCTGATGGTACTGAGGTTTCAACTCAGCCTCCCACTTGCTAGGCAAGAGCTCTACTACTTAAGCCATAACTAAAGCCCTTGCTTGCTTGCTTGCTTGCTTGCTTGCTTGCTTGCTTGCTTGCTTGCGTCTTTCTTGTTGGTCATGGGGTTTGAACTCAGGGCCTGGGCACTGTCCCTGAGCTCTTTTACTCAAGCTCTTTGACTCATCTACCACTTTGAACCACAGCACCACTTCTGGTTTTCTGGTGGTTCACTGGAGATAAGAGTCTCACAGACTTGCCTGCCTGTGCTGGCTTTGAACCCTAATCCTCAGATCAGGTCCGACACCTCAAACTCTTTTAGGTGGTTTATCACATAGGCTCTTCTGCTTTTTGCCTGGACTGAACTGGAGATCATCCCATCTCTACCTCCTGGCATAGCTGTGATTACTCTCTTCCCCCACTGTATCAATCCTTAAAACCACAGTGAGTTACCTCCAAAAACTTTGAACAACTAGAATCTATAAACCACATGTAAATTCCAGTTCTGCCTTCCAAATGGCTAAGACTGCCTTCCTTCATTTAAACAAACATTCCCAAAGACTCAACCTTAGGAATGCATTACCATGGGGTCTGCGCAGTAACCTAAGCTGGTCACATTCCCTTGCCTTCACACAGCTTATAGTCTGATGGGGGGGTGGGGGGAGGCATCAGGTGCGTAAACAAGACAGCACTGGTAAAATTCTAGATGCGTAAAAGCAAATAGCAGAGAGCCCCAGCTTTCATTCAGTGTCAGTGAAAGGGTAGGAGTCAAGAGTCTGTGGTTGTAAGTAACAGAGAACAAAGCCGGAAACGCAGTGGAAAGTTGTGGGTGACTCAGAGAAGCAACAGAAAAACTGGACAAGGGGGGACAGGAAGCAGGGAACGCACAGGAATCTCAAAAGCAACCATGAGGAGCGTGATTGTCACGGGAGTCAGCCAACCACTTCTTATCCCTGCAACACTGGGGCCCGGGGCCCCTCCCTTTGGGCAGGAGGGCAGACAACTGTACTGGACAGTCGGTTCCCCAGCCCGGAGAGGAAGGAAGGAAACCAGGGTTTCACCAGTAGATACCAATGGTGGAACAAAGCTCGATGTATGTCTACCTCCTCCTCTTCTGCCCACTTCTGCCAAACGTAGAACAAGCTAAATCATTGCCTTCCCAGCAATCAGAGCTTAGGTCTGCACAATGTGACAAGAGGCTGGCAGAGGGGAGGTTGGGGGGGGAGGAGGAAGAGAACATTCTGGAGAAATGAATAAAAGGGACCGTCTGGTGCTCCTGTTTGGAATACAGACACAGAAGTCTGGAACGGCCACCCACCTTCTCCCACCCATGATACGAAGTCCAAGAGAATCATAGATTTGGGTTTGTGCTCCTGGAACATTCCTGGAATCGCCGGAGTCCCTACCGCCCCCCACCCCCTACTCCCTTACACTTCTCTTTTTATAACACTGGGGTTTGAACTCAGTACCTGGAGCTTGCTAGGAAGGTGCTCTATGGCTTGAGCCATGCCTCCAGTCTTATTTTGCTTTAGCCTTTTTTTAAAAATATGTTTAGACCTTTTGCTGGCTTGGACTGAGGTTTTCTTATTCAGCTTCCCATGTAGCTGTAAGGACAGGCCAGAGCAAGTCCTCCCAGCACTTGACTAGCTGAGAAGGAGGTCTTGTAAACGTTTTTTGCCTTAGCTGGCCTCTAATCACAATCCTCCTGGGGTCTGCCTCCCAAGAAGCTGGGATGACAGGAGTAATGTCACTGGGCCCAGACAAATCTCTTGTTTTAGAAGAACAATCAATCTCCACTCTTTTGTGTATACCTGATCCTGGCGATCAAACCCAAGGCAAAAAGATAGGGACATGCTCTACCACTGAACATACCCCCGGCCCAACCTCGACTTTTAAAGATTTGTTTAACAGTAATGCCTTTTGAGTTCAGGGAAATTGTGGTAGAGGGCATTATTGTTTCCCACTTGTTGGCCCTCTCCGCTGGTATCTCAGAATGAGGGGAGCTGGGCGCAGAGGTCTTGCCTAGCCAGTCACATGTAACAAACGTGCGATGATTGTTTGCTGCTGGAAGCCTTCGACATGTGGAGCTGTTTGTTACTGCAGCCAAAGTGACTGATGCAGGAAAATGGTACTGCTCCCCAAAAAGAAACAGGTATGAACGACAGGCAAGCAAAACTCAAGGGAACCACCAGGGATTTAGCTCAGTGGTAGAGGGGCTTGCCTGGCATGTTTGTGATCGCATCCCCGGAAGCTCAACCCCCTCCACTCACTCCAAAACCCTCTCGGGGTAAAGCTGGGGGGGAGGGAGGGGAGGCGGCAAACCCCAAGCTGGCCAGCCACAACACAAAGTCTTCCAGGTCAGGAAGCCCCAGGCTCAATGATCCAAACCTAGAAAAACACTTGGCAGTTTTAAGAGGCGGAAATGAAGATGGGCACAAGCCCAGCCAATTCCATTTTCCATACCTCCAGCCCTTTGAACAGCCTACCTTATCCCTGCCACCTCCCCCACCTAGATCTCACTTAGCTCCCCTCTCTGGCTAACCCCACTCAGCTCAGCTCTCCATGAACTTACAAAGTCATGAACTTACAAAGAGAAAAAAGTTTGACTTACAGCTTTGGTGGCTTTGGTCCATAACCGATTAGCCTGTCGCTCTGGGCGGAGGCTATGCAGCCCCATTTACTACAAGCCTGAAAGGAAAGAGAGAAAAACCAGAGATAAGCCACACCCACTTTGACAAGCCACGCCCCCAATGACCTAACTTCCTCCCATAGCACCATGCTGGGGACCAAGCCTTGAACACAAGACCTTTGTGGGGTATAGTCTAGATCTAAGTCATAGCACCTATCCAGGCCAGCTCTGAGCCCAGCCACCCAGCACCATCCTTGGCCCAATCAGCAAGGCAATGCTTCTCCTGCAGGAGTTCTAAAATTCAGCCTCAGAGAAGCAGGAAGGCCCCCCCATTTCTTAATTGGTGGCCACACCGCTTGTTAGGCTTAATTAATGAGGCTGTATCAACTCATTTCGGAGGCCTTAGTGGAAAGCGGAAATCTCGGCGCTGGTAGAGAAAGCAGATGGGTGGGTGTGTTCGCCAGGTTCTCTGCTGCGGCTTGTATTCCTGGTGGGCCCAAGCTGAAGGCTCAGAACAAATCCTGCAAATCCTGGTCTTAGAAAGCCGCATGGTTCATCTGCTTGGAAACTCCAGGGGACAGGACGGATGCCTGCCGACCCCCAGCGCCCCCCACCCCGTTTTCTCTCCACCACAGCCTTCTCCCCCAATACTCCCATGGCCCTCCCCATTCCTTGGGAGGCTTCTCCTCCATTCTCCATCTTTGTCTCAGAGAGATGGAAGTCTTCCTAATGAACCCATCTTGTTTGGGTCAGGACCATCCGAGGTGGTCAAGTGAGCCTGCCTGCCTTCAGTTTCGCCGAGGCCTGTGCGTAGGGTAGAGACACCAGCACGGGTCCATTTCTAGCCCGAATCCATCTTCCAGGAGACGCGGTGGTTTGTTTCCCAGTGGGGTCCAGGGAGAGAGCAGGGAGAGGTGGAGATGTGGGGTTAGAGGCAGACCAAGATGGAAGGGAGGTGGCTCTTCCTGAGCCCATGTGCTGAGGCGCTGCGAAGTGGGGAGGGGTGGATGTATACAGGTTTGCAAACATGTTTTGATTGGCTCGAATCATGAGTTTCAAAAACTTTAAATGTAAGCCAGGCATGGGTGGCTGTAATCCTAGCTACTCAGGAGTCTGAGATCTGAGGATCACGGTTCAAAGCCAGCCTGGGCAAGAAAGTCCATGAAACTCTCATCTCCACTAAACCACCAGAAAACTGGGAGTAGCGCTGTGGCTCAAGTGATAGAGCGCTCGCCTTGAGCTGAAGAACTGAGGGACAGTGTCCAGGCCCAGAGTTCAAGCCCCACAACCGACCAAATCAAACAAACAAAAACAAATACAAGCCAGACATAGGAGGCTCATACTGTAATCCTAACTACTCAGAAGGCTGAGATCTGAGGATCACAGTTCAAAGCCAGCCTGGGCAGGAAAGTCTGTGAGATTCTTTTATCTCCAATCAACCACTGAAAAGCTGGAAGTGGAGCTATGGCTCAAGTGGTAGAGCACTAGCCTTGAGCATAAAAGTTCAGGCACATCCCTCCCCCACAATATAACCCCTGCTTTCACTATATTTGATGTCAGTATAACTCGTGGAGGAGATGGGGAAAAACAAGTCCTTTAAGGATACAGGTGGACCTGTTGCAACAATGAGAAGTACAAATTGTCATGTTGAAAAACGAACTTTACAACGTTGGTGGGGGGGGGGAGGCTGGAAAGGGGTGTGAAGGGTAAACAAAGGAGGAGGCTGCAATGCTTGGTAAGAAATGTACGCATTATCCTGCCCATGTAATTGTAACCCCTCTGTACAGTATGTTCACAAAAATAAAATAAAATGAAAAAAAAGAAATGTACTCATTATCTTGCCCATGTAATTGTAACCCCTCTGTACAGTATGTTCACAAAAATAAAATAAAATGAAAAAAAAGAAATGTACTCATTATCTTGCCCATGTAATTGTAACCCCTCTGTATAGTATGTTCACAATAAAAAATAAAAATTTTTTTAAAAAAAGAAAAAAAAGTTCAGGCACAGTACCTAGGCTGTGAGTTCAAGCCCCAAAGCCTGAATAATGACAACAACAAAACAAAAACAAAAAACAGGGTGTGTGTGGGGGGGGTAGAGCGGTGGGGGGAGACACCATGGTTTCCAGGAGATACATTTCCAGCTCTGGGACCAGCTGACTTCCCACAGATGGACAGAAAAGCCTAAAGAACAAGAGGATAGCAGAAAATGTGCAAGATAACAGGGCTGCACCCTGGGCAGTGCAGACGGCAGGGGCCTGTCTGGGTCTTGGGAGAGACCCTGGGGCAGCATCCCCTCCCCCTCCCCCCTGCCCTTTCAACCTATTGTCTACTCTAATTACTGGAAGCAGCAGGATTAATTCCTCGACCTACTTTCTAAGTCCTTTCTGCTGCCACAGAGCCAGAAGGGCTCAGGGGCTTGTCTGTCACAGAAATGCTACCGACCTGGCTAGGGGTGGGGGGTGGGGGTGCACAAAGACCTGTGTTTGAACCGGCAGAGCCTCTGTTTCTCCACTGTGGAAAGGGACCCACGGTAGCTGCGTTTCAATTCTCTGAAAATTACTCAACAGGGAACATCTGAACACACCATGAAATTCCCCAGCTCTTTAAAAAAGAAAGAAAGAAAGAAACGATCCGAAGCCGGGCACCGGTGGTCACACCTGTAATCTACAGCTAAGTCAGGAAAGCTGAGATCTCAGGAGCCGGCTCTGAAGCCAGCCCAGGCAGAAAAGTACGTGAGACTCTTCCCTCCAATGAACCAATGGAGCGCTGTGGCTCAAGTGGTAGCGCACCAGAAAAAAAAATACACTTAAAAAAAGAAATCATCAATGAGGGAAAGGAAAACACAATCTCCTTTTCTACCTGCTCCGGGAGCATAAAATGTAAACTGAAGTTGGTGGTTGGTGAACTTTAAATAATACAGCAGTATCTCTTAGAGTCATTAACTACGTTGCTGTCCATTGATCCAGTAATCTCATTCCTGGGAAATTATCCAAGGGGAACAGTTCGAAAGGACAGAGCTGACTGTCCAGGATCTTCCTGCAGTCCAGCCACACAGGACAAAGCTACCGGCTAGCAAATCCCCGGGCCACATTGTTTATTTGCTTGTAGTGTGGCCACTAAGCTATTTTTTAAAGCATTCCTTAAAGATTGTTAAACAAACAAAAAAGAAGAGTGTTGACCCTAGAAATAAGGAAAGGGAATGAGGAGTCTAGAAGGTGGGAGATGTTTACACGCTCATGTTACATTACAGGATAAAATGCTGAGTGTTCACAGCCAAGACATCCATTCCCAGGGAGGAAGGAAAGCCGGAAGCGGACCCGTTGTTTGCAAGAGATTTGAAGTTACTTCTCTCCCCTTTACTTCCTCCTTCTCTCTCTCTTTCTCTCTTCCTCTTCTTCCTTTCTCCTTCTCTTCTTCTTTATCATTATCTCCTCCTCCTCTTCCCTCTCCCTCTCCCCCTCCTCCCCTTCCCCCTCTCCTCCCCCTCCTCCCCCTCCTCCTCCCCTTCCTCTTCCTCCTCCTCCTCCTCTTCCTTCTCCTTCTCCTCCTCTTCCTCCTCCTCCTCCTTCTCCTTTTCCTTCTTTTTCTTCCCTCCCCTGTTTTTTTTTGGTTGGCTTATGTATTAGCATGTATTCATTGGGGGGAGGGGGCTGGTGGTCATCATGACATTTCCATACAGGCGTGCAATGTATCCTGATCAACCTTAACCCCTTCTGCTACTCTCCCCATTCACTCCCCCTTCTTAAACCAATTTCAACAGATTTCTCGGTTCTGTTTTTATGTATGCAACCAAACTGTGAAGTGATTCGTTCTTCTTCAAAGAATTCCTTCCTTAGCTGGAGGCTGGTGGGGTTGTCGCTCAGTGCATCCAATCCGCATGTGCCTAGATTTGATATCCAGTGCCAACCTCCCCACCCCCCCACACACACAGGGTCTCTGAGATTTGCGTACCCAGGCTGGCTCTGAACTTTGAGCCTCAGATCTCAGTCTCTTGAGTAGCTAGAATTACAGATGTGAGCCACTGGTGCCCAGCAAGAATTTTTTTTTTTTTTTTGCCAGTCCTGGGCTTTGAACTCAGGGCCTGAGCACTGTCCCTGAGCTTCTTTTGCTCAAGGATAACACTCTACCACTTGAGCCACAGCACCACTTCTGGCGTTTTCTGTGTATGTTTTGCTGAGGAATCAAGCCCAGGGCTTCATGCATGCTGGGCAGGCACTCTACCACACAGCCATCTTCCCAGGCCAAGAATTTTTCTTTTTAATGATACTAGAATTTGAACTCATGACTTCCTGCTTACTAGGCAAGCACTGTACCACTTGAGCCATACTTTCCAGCCTTTGTTGTTGTTGTTTTGCTTTAGTTATTTTTAGGATAGCATCTCATAGTTTTGCCCAAGCTGGCTTTGGACCTCGTTCCTCCTATCTTTACCTCCATAGTAGCTGGGATTATAAAGCAGTGCCACCACACCCAGCTCAGGATGGTGTTTACATATAGAAATGAACGGAGAGTAAAAAATAAAGGGAGAACCAGATCTTGTGATATAGAACAATGATAGGATTTCAGAACCTGTGTGTGTATGTGTGGGGGGGGGAGTAATAAGGATGCTGACCCTGGTTCCAGACAGCTGGCTCTGGAGGCGCGGGGGCCTCGGGGGCCATCTTCGGTCACCATTTCCCTTCCCAGCCCCCCCTGGGCTCGCTCCCTCCCATAGTTCCCACCTCCCACTCTTATTTCTGAGCGGGCCTCCAACCATCTGAGCAGCCACCACCTCCTCCCTTATCAGCCCCATTCCGCCCTCACCGCTGCACAACCACAGATAATCCTGGCTTTCTCTGCAAAGGAGCAGCTACAATAATTAACCCATGGTGGTGGAGGGGGGGACAAATATCGCCAGCCAATACAACCCCAGTGATCAAAAGCCTTCGAGGCTACCAAAAAGAAAAAACCAGATCTTTTTAGCTTGTCTATGTTCTCATCACTTGGCCTACATGCCTACCTCAGTTTCCCCAAAATCTCTGAGCTCCTGTGTTCCTCCCCTGTCCCCCTCTGTCACTAGCCTTCCTATTTTTGTTCATCTTTACCCCCTGAGAACCTTTCTTATCACCCCGCTCTAGTTCTTTTTTTTTGGTTGTGGGGCCTGAACTCTGGGCCTGGGCGCTGTCCCTCAGCTCTTCAGCTCAAGGCGAGCGCTCTACCACTTGAGCCACAGCGCCACTTCCAGTGTTTTCTGCTTATGTGGTGCTGAGGAATCGAACCCAGGGCCTCAGGCATGCAAGGCAAGCACTCAACCACTGAGCCACCTTCACAGCCCCCTCTCTACTTCTGGAGACTTGATCTTCCATGTCCCCCAATTCTCCCAATGTGATTTGCCATACCAGCTCATTTAAAGGTAAAATAAGCTGGGTGCCAGTGGCTCACTCCTGTAATCCTAGCTACTCAGGAAGCTGAGATCTGGGGATCATGGTTCAAAGCCAACACCCCCCTTTCCTCCCCCCCCTCCCTCCTGCCCACAAAAATCCATGAGACTCTCATATCCAATTAACTACTCAGAAAAATTCAGACGTGGTGTGGCTCAAGTGGGAAAGTGGTAGCCTTGAGCACAGAGAGGCTCAGGAACAGCACTCAGGCCCAGAGCTCAAGCCTCAGGACCAGCAAAAAAAATAAATAAAAGGTAACACTGCTCCAGCATGGACCTGTGGGGATTAAATGAGATAAAGGAAAAGTACAAGAAGAACTGGGCTTGGTGCCTGACTCAACCTAGAGGTTGGTTCATGGCTGGAGCTTTGGCAGCCACTGTGTGATTTGAGAAAATGGTTCAAAGATATTCAATGTACCTAAGCCAGAAGAATTTCTGTTACTCTTTGACATGGACTATGATATACTGAGCCTCTGTTTATTTAACTTTTGTGCCAGTACTAGGGCTTTAACTCGGGGCCTGGGCACTGCCCCTCAGCTTTTTTTTTTTTTTGTCGGTCGTGGGACTTGAACTCTGGGCCTGGGCGCTGTCCTTCAGCTCTTCAGCTCAAAGCGAGCTGATTGGGAGGCCGATGAGGGGTCAGGACTTCAGCGTTGGCCACCCACCCCCTGGCTGCCCAGAATTGCTCTTGCTTTTCCCCCCAGTATTAGGAACGGAACTCAGGGCACAAGCTCCACCACCGCTCTCTTGCATCCAGTCCTTTTTGCTTTAGTTGATTCTTCACATAGGGTCTCATGTTTTTGCCCAGGCTGGCTTGGACTGTGCTTGTCCCATCTCCATCTTTTGAGTGGTTGGGATTACAGGCATGTACTACTGCACTTCGCTCTTGGACTAGACTTTCTGGCCTGTCCTGCTACTCTTCAGAGAGCACTAGTCTGCGGCATCATGAAGTGGGGTATGCCCTGCTCAGACTGCAGGACCTAAGTGCCAGGTACTAGGCTCTTAGGTTGAGGACCAGATAAATTATTAGTGTCCCAGATAAATGAATGGGCCCTGGCCCCATTTATTTAGTGCATAAATAAATGGATGGATGGATGAGTAGATAGATGAATGGATGGATGTGGATAATGAATACATGAATAGATGAATGGATGGATGGATGGATACGTGCATAGATGAATGATAGATGGATAGATGAATGGGCTTATGTAACAGGTTCTTAGTCTCAGTTTTCAGCTGTCTAGTAATAATTACTGGGATTTAGGGGGAAAGATAGAATTGCTGGAGACTGAGCGCAGGGCTCTGAGCCACTTGAGCCACACATTTCAGTCCTTTTGCTTTCTTTTTTTAAAGATAGGGTCTTCTGTGCTAATGTTACCACAGTTGGCCAGCGACCTCCATCATCTTGTCTCTCTCTCTCCTGAGAAGCTGGGAGAATAAGTAACGGATTCCTGTGTATCTGCAAGTGCATATTTGTGTGTTTTGCGATGCTGGGGATGGAACCCTGGGGGGGGGGGTTCTGTATCGCTTGCCCACCCGGGGATCTGCAGATCGGCCTTTTGAGCCTGCTGGGCCTGGCTTCAGCCTGGCCTTGATCGATGGGTTTTCCTTCCCCTTGGAAAGGACCTGAGCTTGCAGTGCCGCCTGGGATTCTTGGCCTGCGGTGGCAGGGTCTGGGGTGGTTGGCTCCCATTCTCCTACCAGTATTTAGACATTGATGGGCCTGGGCTAGCCAGGTGCCCTTCAGCTGGCAGCACTCACCCAACCCACGGCCAGCACCCAACACAAACACAGAGCCACGCCCACACTGTCAACCCAGCCCCCGCCTTTGTGCAGAACCGCTCAGCTGGACCCAGCCTGCTTGGCTTTTGTTCTGAGTACCAGCCACATATCTTGGCTCTCATCCCCGCCCCCCAGCCCTGGCTCGGCTTAGGATCACGCACCATTGCTTACAATCTGGTGTTCCCTCTGGGACAGGGGCTCACACTGGACTTCCTGTCCCACGGTGGCTGGCGCCTGGCCCAGTCCCTAACCTGCAGTTCATTGTGGTGGGGGACGTGGCAGGGTGGGACACTCTGCCCCTGTGCTCGTCCCTCAGGCTTCCCCCAACGGCTCCTGGTGGCCTTCCTGTATCACTGGCGGCCAGAACCCTGGGCCCGGTGCTGCGCTGCGCACGAGGGACTTTACTGCCACCACCGTGAAACCCACCCGAGAGACAGGAGGTGCCCAGGCAAGTGCCCAGCAGCGTGCTGAGAGGTAGAGACGACTGACGGCTCCACCTGTAATCCTAGCTACTCGGGAGGCTGAGATCCGAGAATGTTGGTTCAAAGCCAGCCCGGATAGGAAAGTCAGTAAGACTCCAATGAACCATCAAATGGGCAGAAGTGGAGTTGTGGCTCAAGTGGTAGAGCACTAGCTTTGAGAAGAAGGGAAAAAAAGCTCTGGGATAGAGCTTAGGCCCTGACTTCAAGCCTGAAGCCTGGCACGCACATTGAAAAAAGAAGTGAATGAATGAAGACAGAAAGAAAGGAAGGAAGGAAGGAAGGAAGGAAGGAAGGAAGGAAGGAAGGAAGGAAGGAAGGAAGGAAGGAAGGAAGGAAGG
This sequence comes from Dipodomys ordii, assembly GCF_000151885.1. Lineage (NCBI taxonomy): Eukaryota > Metazoa > Chordata > Mammalia > Rodentia > Heteromyidae > Dipodomys > Dipodomys ordii. The sequence goes on along the minus strand of NW_012267239.1, from coordinate 10,107,078 downwards.
AAAGAAGGAAGAGCATTCCAGAGCTCTCAGAACCCCCACTACCCCTCCCAAAATTCAAAGTAGATGGCAAGAGATGGAATAAAATCTGATCATGAGTAGACTCCAAATAGAAGCCCCCAGGGAGCCGGGTGCTAGTAGCTCACACTGTAACCCTAGCTACGCAGGAGGCTGAGATCTGAGGATCTCAGTTTAAAGCCAGCCTGGGTGGAAAAATCCCCGTGAGCCTTTTTTTTTTTTTTGCCAGTCCTGGGGCTTGAACTCAGGGCCTGGACAGTGTCCCTGAGCTTCTTTGGCTCAAGACTAGCACTCCACCACTTGAGCCACAGCACCACTTCTGGCCTTGTCTGTTTATGTGGTACTAAGGAATAGAAGCCAGGGCTTTATGCGTTCTAGGTGAGCACTCTACCACTGAGCCACATTCCCAGCCCTCCTGTGAGACTTTTCTCTCCAATGAACCACTCAAAAGGCAGAAGTGGTGCTGTGGCTCAAGTGGTAGAGGCTGGCCTTGAGCACAAAGAGGCTCAGGGACAGCACCCAGGCCCTGAGTTCAAGCCCCACAACCACCACCAACAACAAAAAAGAAGCTCCCAGGGGCTGTCGCCCTGAGTTCCCTCTTGTTCTTTGGGAAGAGGCGCGGATGGCCCCAGAGGCCTCTCCAGCATGAGCACATGTGAGCTGAGCAGATAACCGGGCCACAGCGGACCCGAGGGGGCTCCTCCTGGGGCCTCTGCGGCCACCACGGAGCAGAGCCATTGCTCCTGCCCAAGAGAAGCACCGGGCATGGCTTGGCTTTTTCGGTGTTTATTTATTTATTTTTTTCAGTTTTGTTCAAGGCTAGCTGGTGCTCTCCTACTTGGGCCCCAGCTCCACTGATAGCTTAAGGTGGTTCATTGAAGATAAGAGTCTCACAGACTTTCCTGCTTGGACTAGCCTTGAACCATGATCCTCAGATCTCAACCCTCCGAATAGCTGGGATTACAGGCGTGAGACACCAGTGCTGAGCCCGAAGTTCCTTTTTGATATCTAGGGCACCCATGACAATTTATTTCCAATCAAATATACTTAATCAAACCTCAAATATACTTAATCAAACATATAGCTAGCACTACCGTAAAGAAAAGCTTGCTTGAAATGCCTTACAGATATGAAATCCAAATTAAATGAATAAGTGACATTTGTCTACACAGTTTTTTGGTTGTTTTTTTTTGTCTGTCATGGGGCTTGAACTCTAGGCCTGAGTGCTGTTCCTGAGCTCTTCAGCTCAAGGCTAGTGCTCTACCACTTTGAGCCACAGCGTCACTTCTAATTTTCTGGTGGTTTATTGGAGATTAGAGTCTCATGGACTTTGCTGACTGGGCTGTCTTTAAACTGCGATCCTCAGATTTCAGCCTCTTGAGTAGCTAGGATTACAGGCTTGAGCCACCAGCACTTGGCTTCTACACAGTATTTTAACATCACCACCTCTCTAGGTTACTGGGTAAATGTGATAGTTCTATCTACTTCTGCTTCATGCCTTCCTATCTGCTAAAGAACTAAAATCCAGCCAGGTGCTGGTGGCTCACACCTGTAATCCTAGCTACCTCAGGAGGCTGAGATCTGAGGATTGTTTTTCAAAACCAGCTCTGGGAAGGAAAGTCCACGAGACTCTTATCTCCAATTAACCACCAAAAAAACCAGAAGTGGAGCTGTGGCTCAAGTGGTAGAGCGCTTTGCTAGCCTTGAGCACAAAAGCTCAGGGATAGCACCTAGGCCCTGAGTGCAAGTTCCAGGACCCACCAGGAAAAAATAACATCTAAAAGGTGATGATATTCTTAGAAAATTGCTTCAGAGAAAGTAGCCAGGTCACTCAATCGCCCCTCCCTCTGTTTATTTAAGGATCTTAAATTATGCACAGTGTTTTGGACACATTTGCATATTCAATTCATCTGCCCGAATCTTATAAGATAAAATCAAACATAATAATTAAAGTAACCTGGGTCTGATTTCTCTCCACCCAAATTCCAGGGCTAATTGAATTGAGTTAAAGAAGAGATACTCAAGCCAGGTCTTGGTGGCTCCATGCCTGGAATCCCAGATACTACAGGCATGAGTCCAGGAGACTCTTATTTCCAATGAACCACCAAAAAGCCAGAAGTGGAGCTGTGGCTCAAGCAGTAGAGTGCCAGCCTGGAGAAAAAAAAAAAGACCTGGGCAGTGCCCAGGTCTTGAGTTCAAGCCCCAGGACTGGCACAACAAATAAGATTAAATATTACAGAAGAGAGAGAGAGAGAGAGAGAGAGAGAGAGAGACTCTCTTGGGGGTGTGCTGGAAGGCTCTAGATGGGGTTAGGAGGCTACTCTTTGCCTCCATCTCTCTGGGTCGTCAACACTTGCCTCTTCCGTGCAGTGCTGGGTTTCATAACCTCTCTGGGGCCTTTTTCCCAAGAGGAAATGACCACTCAAGATGACAGTTCTTCAATCTAGCTGTGGCCAGAGGGCCACAAGGGGAGTTTGCCCTCTGCCGGGTGTGTAACCTTGAAGAGAAGAAGAAAAACCACCACAGGCAGATGACTCTGAAATCTGAACCAATGGAAACACAATATGCAGATCAGGAAGGTGAACCACATGTGCATTGGCGGACTGCCATTTGACATCACCATGGTCCGCCCAGTGGCCATCAAAGTGTGTGTGTGTGTGTGTGTGTGTGTGTGTGTGTGTGTGTGTGTCCAAATCAACTGGTGCCCGTTTCCTGCATTTCCTGTGTTAGGGAGTTGGGTAAAAAAGTATTCACAAATGGGAGAACTGACAACTCAGGGCCACGTGGCAGATCTGTCCCTAAGAATTAACCAATGTTTTAAACAACAACAAGAACCATCAGAAGTTGTAATTTCCAAGTGACCAGCGAGGACCCCACACACCCCGTTGGTTTAGCCGCTTCCAGGAAACCCAGGCTGGCCCGCTCTCGGTGACTCAGCCAGCGTGAGGTCCCTTCCTCGCTCTTTGTGGCTCTGATCTTGACCTCAAAGCTCAAAAGTTGCAGGTGAAGGAGATTGCGGGCCTCTGGGACTTTTTGTCTTCTGTCCCCAGGGCTGAAGAACCAAGTTCTGTGACTTGGGAACTCTATCATTGCCCTTGGGCAGAGTTCCCAACTTCAATTCCTCTGCAGAGGGCAGAAGGGAGAGCAGGAGAGGTGGAAAGGAGAGGGGACTCTTCTGTGTGGTCCCTGGGGCTTGAACTCAGGGCCTGGGCGCTGCCCCTGAGCTTTTGTGCTCAAGGCTGGCACTCTACCACTTGAGCCACACTCCACTTCTAGCTTTTTGGTGTTTCATTGGAGATAAGAGTCACATGGAGGACTGGGAAGGTGGCTTAGTGGTAGAGTGCTTGATTTGCATGCATGAAGTCCTGAGTTTGATTCCTCAGCACCACACAAGCAGAAAGAGCCAGAAGTGGTGCTGTGGCTCAGTTGGTGGAGTGCTTGCCTTGAGCTGAAGAGCTGAGGGACAGCACCCAGGCTCAGAGTTCAGGCCCCACGACCAACAAAAAAAAGTCTTAGGACTTTGCTGCCCAAGGATGGCTTTGAACAATGATTACTTCAAATTGTAGTCCTCAGATCTCAGCCTCCTGGTAGTCAGGATTACAGGCATGAGCCACTGGGTGCTTGGTGAGATAATAAGCTAGGTAAATTCCAGCCTAGCCCAAAAGCTCATCGTTAGCAATAATTCCTGGGATCGGTGGCAGCTCTTGCTTGACCTCCTTACCAGTGGAAGTTTTTCTTATTACCCCCCTCGGGGAGTCCCTTTTCTGGAGACTGACACAGCAACGTATGTGACAAACATTTTATGTAGTTTTAGAGGGGTTTAGCTTGCTCTAACTTTAATCTCCTGGGTAAGTTTCATTTTCCTCTGAAGGGGGTGGGGGAAATGGGGATTTTTTTTTCCAGTTGTGGGGCATGAACTCTGGGCCTGGGCGCTGTCCCTCAGCTCTTCAGCTCAAGGCGAGCGCTCTACCACTTGAGCCACAGCGCCACTTCCGGTTTTCTGGTGGTTTATTGGAGATCAGAGTCTCACAGCTTTTCCTGCCCAGGCTAGCTTTGAACTGTGATCCTCAGATCTCAGCCTCCTGAGTAGCTAGGATGACAGACGGGTGAGCCACCGATAGCTGGCTTGGGGGGTGTCTCTTGACCACCAACTCTAGGGGTGGTCATGAGTCCCAGGTCTGGCCAAGCTGTTACTGCCTCCTCCAGGTGACCACAACTTTGGTCAGGACAATGGTACCATGACAGCCCTTCTGGGATGTGGACCAGAGCTCTCTAGAAATAGGGACTTTCTTCTTCCACTGTTTGCTGAATTGTCTAGATGTGACCTGATACCAATGGCCTCGGTCCCCTCCTCTGGGGGTTTTTGCATAGTGTTGGTGCCTAATTAAGTGCTCACTGATTAGTGGTTGTTGGCTACAGGCAATCACCATAGAAGAGATGGGTCTCTGCCATTGGAAGGGATGGGGGCCCCAGGGTCAGAAAGGCTACATTAGGGGTGGGAGGAGCAAGGGGTCCTAAGCAGCACCTCCGGACCTCCGCTGCCACAGGCACCTGCCACCCGTCACTCCAGGAAAGGGCTCCCAGCCAGCCAGCCGGGCGGCTTCTATTCTCGGCCAGATCCCGGCTGTGGGCAGCGTCGGAGGGCTCGTGCACCTGTTCTAGACCCCAGCTGGGCGCCAGGATCTGTCACCCCCACACACACTCTAACTTCCTTCCTGCAGCCGTGGCTGACAGGATGGCATTCCTGTCACAGGCACCGTGCTAGGCACGGTGGAGACCAGCCTTCAGGGCAGGTGCGGCCTTGAAGGTGCTCACCCGTCAGCCTCCACATCCCCTCAAGTGGAGCACATCCATTTCACAAGGGAGTAATACAGACTCGCCACAGGTAGCAGAGCTGAGAACAACTCCTGGTGTGTTTTACAAACCCACATTCGTGTGTGTGTGTGTATCTATCAGTCCTGGGGCTTGAACTCTGGGTCTGGGCATCATCCCTGAGCTTTTGTGCTCAAAGCTAGCACTCAATTACTTGAGCCACAGCTTTTTTGGTACATAATTGGAGACAAGAATCTCAAAGACGCTCCTGTTTGAGCTGGCTTTGAGCTGCGATCCTCAAATCTCAGCCTCCTGAGTAGCTAGGAGTATAGACGTGAACCACCAGCAACTGGCTTAGCCATCACTTTGAAGGGGCAAAGAAGCAAGTGAAATTACCTCTATTAAGATACTCAGAGCGGGGCTGGGAAGGTGGCTCAGTGGTAGAGTGCTTGCCTTGCATGCATGAGGCCCTGGGTTTGATTCCTCAGCACCACATAAGCAGAAAAAGCTGCAAGTGGTGCTGTGGCTCAAGTGGTAGAGCACTA